>NC_080790.1:135151833-135498083 GCF_028018385.1 Neofelis nebulosa | reverse complement strand
CTGGGTAAGGAGGCCTGGGTTTGCCAAGCCCTGGCTGGCGCGTGTCCGGGGTTTTCCTGAGGAGAACAGGAGAGCCAGAGGCAGCCACGCCTGCCCCCACCCTTCGCCAGCCGGATGACCTTGGGCAGAGCACGTGACAAAACCGGCCTCAGTGTCCTCGTCGGCATGTCAGTGGCCTTCTGCGCCCCGGGGATGAAATGATGAGATGAGACGATGTGTGTCAAACCCAACACCTAACCCAGAAAAATGCCTTCTATTGGGAGACCACCGACGGCCGTGCCTTGGAACCCGCCCCTCTCAAACTTGTAAGGCGCCTGCGGATCAGATCACCTCCCGGGAGGGGGGCTGGTGAAAAGGCAGAGACTCTGACTCCCCCGGTCTGGGCAGGGACAGGACATCCTGCCCGTCTGTCGTTCTGCGTTTCTGTGTTTCTGGAAGCTGCTGCCCTGAGGTCCTGCGGAAAAACACCGGAGGGGTGGGGTTGGCCGACCAGAAAGAGACCCCGCGTCTTTGCACAGAGGTCCAAACCCACAGGAGACGTTGTCCTAAAAGAACGCCCGGGCGGGGTCTCTGCGCGGTCCCACGGCTCCCTCACGGGCGCTCGGCACGGGCTCCCGGCCAGGCCCCGGGGTGGCTCAGTTGTGGTCACGAGCAGCCCCGGGTGAGGGCGTGTGCCTCGCTCGGTTCAGAACCGTCCAAAGAGCAAAACAAGCTGAGGCTTTACGGCTTCTGGGCCACAGCATCGAACATCAAACGCGGCCCACGGCCCCTAAAAGCGCTCTACAAACGTGTCCCCTCCCCTAGGCTTCCCTCCCACCTCCACCGGCGCCCTGCCCCCTCTGCCCCCCGGGGAGGGATGTTAGGGACCCAGCGGGCTGCTCAGCCCAGGAAGGAATGAAGCGTCCTGGCGGGCGGGCCGAGCAGGCTGCAAGGCTGTGCTCACACTGCCTGCCCTCCGTCCCCCACACCGTGTCTTTGCGTCTCCGCTCAGCTTCCCCTGCCCTTGCCCTTCTGCACACGGTGAGCTGCTTCGATTGTTTCCCTCCTAAGTCCCGTCCAAACCGCAGTGCCTGGCACGACTGTGAGGCTCCCGCTTGCCAGGCTCTGTTCATCAGACCCAAGGCGTGCTCTCAGGGGCTGAGCGGCTGACAGGAGCCCTGTTCTCAGCCCAGAGGGAAGTCCAACTGTTACATAAGGCCACTCGGAGCCCCATTCATTCCTCCGGCGGCAAAGTGCCTTTGGGAAACGGCAAGGTAATTGGCCAGACGAGGATCACCGCGAGGCTCGCTGGCTCAGGGGAAAGATTAAGTCGCGTCTGGCGTGGCCGGTCCCGGCCTCCCTGCTTCCTGGTTCCAGTCCGAGGGTCCCAGTGGGCGGCAGGAGAGGGGAGGGGATCGGAGGGAATCTTTAGATGATCTCTGAGCAGATCACAGGGCGCCAGTGATCTCTTCAGAACGAAGATCTGGTCAAGTCAGCTGAGCCGGCCATAGCCCACCATGGCTTGCCGTCTGGCACTCCCGGGACAAAGTCCTTGAGTGGCCGTGGACACGCTTCCCAGTCTAGTCCTTCACCAGCTCATCGCCTGCCACCTCCAGCCCGTTCTCTGTGCACCCATCGCCTTGGCCTCGGACAGGTCTCCAGCGCACATCCCCTCCTGCTCTGTGCTTTGGCACGGGCTGAGCCCTCCGCCTGGAACGTCAGTCGCTCTCTTTGCCCCTGGTCCAAGCCCCTCTACTCAGCAAAACCATCCCTGGCCCCCCTGATTCGGTCGAGGCCCCCTTTTAAAAGCAGCCAAAGCTCGTGTGGCCTCCCCTTCCCAACAGCAGTTACAGCTGGCTCGTTCCTCGGATCTCCCCATCGAGGTCTGTCATCCGCCTCCCCAGGCTGGCCTTTTTGGCTTCAGCAGAGCATCTCAGCAACTCGCGCGGACAAAGCACGCGATCCGTATTTGAGCTCCCCTAAAAGTTTCCCACACTGCAGAACAGTGCCCCCCCCCCCAAAAAAAATCCACTTTCAGGCAAAGAATCCCAAACAAAGGCACTTCTGGGCTGAGCACCCCCCCCCCCCGCCCCCGCCGGCCTCCCCAACGGCTCCTCGGGCAGTCCTTTCCAGCACGCACCCTGCAATGTTAGTTTTACGTCCGTCTTTCTTGCCCAAGCGTCGAGCGGGCAGCCAGGGTGGACTTCTAGATACAGACCTGGAGGCAGGGACTTGAACGCAGAGGACGGCATTGGGAGTTGAGCCCACGGGGCATCTGGTGGGGGCGGGAAGTGAGAGAGGCCGGGGCAGCTGTGTGTTACTGAGCACCACCCGAGTGACAGCAAGTGACGGATCTCAACGCTGCTGGAGAAACCGGCAGCCGTCCCGATGGAAGGGTTTCTGCACACTCTGTCGTCGGCTGGGGACTGCCCCCGGGGGGCATCCATCCCCAGCACTCGGCCTGCCCCAAGCACCACACATCTGCTCCCGTTACCGCAGAAAGCCCCCGGGCAGAGAAATGCCGGCCACGGGGCAGCCAGGCGGGGGTGCACTGGCACGGGCAGGGCGAGGGGCTGTGGCGGGGCGCCCCCGGCAGACCTTCCCCCCACTTCATTTCCCAGGTAGAAAAGGGTCGCTGTCCCTCAGTCGTCACTGGTGATGACTTCCTCCCTTGACCATTCCTGCCACATGCTTTTGGTCTCCATCTCTCACTTTCCAACGCTGCACTGCCTTCCCTGTCATGGACCGGTGGGTGCTGGTGGGACACACATCCCTGGGCCACCCCCTGCCTCTGGCCAGCCAGGAGATCTCCTGGCTGGCCAGAGGGTCCCCGGCTAAGGGACCCAGCTAAGGGTCCTTCCCTGCTCAGTTGTGTGCTAACAGCCCATCAAACACCCCCTGGTGACAACATGGCTGCCATTTTCCCATGTTGTTGCTTACAACGCAACACCTCCTCCTGCCCCGCCGTGGGCGGGCGAGAATTCCACCATTGTGCCACCCATGCCCCAGTTTCAAAAAGGCAAGCAGACTTAGCTAACCAAGGTGAGTGAGAGAACCATGCGGGATTTCCTTGGTTGCCCGTTTATGTGATCATGGACATCATAGAATGAATGGAAGGGAGGAAAGATGGGTGAATGGCATCCATCATTAGTTTCTGACTCCAAGTGCCATCGTTTGGGGAAACATGCTGGTAGAGATTGCTCTTTTGGAGGGACTTCAGGTCCCTTCCGGCCACTCGACCACACCCAAAAGAAAGCAGAAAGAAGGCAGAATCCTTTTCCTTGCTGGAAAAGACCGGAACCCACCCACAAGCCCACCCCAAGACGACCTATGGGCTTGCTCAGGTCAAACCTTCTTGTGCTGTCTCCAGCCATGAGTCTCAGTCCCCACACATCCTTGCAAAGGCAGGAACATTCTCTCCACACCTTCCGGCCACCCCTGCTCTGACTTGAGAGTTTTTGCAAGAAAGAACCAGCACTGCCTACAAATGACTCTGTCTTTTCTTCTCAAGTCCCGGAATTTGGGGGCATTTGCCTTGGGTTATTCTACAAGTGAAAGACCAATTAATAAGAGAAAGCTCCAGAATTCACACCAACTCACCCCATCCTGCCTTTTCTTGTTAGCCAGCACTTTTCTTTAGAAATTAAAGCCAATGTATGGGGCGCCTGGGTGGCTCAGTCGGTTCAGCGTCCGACCTCGGCTCAGGTCACGATCTCACGGCTTGTGGGTTCGAGCCCCAGGTCGGGCTCTGTGCGGACAGCCTGGAGGCTGCTTCAGACTCTGTGTCTCGCTTTCTCTGCCTCTCCCCATCTCTCACTCTGTCTGTCTCTCAAGGGTGAATAAATGTTAAAAGGTTAAAAAAAAAAAAAAAAAGAAAACGAAATTAAAGCAAACATAAAGACAAGGGTGGAAACGTTCCTTCTTTCCTCTCTGTCCCAACCCAACTGGGTCTCATCTGAAAACTCACGTGGCTCCTGGAGACACCACTGACCTCGCTTGTAAGTCGATGCCCTTACAGAGACCTGTGTCTTTCCACTTATCGAGGGTTTGGTCCAGGCCTTGCTCTGTGCCACTTTATTACCTTATCACATTTAACCTGCAATCATCTTAGAAGAAAGGGACCATCGCAATGTGCGTCTCCCCAGCGAGGACACAGATTCCTAGCACTTTGGTACTAACTTGCCCCACGTGTCGGGAGGGCTCAAAGCCAGTGCCCTCCCCGGCTGAATGCACACGTGCATGCGTGAGGGCTTACCCGCACGCACGGCTGCCACCGCGGAGTGCCCAGGTTCTAGAAAATGCAGAACGAACGCGGCCTGCCCTCCAGCGTTCGCGCCCACCATGTGCCACGGAACCCGCCTCAGATGCGAGACTTCGCTGCTGCTCTTCCTTCCAGAGCTGCTGGGACGTGGGAGACCCACCGCGCTCTGCCTCCGGGACAGCAGAGATCACGGGGACATCCTGACGCCGTCCAGGTAACTGAACACCCGGATCGTCCGGTGCCAATTCAGAAAATAAAAGGAGGAGTGAAACCAAGGGTCCAGATTCACGACAGCAAGCAGTGGTCAAGCGGCGAAAGATCCCGAGTCTGGGGCCCGTGCAAATATACGCCTGGGCTCGGTGTCTCTCTCTTGCTGGCCTCTTAGCCTTGTGCGATCTCGTAGACTCACTCGCTCCCTCGCTCCCTCCCTCACTCGCTCATTCACCCTGTGGACACTTTGCGAGTCACTTCCACCCACGGGGAGCTAAGGCCTTGCCAAAGAGGAATCAAAACAACAACAGCCCAGGCAGCGAGGAAGCCCTTCACAGTAAGGCACCGTCCCCCTGGTAAAAGTGTCTTCATTCATTCATGCTCTCTCTCTCTCTCTCTGTCTCTCTCTCAAATAAAATAAATAAATGAATAAAAATAAGTTTTTTTTTAAAAATGGAGCACCAGAAGCCTTACATTCAAATCCCAAACCCCTCTTCCTTCCAGAAGAGCCCGAGGGAGGAACGAAGCAGGTGATCACCGGAAGGGGCGCGACTTCCTACAACTCCCGACCTTGCGCCGTGTATCCACTGCTCACGCGTCGTCCGACTGGCCCACTCGGTGCAGGGGCCGGAGCCCTAGCCCTTGCCTCCTGCTCACGGCCACGTCCGCGGCAGTCAGAGCCGGGGTAAGTCGGTGGCAAACGAGTGGATGGCAGGCTGCGCTGCCAGCTCCCGGGGCCTGTGGCTGCCTGTGCCTGGGGGACCCGGGACACCTGGTGGGGTGGGCAGGGCACCCCCCCATGCTTGGGGGCAGGTTGAACCCCGCGTGCTGGGCCCTGGCTCATCGCGGTGCTACTGGGGGGTTGGAGAACCATCTCTGACCTGACCCTTCCCACAGGCGGGGCCGCTTTTCAATCCCAAGCCTCCCTCACACCGTCCTGGGCGATTGGCTTGTTTTACTTCCAGAAGCCTCTCCCCGTCCCCGAACTTTTTTTTAAGTTTATTTATTTACTTTGAGAGAGAGAGAGAGAGAGAGAGAGCATGTGCACAAGTGGGGGAGGGGCAGAGAGAGAGAGAGAGATTGGAAGAGAAAGAATCCCAAGCAGGCTCCACACGGTCCGCGCAGAGCCCAACACGGGGCTCGAACCCACGAACCGGGAGATCATGACCTGAGCCGAAATCAAGAGTCAGACGCCCAACCGACTGAGCCACCCAGGCGCCCCTCAGTATGGTATTTCTTTTTTTTTTTTTTTTTTTATGTTTATTCATTTTTGAAAGAGAGACAGAGACAGAGCACAAGCAGGGGTGGGGCAGAGAGAGAGGGGGACCCAGAATCTGAAGCAGGCTCCAGGCTCCAAGCTGTCAGCACAGAGCCCGACGCGGGGCTCGAACTCACGAGCTGCGAGATCATGACCTGAGCCGAAGTCGGACGCTCAACGGACCGAGCCACCCAGGCGCCCCTCAGCACGGTATTTCTTACACTGGAGTAAGTAAGTTTTCCCCTTTTTGCCTTTCATTCATCCCTCTGTTTTGTCTTCCATTCATGCGCTCGTGCGTTTGTTCATTCATTCATCCACTCACCCGCTCGTTCAACAGGACGTTCTGAGTGCCCCCCGGGAGTCAGGCACTGTTCTCAGCACCGAGGACACAGCAAGGAGCCAGGCCGCAAAAATACGGGGGAAAACAGACAAAACACCTCTAAATCCGTAACGTGTAGAGTCCAGGGATGGGCATCAAAGCCAATGGAAAGTCAAGCAGAGAACGTGGGCGCAGGGTCCGGGGCGGGAAGTGCAAGCCCGGGCTCAGGAAGGCCTCGCTGAGAAGGGGCCACGGGGGGGGGCCCCGCGGGAGGCGAGGGGTGAACCGGGCGACTCAAGGGCAGGCCACGCCAGATGGAGGCACCAACAAGAGCAGGGGCCCCACGGCCAGAGCGTGTCTGGTTGGCACCAGAGAAGAGGAAAGAGAGTATTTTCTATGCTTTCAAAACGTGGGAGGGAGGAAGGTTCCCAGAGCATAGAGCCCGTGTATCGGGAGAAAGGAGAAAGCGTGCTGTCCTTATGTCACCACGGGCGTGACCCATGGGGCCCCTCGGGAGTCCGTGTTGGCGACCCCTGTACGACACTGATCGCGTTTAATGGGAAAAGAGCACCAAGAGGCTGGGAGGACGCGAGGGATAAAAGGGCGCCTCCTTCCCCCGTGTCCGCTCAGTAGAGCGGCCACATAATTTTTCATCAAACTGGGACGCCAGAGCGGGAGCCCCATCACCTCCCCCTGTGACCACAGGCCCCTCGCCGATATTCTGGCGGCCTCTCTGCCTTCCCCCCTTCCTGTCCGGACTTGCCAACCCCAGGCCTCAGATGAGCTGAAGGGAGCAGGAGCTTTCTCCTTAAGGGGGGCGAGGATGTAGGGACCCAAACAGTCCTCCACACCAGTTAGAGGGGTGAAAATTCGGACGCCGCCTCCCCGGGGCAATTAGGCAAGATGACTCTTAAAATATGCACGGCCCCACAAGTCCAATGCAAGGATCTAGCTTCAGAAATAAATCATTAGGGGCGCCTGGGCGGCTCAGTCAGTTAAGCGTCTGGCTTCGGCTCAGGTCCTGATCTCACAGTTCATGGGTTCGAGCCCCGCGTCGGGCTCTGTGCTGACAGACAGCTCGGAGCTCGGAGACTGTTTCCGATTCTGGGTCTCCCTCTCTGTCTGCTTCTCTCTCTCTTTCTCAAAAATAAATATCAAGGGGCGCCTGGGTGGCGCAGTCGGTTAAGCGTCCGACTTCAGCCAGGTCACGATCTCGCGGTCCGTGAGTTCGAGCCCCGCGTCAGGCTCTGGGCCGATGGCTCGGAGCCTGGAGCCTGTTTCCGATTCTGTGTCTCCCTCTCTCTCTGCCCCTCCCCCGTTCATGCTCTGTCTCTCTCTGTCCCAAAAATAAATAAAAAAAACGTTGAAAAAAAAAATATCAAAAAAGAAAGAAAGGAAGAAATCTTTATAACCGTATTCACTAAGCTTCAAGGATATTTGCCACAGCACGGCTCAAAGGAATCTTTAAATGGAAATCAGCAAGTAGCAGGAGGGGGCATGTTAAATACATCCCGATCTCACCTTATTCGGATACAATCTTCACGTTGCAGGAGGCAAATTACATGGAGAATATTCAAGGGAATTCTGCTGAGTGGAAAAAAAAACTCTCGAAGGTTATATACGGCATGATTCCATTCGTACGACATTCTTGACGTGACAAATTAGAGAAATGGAGAACAGACTAGCACTTCCTGGCAGGCACAGGCACTGTCGCTGTAAAAGGGTGGGCCGAGCAGAACCTAAAATTCACGTTGTGGGGGCGCCTGGGTGGCTCGGTCGGGCAAGTGTCAGCTCTTGATTTCAGCTCAGGTCCTGATCTCACGGTTTATGGGATCAAGCCCCACCTAGGGCTCCACGCTGACAGCACGGAGCCTGCTTAGGATTCTCTCTCTCCCCCTCTCTCTCTGCCTCTCTCTCAAGATGGATAAATAAACTTTAAAAAATAACAAAAAAATAAAATTCATTGAAATCCTAACCCTGGATTGTGACAGCATGAGGAGGTGGGGTCTTTGAGGGGTGCTCAGGTCAGGAGGGTGGACCCCTCGTGGATGGAATTAAAGCCCTTAGAAAAAATGCCCCAGAGGGCCCCCTCGCCCCTCCCACCACGCGAGGACACAGAGAAGGTGCCTCGCATTGAGAAGGGCTCGGAAGGGTGAGCCACGGGTACTAATAAAGTGACATCGTTGAACACGTAGGAGGAGAGGTATGCTCCGTGATTTTCTGGATATTCCAGATTTTCTCTTTTAAACAAAGTGTTGTGTTGGTATTTAAAAATTCGTTTCGGGGGCGCCTGCGTGGCTCAGTCGGTTGAGGCTCTGACTCTTGATCTCAGCTCAGGTCGCGATCTCACGGTTCGTAAGTTCACGGCCCACACCGAGCTCTGTGCTGACAGCTTGGAGCCTATCTGGGGTTCTCTCTCTCCCTCTCTCCCTCTCTCCTTGCCCCTCCCTGCTCGCGCACGTGCTCTCTCTCTCCGAATAAACAAATAAATTTGTAAAACAAATAAATAAATGAAAATAAAAACTCATCCCTTGCAGGAGAAAGAAAGCAACAGGTCTCTGATTGAAAGGAGGAAACTTTACTTTGCCCAGACTCGAAACCCTCACCCGAAAAAAAAAATTAAATTAAATTAAAAAAAAAAAAAAAAAAAAAAAAGGGGGCGCCTGGGCGGCTCTGTCGGTTGGGCGTCCGACTTCGGCTCAGGTCACGATCTCGCGGTCTGTGGGTTCGAGCCCCGCGTCGGGCTCTGGGCTGATGGCTCAGAGCCTGGAGCCTGCTTCCCATTCTGTGTCTCCCTCTCTCTGACCCTCCCCCGTTCATGCTCTCTCTATCTCAAAAAAAAAAAAAAAAAAAAAAAAAAATTAAAAAAAAAGAAACCCTCACCCATCTGCGGGGCGAGCCGTCTGCTTCCTGACTCTCCAACACACCCCGACTCCCACCGCCCCAGAGCTCCCCCCATTGTCTCTGTCTACACACACCACCCCTTGTCGTGACTCAGATCAGATCTGACCTTCTCCAGGGCACATGGGTGGCTCAGTTGGTTGAGCATCCGACTTTGGCTCAGGTCAGGATCTCGAGGTTTGTGAGTTCAAGCCCCGCAGTGGGCTCGCTGCTGTCAGCACTGAGCCTTCTTTGGATCCTCTGTCCCCCCCCCCTTGGCCCCTCCGCCCCCCAAATAAATACACATTAAAAGATATCTGACCTTCTCCAAGGAACCAGGGGCTGACCCCAAGTAGCCTCCCCATGCCAGCATACCCCTCATACCTTTCTCAGAGTGGGGCTGGTTTTTTTTATCTTAGTCTCCCTTATATTTACTGACCCAGGGCCAGCCCCCTGTTGGGGCTCCGTGACCTACCACGGAAGAGCGGAGGAACCGGCTGACTCCCGATCCGCCCCCCCCCCACCAGCTGTGGGACGGTGAGCCTTTGTCACCCACAGCACCGGGGACAGTAGGTAGGACTTTCACAAAGAGAACACAATCTCTCACATACTGATAATTCTTTTTTAATGTCTTTATTTATTTTTGAGACAGAGAGAGACAGAGCATGAGCAGGAGGGAGAGAGGGAGACACAGAATCCGAAGCGGGCTCCAGGCTCCGAGCCGTCAGCACCGAGCCCGTCGCGGGGCTCGAACTCACAAACTGCGAGATCATGACCTGAGCTGAAGTCGGTTGCCTAACCGACTGAGCCCCCAGGCGCCCTCGAATAATGATGATTTTAAAGCATAATTGCTGTAAAATTCGGAAACAGGGTACGTCAAGCGCCCAACGCAGTGGCTCGCTTACTCATTCGTTATTTTTATTAATGATCTAGAATGACTCAAAAAGCAAGCCGTGGGTGTGGCACGTGTGGCCAGAGAGCTGGAGGCCACGGCCCAGGACGCCTGTGAGCTAGCAGCAGTGGGAGAGTGAGGAGGGCCAGGCCGGGAGGGGAACAGGACCGGGAGGAGGAAGAAACACTCACAGGGCGGGTTTCTGCCCCAGGCCCTCTTCTCAATGCTCTTCCTCTCCAGTCTCCACCAGAACCTCTGAGGTGGCGGCCGCCCGTCCCAAATGCACCTCAGGGCCCAAGATGGCTGCTCCAGGTCTCCAGCCATCGTGCCCAACCTCCAGAGGCCGAAAGAGGAAAGGGAAGGAGAAGGGTGCCTCCCCGAGATTACACACACCGGCCTCTGCTGATGCCCACTGGCTAGAAGTTAGGCACAGGGTCTCGTCAAGCTACAGAAGAGCCTGGGACGTTAAGTCTCTATTCAAATGGCCTTGTGGCCAGCTAAAGGCTGGAGATTCTTTTCTTAAAAGCAGAGTGTGCGCTCTCTACGTAGGAGGAAACCGAGGCACAGAGAGGGAAGTAACTTGTCCGTGCAAACTGTAAGGAAAGGAGTCCGTGGTCGGTGAATAAAGGCCCCTCCGAAGATATCAGGTCCTGGTCCCTGGCACCCGTAAGGAGGACCTTAGAGGGATAATGGGTGTTGGAAGATGTGATCCAGTTAGGGCTCTTGAGATGGAGAGATTGTCCCGGATTATTCAGCGGGACCTAAATGCAGGCCCATATACCCCTGTAAGAAGGAAGCAGGGAGCGCATTGGACACGCTGTCCTTGAACTTTGGAGCGATGTGGCCACGGTCAAGGGACACTAGCAGCCCCCAGAAGCTGGAAGGAGGAAGGAAGAGTCCTCCCCTAGAGCCTGGGGAGGGAGCACGGCCCTGCCGACATCTTGATCTCAGCCCATTGACACTGAGCTCAGACCTCTGGCTTCCAGGATGAGACAGTAAATGCCCGCTGTTTGAAGTGACCGAGATGGTGTGTGTTCGTTTCTTACAGCGGCCTCAGGAGACCCATACAGACTCTTGAGGCAAATCTGAAGCCCGGCCCCAGAGTCAGTGGAGGAAAATGCTAGGAACCCTTCCCGGCACTTTGGGTCAGACGTGCAGACTCAACACCTACGCCCGCCCGAGGGGTCAGGCCGCGTGCCCCTGACGGTGGGGGAAGGGGAGGGGGGCCAGCTCATCCCCGGGGATCGGGCGGTCCTGGCCCCAGGGCCTTGAGAGGCTGCATTCAGGCGCTTCACCAGCAATTTGCCCGCCCAGGGCCTGGCGTGAGCCAGAAGGAGGGACCTAATTGAAGAATGAGCTCACTGGGAGGGGTATTTATCCTACTTGTTCTGTTTATTCTGGGCCGGCGGCCGCTTCCGTGCGATGCCCACCTGCTGAGCCAGGAGGACTTGAGGAGTCCCGGGAGAGCCCGTGCAGCCGGGGACAGATCTCGCAGACCCTGCACACCCGAGTTTCCTGCTCTTTCTTGCAAGCGTGTCTCCTGTTTCCCTCTCATCTCCAGCCCCAGCCTCACCGCGTGGGGTTTACTGCTGGCCGCGCTGACAACCACCCAGAAGCCCGGGGCATGTTCCCAAAGCCTCCCTCTCTCTCCGCGACACATCGTGTCTGTCCCCAGGTCCCACTGATGCTGCTTCGGGAACTTCTCCTGAGCCATCCCTGCCCCTCCATCACCACCGTCCCCAACCTCACTCAGGTCTGCGCCCCCTCTCTCCTGACCCCAGCTGGGGTCCTGCCTCCACGCTGCCTCCCCGCCTACCCACGCCTCGGGCCCCGGGGTCCTTCGCGCTAAGTAAAAACCACATCAGGCCGCCCTGGGGATTGACTAGCGTCCCTCCCCGCCAAATTCACATCCACTCAGAACTTCAAAAGCGACCTTATCTGGGGGGCGCCCGGGTGGCTCAGTTGGTTAAGTGTCCGACTCTTGGTTTCGGCTCAGGTCACGATCTCGAAGTTCATGGGATCGAGCCCCGCATCAGGCTCTGTGCTGACAGTGTGGAGCCTGCTTGAGATTCTCAATCTCTCTCCCTCTCTCTCTCTCCCTCTCTCTCTGCCCCTCCCCTGCTTGTGCACTCTCTGTCTCTCAAAATAAATAAATAATCTTAAAAAAAACCAAAAAGTGACTTTACTTGGAAACAGGGTCTTTGCTGATATACTTAGTTAAGATGTGCTCACACTGGAGGGGGTGGGGGGACCAGAAAAACCAGTCACTGGTGCTTATAAGAAGAGAGGACGCACAGACACACACACAGAAGAAGGCTCTGGAAGGGCGAAGGCAGAGGTCAGAGCAATGCAGCCGTTAACAAGGAACGTCAAGCTGGAAAGGGCAGGGAAGCGTCCTTTCTGAGAGCCATCAGGGGGAGCACAGCCCTGCGGACCCCACGATTCCAGGCTCTTGGCCTCCAGCAGTGGGAGAGAAAATATCTCTTGAAGCTCATCTCCTTGGCTCCCCAGCTCCTTCAAGGTCTGGCCCAGCCTGTACCCCGTCAGCACCTCCCGCCCTGTCTGTCTCTTGGCCCCGGGCTTCTGCTTTTGTTTCCCGGCATGCCCGTGTCCCCTCCCTCCATGTCTTGTCACTTGCTTCCCTCTCTGCCCAGAACCCTCCCCTGAAAGGGGTCTCAGTGGCCGCGAGAGGAATGAGGGCCAGGGCCCAATTTCTGAGGCCCCAGTTTCCCCCGGTCGATACCACAGTGCATCCAGCCCCACGGAAAGTGAAAAACTGGAAGAGAACTTGGCTCCGCCCACTCACTGATGTTTCCAGAACTTTCTATGTGTTTTCTGTTTCTGAGGATCCAGCCCAGGGTCCTTCACTCCAAGAGGTGTACCTGAAATGCTAGCCATATATGGACTCTTTTTTTAAGAGCTTGTCTATTCTAGCTCCAAACTCCGAACATGACCTGTTGGGTGTTTTCCATCTGGCACCTCAACAACGAAATTCTGTGACTTCCAGGTCACCCCGCATGTACACGCTTCGTTTTCTCTCCGTGAAAGGCCCTTTGTTGCTCCCAGGAAGTGTCATAATAACGAGGGACAGTTAATTTCACTCCTCTCCGCGGGCTGGACTCAGGCCCAGAGGGAGGGCAGGCAGAGGGCCGTGGAGATAAGGGTCAGGCCCCCCTACAGAATGGAAGTTCCGTGAGGGCCGAGACCTGCTGTCCGCTGCACCCCAGAGCCAGCCCTTGGGTGTCGAGTGAATTAGCTACAGTGGGCATCTCTCATTCCACGCCCAGAGTCTGCTCAGCTGTCTGCGGTCCTCGGTTCCCTTGATTTACTTTGTTGCTTAAATTTTCCTCACTCAGCTCTTGGGGAACATGTGAGCGCCCAGGCCAGTCAGATCACTCCGTTCCATGGGCTCGGGGATACGCAACCCAGGAGAACCAATGACCCACAAGGAGGCCATCACGGGGCTTGGGCAAAGCCCCGTTCCCCTGGTTCTGGAATCAGGAAGGCCACGTTGTCCTGGAGGACCAATGAAGGGGAGACAGAAGCCAGTCCTTTCTCTATTCTTAGAGCTTTCCCTAAAGCCAGACTTGATGTGCCACCTTGATTGTTACTGTTATTTTTTTTAATGTTTTGAAATGTTTATTTATTTATTGAGAGAGAGCAGGGGAGGGGCAGAGAGAGAGAGAGGGAGAGAGAGAACCCCACGCAGGCTCCACACTGTCAGCACAGAGCCCAATGTAGGACTTGAACTCATAAGCCGTGAGATCATGACCTGAGCCGAAATCAAGAGTCAGACGCTTAACTGACTGAGCCACCCAGGTGCCCCTATTGTTGTTGTTGTTGTTGTTATTCTTAGATAAATCACTCATTCTGGCTTTTTCCCTTAGATTAGTTTGGATTGGGTTTTTGGATACATGCAACCCAAAACAGGCCTGCCCAACGTATGAACGAATGATTGAATGAATGAATGAACGAATGAACGAACGAAACTCCAGTTCAAGCCAATGGCTGTTTTCAGCACCGTGCCCACATATCCAGATCACAGGGCTTTGCACGAAGCTGGGGGAAGTCAGGACCCTGCCCTCAGACTTCAGAGCGACCCAGATGTCCCCTGAGGCCTCCCAGCCTTTGAGATGACCCCCAGCCTTCCACTCTGGTGAACGCCCTCCTCAAAAATTCTCCCATTCCAGAGCGTTCCCCGAGATTTCTGCAAATTTCAATTTGCCTGACCTTCTTGGGGCCCCTCAGATGCCGGGCTCCTCTCCACCCCCACCGCCCCTCTTGCACACCACGAAAAGCCGGATGGGAAAAGCGGCCCTTCCTCAGTTTCCACTCACCACCCCCTGGCCCAGGGGGTCTCCTGAGACATTCACGGGGAACAGCAGGAAGGGAGGACACGCACTCAGGACGCGGGCCTGCAGCTCTGTCTGCCAAGAGCCTCTGGTTGATCTCTACACATCCTCGGTCTGGAAAGACCTTCGGCCACACCAGCCACTGAGGTTGTCCCTGATCACGCGTGGCTCCCAGCTGGGGGCGAATTCCCTGCCTCCTCCTTGCTGCCACGGGCGGGTCCCTGCTCCCCGCACTGCAGACTCAGCGACTCAGCCTGGAGAGCCTCCCCCTACCACACCCGAGCGCTTTGCACCAAGTTTCCTCCCGAACAGGACTTCCTGGGGCCACTCTGAAGGCTTGTAACTCTTTTCTCTACCTTGCAAAGTTAAAATTATTACAGCTGCCTTTTAGAGGGAACACCTAGAGGGTGCCAAACCCTTTTCCGGGCCTATTTTGCTGTCAGTGACACTGAGACTCAAAGGAATGAGATAAACTTGCCCAAGATGGGGGCGCCTGGGTGGCTCAGTCAGTTGAGCGTCCGACTTCAGCTCAGGTCACGATCTCGCGGTCCGTGAGTTCGAGCCCCGCGTCGGGCTCTGGGCTGATGGCTCAGAGCCTGGAGCCTGCTTCCCATTCTGTGTCTCCCTCTCTCTCTGCCCCTCCCCTGTTCATGCTCTGTCTCTCTCTGTCCCGAAAAAATAAATAAACGTTAAAAAAAAAAATTTTTTTTTAAAGAAAAAAAAAAAAAACTTGCCCAAGATGGCCCAGCTTATGTCTGAACGGAAGAGCGTGAATCCCAAGGCCCGGATTATTTTTCCAGTTAAGAAGTAAGTCCTCCCATGGTGACTCCTGCCTTTGGGCCAGTGCTATCCAGGGCTCCCTGCGTGACAAAGGAAACGCTCTCTGTCTGCACTTTCCGCCACTTTCCGCCATTTCTTAGCACAGCATGGCTGGTGTGACCGAGGTGCTGCGCAGTTAAAATTTTTTCAATTAATTTAAACTTAAGTCTAAATTGCCAGGCATGGCTAGCGGCTACCAAACGGGACAACAGCCTTTTATCTTTTTTTAAAGTTTATTTATTTATTTTGAGAGAGAGAGAGTATGAGCAGGGGGAGGGGCAGAGAGGGGAGGGGGAGAGAGAGATTCCCAAGCAGGCTCCACGCTGGCGGCCCAGAGCCCGACGCGGGACTGGTACCCACAAACTGTGAGATCACGACCTGAGGCCCAACCGACCGAGCCACCCCGGCGCCCCTGGGCGTCAACACGGTTGAAGAACCTGTTCGTGGATCTGAATTTAGGCTGAGATTTGTATAAGGAAGAAGGGAGCTTTTCATGTCTTTTGGTGGGGGGTGGGGGGTGGGGGGAACCCTCGGTGTCTTAAAGAGAGAGGGCCACGGCCCAGTCTCACACCTCCCTGCCACGTGGCCCAGAAGCCCATGGCGGCCGTCTCATCCCAGGCTGCCCGCCCCCAAAGCCCATCTTCCATGACTTCCAAGACTCCATTTCTGGATGGAGCCACACTCTGGCCTGGCTGCCCAGGCTGGGTCGTCTGCCTGAGGACTCTCCTCCTCTCTCCCCACCAGCCCACTGACCTGGATAACCTGTACTCATGGTCAAGGTCTCAGCTGACATGTTGTTCCTCCCAGGGAGCCAGCCTTGACCCCTGAGATGGGCCCACATAGCACTCCGCCTTTTCCTTTAAACACGCGGCACGGGAGCGCCTGGGAGCCTCAGTCGCTTAAGCGTCCGACTCCTGACTTCGGCTCAGGTCATGATCTCACAGTTGGTGAGATCCAGCCCTATGTCGGGCTCTGCACAGACAGTGAGGGGCCTGCTTGAGATTCTCTCTCTGCCCCTTCCCACTCGTGCTCTCTCTCTCTCAAAATAAATAAACGTGTTCAGAGTGGGCATGGCTGTGTTCCAATAAAACTTTATTTAGAGAACTGTGTGGGGGGCCAGATTTGCACCCCCCCCCCACCGGTGGTAATTGCCCATCTCTGCCCTGGACTTGAGTGGGGGGGACATCAAGTGGAAAAGCGGAAGAGACCCCAAGCTCACTGCCCCCAAGGAGGGTGCCAGAGCCTTCCTCCAGCTCTCTGTCCCTCCACTGATGGGGAGCAAAGGGAAACTTCCTGGGCAGGATGGAGGGGGTGCTTCCTAACGCTGACGAAGGGAGTGGATGAGCCCAGGTCGCTGGTTGAAGACTCTGGCCAGGGCACGGAACCAACTCCTGGAGCTGGGGAATTCGCGCCCACAATGGAACCCATTGACAGAGAACAAGAGTGGCGTTGAAAAGCTTGTGCATTTCTTGTCATAGTTCGCCAAGGGGATGTGGTGAGCTGGGCTTTCTCCACATCCTGCTCTTGCTGCAAATCTGGCGCGGAGGGGCCTTCCTGTCCACGAGAGAGCCCCCCGGTCCTGTTCCTGCGTCAGGGAGCTCTGCCCTGCGGCGCACTCAGTTCTTCGTTGTGGCCCCCGGAGCCAGGAGCTGGTGTGCTCCACCCCCAGGACATGCCAGCCCCTGCTCTGGCCTTTAGCTGGGCCTCGGGGGCCTTTCCCTCTGCCCCAGCCTCCCGGGGATGTGGCTGCCCAAGTGAGAGACGTAGGGTTTTCTATCTGCTTCCTTGGAATGGGTCTGCATTGCATTGGAATGGGTCTGTGTGTTTAACGGGTGTGGGGCAGAGGGACTTTCTCTTCCATAAAGTCAGGCCTTTGTTTTGCAGGGAGTGGCCCCATATGCATCTGCCCTGAGGGAGGAGGGAGGAGGGAGGACGGAGAGGGGAGGATGGAGGAGGGAAGGAAGCATCCGAGCCCTCCAGCCCGGGGCACAGGGTCCTCTGCTCACGCCAACTCAGCCAGACGTGCGCCCGTCCTTGGCGGCTGCAACCTGCGTGAAAGACACCCTCCGCTCTCCCGGGGCAACAAGGCAAGCTTCAAGTCTGGGGGCTCCCCAAGAAGGAGGCAGGCCAGATGAGCCGCACCAAATGTAAGAAAAGCACTTTCTGGGGGTACCTGGGTGGCTCAGTCGGTTAAGCATCCGACTCTTGATTTCAGTTTGGGTCATAGTCTCACGGGTCGTGGGACCGAGCTCCGCATTGGGGTCCCAGCGTGAAGTCTGCTTGAGATTCTCTCTCTCTCTCTCTCTCTCTGTCTCTCTCTCTCTCATTCTTTCCCTCTGCCCTCCCCTGCTCACTCTCTCTCTAAAAAAAAAAAAAAAAAAGAAAAGAAAAAATGCAAAATAACCTTCACCTCTATAGTCTTTACCAAAAGTTGGGGAGAGAAGGTGCCTGGCCTGTGAAATCCGGCGATCCAAGAGGCCCGGAGCCCGCCGGCTGACGCAGCATCGATCTGCCCGCGAGGCGTGTGTCCGCACGGCCAACGGCAGGCAAAGCATCCGCTCCCAAACCTGCAACCCGCCG
Organism: Neofelis nebulosa; assembly: GCF_028018385.1. Taxonomy (NCBI): domain Eukaryota; kingdom Metazoa; phylum Chordata; class Mammalia; order Carnivora; family Felidae; genus Neofelis; species Neofelis nebulosa. Next base: position 135,480,533 of record NC_080790.1, on the reverse strand, counting down.
ACCCCGCGTGGAGACCGGCAGGAAGCTGCACGCGTGGACCCGAGACCCAGCTGATGCCTGAGCGGCTCCCGCCAAAGGCAGCTTTCTCTCTGCCGGAACATCTGTCACATTCACACCGTGCCTGTCACAGAAGCAATTGCTGAATCAGTTCCCCAGGGAGTGAGAAGCCGACGTCTCATTTGCATGCTCGGGTCTTTGGGGACTGGAAGTGCTGTGCCTGTCGCCATCCTGTCCCCAGGGTTGTCCACGTCTCTTAAGAGACGTGTTGGGGGCGATGTGAGACGCAATCTGTAAAACCCTAGCACCGCCCCTGGCAGAGTGGGCACGACGCAAGGTGAATGCTGGGCTCCTTCCCTCTGAAAACTGCTGTACAGGATGCTCTTAATAAAAGAGACTGCTCGAGCTGCAGGGGAGTCTGGTTTCGGCCTCTCCAACAGAGAATCTTTTTATTTTTTTATTTTTTAAAATGTTTATTTATATTTGGGAGAGAGAGGGAGGCAGAGTGCGAGCAGGGGAGGGGCAGAGGGAGAGGGAGACACAGAATCCGAAGCAGGCTCCAGGCTCTGAGCTGTCTGCCCAGAGCCCCACGTGGGGCTTGAACCCGCGGACTGCGAGATCCTGACCTCAGCTGAGGTTGGACGCTTAACCGACTGAGCCACCCAGGCGCCCCACAGAGAATCCTTTTAAATAAAGGCTTAATTAAAACCATGAGATACCGACCCACACCAATGAGACTGGCTGAACTCGGAAGGACTGACATCAGTGCACATGAGGGGGAGGGACCGGAACGCTCACAGGAATGGAAACTGGTGTGTCCACCACGGAGATCGGCTGGTCCGTGTTCGCCAGACACACATGGACGTCCTATGACCCAGCCATCCGACAATTCCCAAAATGAGCACCGGTTCCTCCAACCAGCATATACAAAAGCACTCGTGGCAGTTTGGTGATAGCCCCAAAGTGGAAATAACCCAAATGTCCACCAGCATTAAAAAAACAAAACAACATGATAGTACGTTCACAGAACAGAGTACTACCCAGGAAAGAAAAAAGAATGCACGCCGTTACTGAACCACATGGATGAATCTCACCATTTGTTGAACAAAAGAAGCCACATGCAGAAGAGGCGAGAGCTGGGGCGCCGGGGTGGCTCAGTCGGTTGAGCGTCTGACTCTTGATTTTGGCTCAGGTGGTGATCCCAGGGTTGTGGGATCGAGTCCCCCATCAGGCTCCATGCTGAGGGTGGAGCCTGCTTAGAAGTCTCCCTCCTCCTCCCTCTGCCCCTTTCCCCCCTCATTCTCTCTCTCTCACTCTCTCTCTCTTAAAAAAAATAATAATAAATAATAATTTTTTAAAAAGAGGACACATCGTATGATTCCGTTCATATGACATCTGTGATGGTTAATTGTATGTGTCATCTTGGTTGAGTCAAGGTGCCCAGATACAGGGTCAAACATTATTCTGAATGTTTCCCCGACAGCATTTTTGGATTATATTAACATTTAAGTCACGGGAGTTTGAGTAAAGCAGATTGCCTTTGATAATGCGGGTGGTCCCCATCTAATCAGCTGAAGGCCTGAATAGAATGAAAGACTGACCTCCCAGAATAAGAAAGAATTCTGCCAGCAGACGACCTTCAGACTTGAACCACAGCATCAGCTTTGCCCTGGGTCTCCAGCCTGCCTGCCTCCCTGATTGCAATTCCTTAAAATAAATCCTCCTATAGATATGTAAACATCCTAGGGGCGCCTGGGTGGCTCAGTCTGTTAAGTGTCTGACTCTGGGTTTCAGCTCAGATCATGACCTCACGGTTTGTGCGTTCGAGCCCTGCATCGGGCTCTGCACTGACAGCATAGAACTTGCTTGGGATTCTTTCTCTCCCTCTCTCTCTGCCCAACCCCCCAAATAAATAAAGCTCTTAAAAAATGCTATTGATTCTGTTTCCCTAGAAAACTCTAATAAACCAGCAAAGTTCATGTTTGGTGACAGAAATAAGATCAGCTGTCACCTTTGGCTGGGATACTGAGCAGGAGGGAGACGAAGGAGCCTTCTGGGGTGCTGACAGTCTTCTGTTATTTTGATCTGAGCGTCAGCTACACAAAGGGATTATCTTTGTAAAAATTCATCAGGCTGTGTACTTAAGATCGGTATATCTCATTTTGAGGCAGATCATACCCCAATAAAAACTGTGAAAACAAAACACGACAGAAACATTGTTTGCCATTCTCCAGGCTCCATCCAACCCGGGGATCTTTCTCCGCATCGGGGTCCGGGGCGTGGGCTGGTATGGCCAGCCGTTAGCCCACGGGTCGGAGCTGCATAGCTCAGAACTCACTTGTTCGTGCAACAAACATTCAGGGAGACTACTTACCGGCCACCAACCCCTGGGACACAGAACACTCGATCCGGCTCTCGGCATTTACACTGTAGGGGCGGGGAGTCACGTTTTAAGTAAAGGATCCCATACATACACGCGGGATCAATCACGGCCGAGGCAAGTGCGGCAGGCGAGGCCGAGGGAGAGCTGAGGCTCCGGGGTGGGGATTCAGCACATTTGTGCAGATCAGGAAGATGTCCTGAGAAAGCCGCATCCGAGCTGAGGTCTGAAGGATGGGCTGGGGGTATAGAGGCAAGGGAGGCCGGGCTAGGTTCCCCTCTACGGAGGGAAAACAAGGTGTGGAGTCCCCCCTCCCCCGCCCCCAGCAGAGAGACCAGAGCAGTGGAAGCCACGAGAATGAGGGGAAGCCCAGAGCTATGGGTGAAACCAGGCGGGTCTGTGGGAGCCAGACCACCAGACCACACTGGCCTGGCGGGGGAGAGGGGGGGTGGGCAATGCACTGGGATTGGTTTAAGGCAGGACTGCTCAGCTGGGAGGGGATAGTGTGGAGGAAGCAATCCTTCCTTTGGCAATGTCTGCAAACATTTTCAGTCGTCCCAACCCGGCAGGGGCAGGCAGGGTGCTATTGGCATCCAGTGGGCCCAGGCCAGAAGCCAAACACCCTGCAGAGTGCGCAGGAATGCCTCCCCCGCCCCCAGGAGAGAGTTATCAGGCCCCAAGTGTCAACGGTGGCGAGGTTGAGAGGCCCGGCTCCAAGGGAACAAGGCCTTTGTGGTTATCAGCGCAGAGGACAGAGCATTTTGAAAATTTCCTCTGCGACAGGAGAATGAGACGGTCTAATAACAATAATAATAACAAATAACAATAACAGCAGTAGCAGCTGCTACCTCTTTATTGAGCAACTACTATGTGCCAAGCACTTTATGCACATCGTCTCACACGATGCCACCGAAGCCCCATTGGACAGATGAGTAGAGGGAACGGCGGGGAGGGCAGTACGTTCGCCTAAGGTTGTGGAAAGCGATGGACTTGGCCTCTGGAGCCCCGTGATGCCTCGTTAGCCAGGCAGCCGCTCGGCCTGGCAGGAGCAGGGCAGCCTTCCTTCCGGTCGAGCTGCAGCTCAGAGACACTTGTCCATCCCGCTTGTGGAGCTAAGGGGCCGGTCCTGTGAAGCATCACGCCTCCCGGCCACAACCCGTCTGGATGTCATACTTCTCCCCCACAAATGACATAAGAGTGACGTGGCTAATCGTGCCTGCCGCGTGGAATTATTCTGGAAAGTAAACAGGTGCAAACCCACCCCCCGGTCAATTAGGGCTGCCCTTTAATCCTGCCCGCCTTGTCAAACACACCGTATTAAGAGCACATTTTTTGCAGGCACGAAAGAGGGCAATCACGTAATGGTGCCCAGAAAGGGCTTCTGGTTCCTTGAGGCAGGGCGGCTTCCAGCCCCCCAAGGGACACCCCTCCCCAGCCTCCTTTGTGTCATTTCTGCAGGGGGAGAGACGGGCCCCAGCACCTCCCAAATGCCGGGCGGCCCCTGGACGGAGCTTCTCCGGGGAGAGGCCAGACCCGAGGACCAGGCGGCTGGGGCCAGGAACCCTTCCCTGGGATGGTGTTAACCCAGAGACAGGGGTAGAATTGTTGGGGACACCTACCAGGTGCCCCATCCTCCACTCTTCTGGTAACAGTACCCCAATTTTCCTTTGGGGAGCTACCTCCCCATCACTTTCAGTCCTCATATCCTCTCTGGTCGATGCCCCGCCCACTCCTGATCACACGACCCCATGTGGCCAATCAGCATGCTCCAGTCCTGTCCAGGGACTCTCTAGGTAACTGGTTCCCCACAGGCACCTGCCCAGTTGGCCGGCTGATGCTCAACCCCAGACACAGAATTTTTTTGGATAAAGAAAATCTCTTTCTTAACTTGGAAGGTGTCCGTCTGACTAGGGGTCACCTCACAAGGATTGTCAGTCTGAGACTAGAGCCAACAAGGAAGAAAGTAGTGGGGGCACCGGGCTGGCTCAGTTGGAGAGCAAGTGACTTGTGATCTTGGGGTCATGAGTTTGAGCCCCACGCTGGGTGTAGAGATGAATGAATGAATTAGAAAAGGAAAGGAAAGAAGAAAAGAAAAAAGAAAAGAAAAGAAAAGAAAAGAAAAGAAAAGAAAAGAAAAGAAAAGTAGAGCCCAGAAAGGTAGAGACCACATCCCGAGAAAGTCATGTGAACCCCTAGATCCATCTGTGCCTGAAGCTTGCATTTACTTGCCAGGCCAATATATACACAAGCCAATACATTCTGCTTTTTGCCTAAGCTGCTTTGAACTGAGATTTCTGACACTTGCAGCCAAGTAGCTTCAACAACGATCTCAACTCAATTCCACAGGCATCTGCTGTGCCGGATCAGGGTCAGGCCGTTCCAGCCGCTATTGGTTCTTAAAGTGAAGCAGGTATTTAGCCATGAAAAGATGACAGAAAAGGGAAACTTTTCTATTACCTGTGTCTAGGCAATAAACAGAAACAAAAGCAGAAGGGTCCTCCAGTCTCTTCCCATTGTGAATCACAGGAATCGGATTGGTATATGCTTAAAACACAAAATATCGGCTCTTACATCAAGGATGTCAGCTTCAGGAATGGCTGAATTCAGGCGCTCAAAGATGCTTTCAGGAATCGTCCTACCTCTTAGACACACACACCTCCTCTCGTGTGACTCTCACTCTCCAGCTCAAGCCTTCTTGCTGTATGTCTCCCCATCCATCCATCCACCCACATACGCATTTCACCGATTCTCAGTTAGGTGTTCTTTTGCATATTAATATCACTGAAATCAGAACGTGGCTTACATCCAGAAGCAGGCCACAGTTTAATCGGCAGGCTTGTTTTACGTAAAATGATGAATTGTGTATCTGACAATCAAAGAGGTTTTTCTGTGGCTGCTTCTCTAGGTATCAGCCTCTTCCGCTGAAGAGGGGTTTTTGCATGTAGTCGGGGGGTAGGGACCATGACCGCAGATGGCCCTAACATCCCGGAGGAAGGGAGAGCCGGTCTCCTTGTGTCTGCGCCTGGAAAGGCAAGGAAGGATTTTTTTTTAATTTTTTTTTTTTAACGTTTATTTATTTTTGAGACAGACAGAGACAGAGCATGAACGGGGGAGGGTCAGAGAGAGAGGGAGACACAGAATCGGAAGCAGGCTCCAGGCTCTGAGCCATCAGCCCAGAGCCCGACGCGGGCTCGAACTCACGGACCGTGAGATCGTGACCTGAGCTGAAGTCGGACGCTCAACAGACTGAGCCACCCAGGCGCCCCGGCAAGGAAGGATTTTGACGGGCCTGGCACCGTTCAGGTGACAATCACTGTGGCCCTGAACACGGGGAGCCAGGCCCAAGCAAACCCCACCCCATCACCGCACCCGCACCCCGTCTGAGCCTCCACCAGATCCACAGGAGCAGGGGAGAGTGAAGAGGGGACATGGGGGGGGGGGGGGGCGGGGCGAGGAAGGGAGGCGCGACAAATCATCAGCAAACGTCTTCAACCGACCGCCTTGACGATCCTAAGCATTATTCGAAGCTGAGGCACGCTGGACACACAGAAGCAACCGACAACAGAGACGATGACAGAAGCCACCCTCCGGGCCACCCTCCGCTCTAAGCCCGCTCACTCTTCGGCGCATCTCAGGGTTTCCCGCCACCGCTCACACGTGCAAGGCCGCGCTGGGTTCGCTCACTTGCAGACCAGACCTGCTTCCGCAGGAGCCCGGCGACACTGGCGCGGGCGGCTCAGCCCGCACGTGGCCTTGGTGCCGCCGGACAGGCCGCGACGGGGCTCGCCCGCAACACGTGGCCAGCCTGGCCTCCACACGCTCAGGCCCCAGCCTCGCCTGCTCCTCCCGACAACGGGGTGGCCGGCCGGGAGCGGAGCAGGGCCACGCTCGGTCTCTGTCTCGCTCTGGCGTGACTGGGGGGGAGGGGGGTGGCTGCACACACGGGGAGAGCCGCTCGTGCGAGGGGGCGTGTGAGTGCCTTTGCACACATTTGCACGCCCCGGGAAGTGCTGGCGGGGAGCGCGCGTCCATGCGAACGGCTGTGGAAGAAAACGGGCGCGTGCGCGTGTGCTGCCACGCCCATCCCCCTTCCCCCCCCCCCCCCTCCGCTGAGGGGCCCCAACTGCAACTCTGTCGTCTGACCCAGATGCCCAGCTGGACCTCACCTCTCACCTGCAGCACCCCGGCGTGGGGCCGGTTCCTGCCTCCACCACCAGGGACGGGAAGAGCCTGGCCGTTAGGGAAGCAGCCGGTTGTCTTGGGACGCGGGGCTGCGGAAGATTCTGGCAGGGGGAGCCATCTGTTTCCCCGGAATCCTGGAGTCCTGACTCACCGTGCAGTTGAAAGCCCTGGGGCCACACAGGACCGACCTACCTCCTCTCTGCAGCTCCGTCCCGCACCCTCCCTGCGCTGTCCATGCCGGGGCAGCCCCCTGTGGTCTGCTCTTCGGCCTGGAATTCTCTCCCTCACCCTCCGTGCGGGCTGCCCCTCCCCCCATGCCTCGGCTCAGGTCTCCCTGCCCTTCCCGGGTGCCGACTGCACAGCAGATTCTTCTAAGGCACTTTTAATTCTCCTCGCGTGCAGGCTTCACCCCTGGGCCACTGCAACTTGCACAAGGGACATTCGGATTTACGGTCCCCATGTCAGGGCTCAGCAAACATTTTCCATAAAGCACTGTGGGTGTGCAGCCGCGTGTCTGTATCGAAGCCGTATGTCAGCTCTGCCCAAGCAGCACGGAAGCAGCCACAGACAACACAGGCGTGCTGGGTTCCAATAAAACTTTATTTACAAAAACAGGTCATGCAGGTGAGAACTACCATTGTAAAGCGAGCTAAAGACAAACAGCAGATGGGGCGCCTGGGTGGTTCAGTCTGTTGAGTGTCAGACTTCGGCTCAGGTCACGATCCCCCAGTTGGTGGGTTGGAGACCCGCTCCGGCTCTGTGCTGACAGCTCAGAGCCTGGAACCTGCTTCCGATTCTGTGTCTCCCTCTCTCTCTGACCCCTCTCCCCAGCTCACGCTCTCTCTCTAAAATAAAATTTAAAAATCCAGAAATAAATGAGCAAGTCATGTATCAGTAGGGACGGACAGTCCCTATTTACACCTATTGTCCCAGCCTTATTAGTAAAAGTGCTCAGTCCCACTCCCAGAAGAGCTCCCGTGTGAGCGCCAAAAGTCAACACGTCGATGATTAATTGGCCACCCCAACCTCCCACCCCTTATTTCAAATGTTTGGGTTACCAAAATGACCTCATTCTTTTTGATCGGTTAGTGAAATTATCAATATTAGCAACTGGAACCGAGAACACACATTTATGCCAATTAAAAAAAGAAAGCAAAGGACTAAACCCCTCAGGCAGACAACGGATTCATGAATCTGGGGCAACTGAATTGCCGGACTGTTCAGGAGTACCTTCCAGGTATTTAAAGAGTGTCCTATCCATTCGAAGATGGTCACGTCAGTCGAAACCACTGCCCCTCCCGGAGCTCCTGGACATGGTAGGAAAGGCAAAGACACACGTGAGAAGGACCCCTGCCCGGTTCTGCCACGTCAAGGACGGAGGACTTTGGTCAAGAGCCTCGTGGCTCCCACTTCAGACCAGAGCCAACTGGCTCCGTCCCCTGCCAGCTGAAAGGGCAGTTGGGATGCAGGCCAGCCTCAGATGGAGACTTCTGGACGTGGCCTTGACTCCCGGGGGCACAGAGAGGCAGCCGCAGCTGCCACGATCACTTGGCAGAGGCCCCGGGTCAACTGCGAGCCCAGAGAAAGCTCTTCCCCCCAAGCTGTCTGGGGTCAGCGGGATGAGGATCCAGGACAGCCATATCCCGGACAGGAGTAATTTTTTCTTAGGACAGAAAAATCCTTTGGTCAGAAGGGAAGGAAGCATGTTCACAGCAGCTTAAGCGCCCCCGGGGGAGCTTTGGCACAGACAGGACTGTATCACAGAAGCCAGGGATGGGAGGGGCAGGGGCTCCAGAGGAACCCAAGACCGGGAGGCCAGCAAGAGTCACCCGTGGGGACTGCTCCCCGTCTCGGCTTCTCTGTAGCTCTCTTCTTCTCTCTGCACTGCCCCTGTGTCCAGAGTTCTGTTTTCTGTTGGTTTTATCACTGCCTGTCGTTTGGGAACCCTCCCTCTAATGTCAAGTGATGTGGGCTATTCGTGCACATTTGCAAGTCGGACTCAAATGCTGTTTGGGGAAGGACCAGGCTCAGGGGCCCAGGGGCCTCCCAGTAGGGGTCCAGGGTCCCAACTCACTTCACTGGGAACGGAGCCTCTAGGACTTTGCCTCCTAGCTTCTCCTGAACAGCCCTGCCCCAAATCTTACCAACACGAGTTGGCGATATTTGGGGCACGCTTCTATCAGGGAAGTATTTGTTGCTTCTCTGAAGTTCAGATGGAGCTGGACATCCGGAATTTTATCTGGCAACCCTACCCGAGAAGAATCCCCCAGACTTCGGCCCCAGCCGCTAACATTCTGGAAGCCGGGCAGACGCTGATCATGTCGCTGCTCGATCAATAAACGTTCCTGCCAACTCCTTGTTTGTAGCACATGATCTGCAGCCCCGTCGGGGCTGGGGTCTCCAGACCCAGGTTCCTCCGGCTCCAGCCTTCAGAGGAAAGCTCTAGCCTTTTCCTGGGATGGGAAGGGGTAAGTACCGAGATGCACAGAGGGGTAGAAAAGACGCTTCTCGCAAAGTCTGCCGACCAATCCGCCTGTTTTCCTTCTCACCCCACGGGATCCCCGAGAGCTCCCAATTGTGACCATTTCTGGGGCTCTCTGCGACGAATGGGGGGCTCTCACTCTCCCCACCCCCACGGACAGAACTGCACGGAATTCTCTGGAATGACAAGCCGGCTACCATTCCCCCACTGGCTCTCCTGCTTGCAATTGCTTTGACCTCTCTCCTCTCCTGCTCTCTGTCCCTGTGAGCCACGCTTCTGACTCCTTTGCTGCCTTGAGAGCAGGCCCTGGACAGGGGGTGGCAGTGGCCCTGTGGCTGTTCAGTCTGCCTTGCTGAGCCGGCCGTGCCTGCTTCTCTCTGGCCGGGAAGTTCACCTTACCGTCTCTGAGAGCCTGCCTCCCCTGCTGCCATCATCCTGGCACAGACACAGCCCCCGGGAGCCCACTGCACAAGTCAGCTGTGCCCCGGTTCAAGTGCCAAACTGCAGGGAAAGAGGCTCTGATAGGTGTCCTCTGGGTCAGGTATCTGTTCCTGAACCAGGTAACCATGGAGACAGAGGGTCACCCGGCAGTAAGAGCCTGGCCCCTGTAGAGAGGACAGCAGGTCTCAGAGAAGGGGGTGGTCTGGGCAGACACCCCAAATGATGTCTACTCCAGGCTCGGGAATCTTTGGAACACCCACCGGCTGTGGACAGAACCTCAGGATATCCTCTGCCCACCTCTCTGTGCCCGCATCCGATCCTCACCTCCTCCCTTCCCCACCGACATCGCCTCTTCTGACCCCCCGCTGCACGTAGAGGAACTGTCACCAAATCACTGTTTTCTACAGCAGCTGCATCACCGGCCCTGCCAGTCCTACCCCCAAAACACGAATTTTCGAGCGTGTCCGCATCTCCCCGCCCTGGCCGCGTTACCCTAGCCTGGGCCACCCTCGCCTCTTCCAGAGTCTGCAATCGTCTCTGAACTGGTTTTCCTTCCCGGACCTTGTTCTCCTGCAGTCCCGGCTCCAGAGCAGCCAGAACCGTGTGGTCAAAAGGCAAAGCTGATCCCTTGCTTAAAGCCCCTTCTACGACTTCCTGTTGCCTGGAGGACAGAGTGCCAATGGCGGGATGGGCCTTCCCCAGTGCCATCCGCCACCGGCACGCACAGCTCCCTGCCAGGACACCCCGCGGATGGAAGTCACTCCACCGAAGCACCCTCTCCCTTCCTCTCCTCACGAGGGCTCACCTCCATGCCACTTCCCCCCAAAGTCTCCCCTGAGACTGAGCAAACTCACGCAGCGTCAGGGGGCCTGCGGCTCTGCTCTCATGTTATTCCAGAACTATCTCTATCACTGGACTTAGACCCGTGGCGCAGACTTGTATAATCCAAAGTGGTATCACAGACAAAGCATTCGTGCCCTTAATACATAATATATGAATGTATAATATTTAATATATAAACCAATATTTCCCCATTTAATTACAAATCAATATCAAGAAGACAATTGAACAGAAAAGAAGAGCAAAGAACACGAACGGGAAGCTCATATAAAAATCAAAAAAAACAGGTGACGGGCACCTGGGTGGCTCAGTCGGTTGAGCGTCTGACTCCGGCTCAGGTCATGATCTCACGGTTCGTGGGTTCGGGCCCCGCGTCGGGCTCTGTGCTGACGGCTCGGAGCCTGGAGCCTGTTTCGGATTCTGTGTCTCCCTGTCTCTCTGCCCCTCCCCCGCTTGCACTCTTTGTCTCTCTGTCTCTCAAAAATAAATAAACATTAAAAAAAAAAAAAAAAGGTGAAATAAAACCTCTAAAGAAATGTCAGCATAAATGAGGAGATGTCATTTTTATCTACCATATTTATAAATATCAAAAAGTTTGATAGTGTAAAATATTATAAAGATATGGGGGAGAGAATCATGACGTCTGTGACAGTAAAAATTGATGCAATCTCAGGGCGCCTGGGTGGCTCAGTCATTTGAGCATCCGACCCTTGATTTCAGCTCAGGTCATGATCTCCTGGTTTGAGAGATCGAGCCCCCTTCCGGGCTCTGTACTGCCACCTTGGAGTCTGCTTGGGATCCTCTCTCCCTCTCTCTCCGTCCCTCATCCACTCACGCTCTGTCTTTCTCTCTCTCAAAAAATAAAAATACGCATTGAAAAATTTTTTTAAATAAAGTAAGTAAAACCAAAAAAAATTTTTTTTTAATTGATACACTCTCTTAGGATAATTTGGCAATAATTATAATAGTCTTGTTTTGGGATTTTGGGTTTTTTGGGTTTGTTTGTTTGTTTTTTAGGAGAGATTGCACACGACGAGCAGGGAAGAGGGGCAAAGGGAAGGGGAGAGAGAATCTCAAGCAGGCTCCACGCTCAGCAAGGATCCCAATTCGGGGCTTGATCCCACGACCCTGGTATCATGACCTGAGCCGAAATCAAAAGTCAGACGCTCAACTGACTGAGCCACGCGGGCACCCCTATAACTATAATAGTTTTAAATGATCACGTTCCTGAGTTTGAGCCCCACGTCGGGCTCTGTGCTGACAGCTCAGAGCCTGGAGCCTACTTTGGACTCTGTGTCTTTCTCTCACTCTCTGCCCCTGCCTGCTTGTGGTCTCTCTCAAAAGTAAATAAATAAGCTTAAAAAAAAAGAGAGAGAGGATAATTCAGGTAGGTTCTCTGCATCACAGTTTCTGTTAGCGAAGGAGACCCCACACGAAGGTATTAAACATTCAATACTTTGTGGTACATGCACACAGTTGAATAGTTACACAGTCATGAAACATGATGCCAAAGGTCTGTAAGTGTTACTAATTAAAGTAAAGAAAAAGACAAGGTACAAAGAAGTGTGTATAGTGCAAAGGTATAAAGATATAGAGGGTATAAAGCGTCTAAACCACACACCTATATTCGCACAGACTTTCTGGGAAGAAAGCGTGAACAGGGAACAGTGGTAGCTTCCAAGGGGAGGGATGGGGGGTCAGTGAGGAAAACTAACTTTTAGTAAATATATCCCTTTCGTTGTGTTGGAACTTTTTTTTACCATGTTCATTTTTTCATTCTAGAAAATTTTCAAAATAAAAATAACAATCCAGGGGCTCCTGGGGTGGCTCAGTCCGTTGAGTGTCCGGCTCTTGATTTCAGCTCAGGTCATGATCTCGCGGTTGGTGAGTTCGAGCCCCGCGTCGAGCTCTGTGCTGACAGCTCGGAGCCTGGAGCCCGCCTCGGATTCTGTGTCTCCCTCTCTCTCTGCCCCTCCCCTGCTCATGCTCTCTGTCTCTCTCTGTCTCTCAATAATAAATAAACATTAAAAAGAAAAAACTTTTTAATGACAAGTATTTAAAAAGATAACAATCCAGTGTAATGTCCCCCTCCCCCCCCCCCCCCCCAGTTAGTAAATCCCTTAAAGGCAGAAACACAGTCTGAATCATCTCGACCTAGAAGCCTCACTGTGAATGCAGTTCCACAGGGAGCTGGACTTTCCAAAAAAACCTGCCTGAGCCAAGGTCCTCTCCTGACACCCACACTTGCTCCCGGCCCGGGTCTCTGTGCGTCCCGGGAACCGTAAGCAGTGGCTGAACGGAACCCCTCGTCACCCTGAGTGCCAGCACCCACTGTGATCCCGCCCCGGCCGTCAGGGGCTTCCCGGGGAGCTCCTCCTGCCAGCTTCCCCTCCCGTCGGCCCCACTTGATGAGGGGACCAGCTCTGCAGTGAGTCCGTGCCGACCCAGGGACAGCGCTGCCCTTCTGCCGCTCCCTCGCCGTGCGTGCTTGCGGGGAGAGACAGCGCTTGGCTTGACAGATACTTCATGAGCATAGCTCCTTCTTCCAAATGTGCACTGGGCACCGAAGACACACCAGGTTCTGTTCCAGGCACAGCAGCGGACTGTCCAGGAAATACCCTTATGCTCGGGAGCTAGTGGGGGCGGGGAGAGTTCTGTCTCCCGGTTTTGAGGGCGGGGAGGGGGTATTCAATAAGAAGATGTGTGCAAAGGGCTCAGCTCCGTGCCTGGCACGCACTGAGCCCAAAGCAAACCAACGTGATTACCACCATTTTCCTCCTCCTGTGGTATCGTCCCCTCTCCATGTGACCCGATGACTCAGGCAGGAAACCTATCATATACATAGAGAGAGAGATCGATATATCTATATCTATATCTATATCTATATCTATATCTATATAGCTATCTATATCTTTTATAGATGATAGATACAAGTAGAAATCTTTTATAAAAGATAGATAGATGATAGATAGATAGATAGATAGATAGATACATAGATAGATGACAGATAGGTAGATAGAGTAGCATAGCTAAGCCAGCATCTCATGGACATTACGAATAGGTGCAGGGCAACTGTGCATGACCTTTAGTGGAAGGGGAGACTTTTCTTTTTTTTTTTAAGTTTATTTATTTTTGAGAGAGAGAGGAAGTGGGAGTGGGAGAAGGGCAGAGGGAGGGAGAGAGAGAATCCCAAGCAGGCCCCGCGCTATCAGCGGGGTGCCCAACATGGGGCTCGAACTCAAGAAACATGAGATCATGATCTGAGCCAAAGTCAGACGCTCAACGGACTGAGCCCCCCAGGCGCCCCATCATTTGTATTTATCATTATTTTTCATTAAGTCATCTAACTACTGAGGCCCTCCCTACACTCCCACCTCCAACTCCCAAGGGGAGTGTCCCCCAGGATCCAGCCCCAGCGGCAGGTGACGCCTTCCTGTCCTACTGGCCCAAATGGAGCTGCTGGAAGAAAAAGGAGAGAACTCCTCTTCCCCAAGGGCCCAGTGCCCGCCTGTCGGAGGAGCACAGGCTTGAGCCAGACCCAGACCTGGTGAGGTGCCCAGCTCCGCTGTTCCCTGGCCGAGTGACCCTGGGACGGGCCGTCCTCCCCTGGGCCCATGTTGGTCCCCTCCGGCCCGTTTGCAGGGCGGTCAGGATGCGCCAGTCCAGGGCATACACCCCGTGTCCCAGGCGTCCCTCACAAGCTTCAAGGCCACACCTCTCCGTACCCCATTATCAACAGTGAGGGCCGGGGGTCCATCCTGCACCTGACTTCTCCCCCAGTGGCCTCGCCCTGGAGGCCCGGCCTGTGGCCCCAGGCACGTGCAGTGTCCCAAAGACCCAGTTCCCCCCCACTCCTCCGAGAGAGTAGCTCTGGGTGAGCTGCGGTTCCGCCCTCCCTCCTTCCCTCAGGCAGTCCCCTCCCCGCCCCGCCTCCCCCCATCCTACCCCATCAGGAGGTATGTGCCATCCATCAGTCCCTAACGGCAAGGCCAACTGTGGTCATGGCCAAAGTGATGTCAGCAGGGGTCTCCACTGTGGAGTTACTCCTGCCCTGGGGAGAAGGTACCCTGAGGCACTGCACCTGCTCTCCTGTTCCTCCTACAAATTTCCCACCCGCTCCGTTAGCTCCCGGGGCTGCCCAAATTCCCAGCAGCCGGGCCGATGACACAGCTCCTTTCTCTGACAGCCCTGGAAGCCAGGCGTCTGCAATCAAGGTGCGGGCAGGGCCGCGCTCGCTCTGATGCCTCTGGGGGAGGATCCCTTCTCCCTCTGCCGGCTCTGGGGCTCCAGGCGTTCGTGGCTTGTGGCTACATCACCCTGATCTCAGTCTCCACGGCCACATGGCCTCCTCCTCTTCACTTGTCTGCGTCTTTTGTTCTGTCTCTTAAAAGGACGCTTGTCCTTGGACTTAGAGTCCCTCTGGTTATCCAGAATGAGCTCACCTAGCAATCCCCAGCTTCACGGCATCTGCAAATAAGGTCACAATCATGGCATCCTGGTACTGGGGCATAGACATTTCTTCCGGGGGCCACCCTTCAATTCACTGCGCCCACCACCGCCGCCAGCCCCGCCCTCGCTCCTCTCACTGAACCACCAGATGGGCTCCTCCCTGGCCCCCCAGTCCCCTTCTGTGCATCCTCTGCCCAAGGTGACCTGAAGCATAACCGCCAAACCCTCCAGAAGCTTCCTGCTGCGCCCAGAATTAAGCCCAAGCCCCACACCTCAGCCTGCAGGGCACTGTCTGATCAAGCCCTGCCACTGTCTGGTGTGGTCCCCAACCACGTGCCTTCCTGTGCCACCAGTCAAACCACCTGGGCTTTGCCACCTTCTCCCACAGGCCAGGTCTGCTCACATCTCTTTTTTGTACTTTTGTACATGCTGTTCCTCCTGCCGGGAACGCTCTTCCTGCCCCCCTCCCGTGGCAGATCTTTGCCATCCTTCAAGCGTCCACTCAAAGGGCACCTCTTCCAGACAAACAGACCCACACGCAAATCTACGCGACCCACCCCCTGCCCCAACCATTACGGAACTCAAGATGAGCCGCGCTTTTGTTGTATTTGACCATTTTCTGGTTTATTGTTTGTTGCTTCCTAGGTCATGGGGCTTTGTCTAGTATAATGCCTGATTCGTGATAGCAACCAAACGTCAAAGGAAGGAAGGAAGGAAGGACTAAGCATCTAACGGTACCTAGCACTCAGGAGCTGCTTTGCACCTACGCCAGGCCCAATGGGCCCAAGATAAGCAGCACATTTTCTACCCACCCAACAACAGTCCATTCGTCCATTCTGCATCTGTCTTCCTCTAAACTGAGGGTGAAGGAACAATTTTAAACCACAGAAGAGTCACGAGAAATCACATCTCCCGTGAAATCGCTGCAGAGGCTCAGCCTGGGGGGGGGGGGGGGTGTTCTCCCCAAGGGGCCAATCCGGCCGTAAGCACAGACTTCCAGGAGCCACCTGGGTGGAGGCTGGATCATCTGTCACACCCGCAGCAGCCCCCAGTGGTGGAGACTTGTGGCTCCCGCCCACGGGCTTTCTCTGCCCAGTCTCTGGGGGAAAAGCACCTTCGTGAAGTCATTTGGGGGGAGGGGGCGATTCTTTTCATTGAAACCCCCCCACACGCACCCCCTTTATGCCACTTCGTTGAGACACAGACACGGCCACCCACAGTCATTCCTTCACCGCCCTGTACTGAACCGGTGTTCATTATATATTCACCGTCATCATAACGCAAGCTGTCACTGAGCTCTCCTTGTCCTGGCCCCCTCCTTCCCTTGTTTTCCTCCACGGCTTTGTTCTTACCTGGCATGCTATCTCTTTCACTTGTTTATTGTTTTGTTCAGTGCCCAGCTAGAAGAGGAGACCCGGGAGGGCAGGGATCTGGGGTGCGGAGGGCCGGACTGAGCCCGCTCTGGGAGAATCCGTGGAGGGAATGAAGGTGTAGTGTGCCAGGCACAGTGAAAGGCGCTTGACCCATGTGCTCCTTATGACTTCTCAAAATAAGCCTCTTATCTGGGGACTACCATTACCACTATTCCCAAGGAGGAAATGGAAGCAGAGAGGTTAAGCAACTTGCCCAAGGACACACAGCAGCTAAGTGATGGAGCCTGGACCCAAACTCAAGCAGTTTGACCTTGGACACTATTAGTCATTCTGCCTGCTGGGCACTGGGCTGAAGGTGGGGGGGGGGGGGTGTTGGGGCACAAACATGGATAAAATGTGGCTTCTGATCCCCTGGACCTCACTGTCCCGTCACCAAAATGAGCATGCATTCCATCCATCACAGTGTTCTGCTGTTACTGCTATTTCAGCCAGGGCAAAGGAATGACAGGTCAAGTGCACCTGGCAAGGTCTAAGCAGTCTTCTCCAAGGAGGGCAAGGCTGGACCCACCCCAGGAGGCTGCACATTCTCCACTGGCCTCAAACCCTGAGTCTGCACCTCTCCGGGTGCAGGCAGCCCTACTGTCACCAAGAGGCACACACAGGAAACGCCACCCACAGATGCTCCCGGGCTCCACGTGGGGCCGCCTGCCGGCACTGCCTTAAAGTAAGACCCCCACACCAAGTGTCCGACTCTTGGTTTCGGCTCAGGTCATGCTCTCATAGTTGGTGGGTTCAAGCCCCGCATGGGGCTCGGCACTGACAGTACAGAGCCTTCTTGGGATTCTCTCTCTGCACGTCCCCCCCGCCCAAAATAAGTCAATAACTTAAACAAAAACAATAACCCACACACAGAACCCTTAAGGCAGGCACTGCTCACAGCAATGGATGCACATCGCCTCGGGAGCCCTCAGCAACTCTGCACGCCACCAGCCGGGAAACTGAGGCTGACAAAGTTTCATTTATTTGCCCAAAGTCACACAGCCGTGAAGTAACAGAAGCAGGAATCGAACCCAGGCAGGCCGTGACTCCAGACCCCCCTGCTCCAGACCCTTTCTTGTTTGTTAAAAAGAAAAAAGAGAGCCTGTTTGTTCAATGTAAACTTTGAGAAGCTTACCTTTGCCATACTTTTTCTCACCGTTGTTGTTTTGTTTTTGTTTTTTTTTAACATTGCTGAGTGGAAAGTCCATAGGAATAAAGGGAAACTGGGTGGGGGGTTGGGGTGCTAAGATTAGAAAGTACGAGCACCCAGTTTGGGAACTGTCCGTCACTGGGTGGGGCCAGGGCGCAGATCGGATTTTCATTTCTTATGCAGATGTAGTTGTCCCAATCCTGAAAGGCGGGAGGTTACTCCCGCTTTTTCCAAGTGGGGGCTGAAGGGTGGGGTCCGCACGGTTCAGATGCTTCACCAGCCGAGTCTCTTCCAAGGACAGCGTTCCCGGAAGCTGAGGCGGGGCTCACCCACCTACTCGACCGTTTCAAGATCCCATCTGTGACCTGGGAAGAAGAGGGTGCCTCCCTCAGAGTGAAGTCACTTGTGAGCATCCCGCGGGGCACAGGGATATGCGGTAACGGGTGACAGCGCTTGTCCTCATCACCAGACTGTCGCTTCTGTGGCGGCCCCCGGCCTATCGGATTCCTCACCGGGGGCCCTAATGAGCTGGCACTTAGTAGGTGCTCAGCGAATACCTTATAAAGGAGGGAATGATAATGCGGGGTCCACAGAGACTTACTGAAAGGACTTCAACATTCCAGGTTCAGTCAGGATGGCCCGTGAGCGCTTTGCCGTCAGTGGCACCCCTGGCGAGTCTTTTTCTTATGTCACATTAGAGTTGTTTATTTTTGAAAGAGAGAGAGAGAGAGCAAGAGCGTGAGTGGGGGAGGGGCGGGCAGGGGGGGGACAGAGGACCCAGAGTGGGCTCTGCACCCACAGCAGCGAGCGAGCCTGACGTGGGGCTTGAACCCACGAACCGCGAGATCATGACCTGGGCCAGTGTCGGAAACTCAACCAACGGAGCCACCCGGGTGCCCCTGTCACAGTAATTTTTTTTTTAATATTTTTTTTAATGTTTATTTATTTTTGAGAGAGACAGAGACAGAATGCGAGTGGGTTAGGGGCAGAGAGAGAGGGAGACACAGAATCCAAAGCAGGCTCCAGGTCCGAGCTGTCCGCACAGAGCCCGATGTGGGGCTCGAACCCATGAACCGTGAGATCGTGACCTGAGCCGAGGTCGGACACTTAACCAACTGAGTCACCCAGGTGTCCCCCAACACATTAATTTTTTTTAATATTTTTTTTATGTTTATGTTTGAGAAAGAGAGACAGAGAGAGACAGAGCATGAGCGGGGGAGGGGCAGAGAGAGAGGGAGACACAGAATCTGAAACAGGCTCCAGGCTCTGAGCGGTCAGCACAGAGCCCGACATGGGGCTCGAACCCATGGACCGCAAGGTCATGACCTGAGCCAAAGTCGGATGCTGAACCAACTGAGCCACCCAGGCGCCCCCCGTCACGGTAATTTTTTAAGCAAAGGCCGCGAAATGATTCCAAAAGAAACTAGACACAGCGGAGAGTCTCTACCATAAATTCTGGAACCCCCGGCTCCTTGTATATTTTCCGGAAGCTCAAGTATGAGGGAGCAGTAGAAGTCCGGGGAGGCGCTCTTGGAGTCACAAACTTGGGATCTCACTCTAACTGGCAGGCAGACCCGTATTAAGGTCTTCTCACCTCTCTTCAGGGACCATTTCCTGAAAGGCTCAGTTAATATAATTTGTCCTTCCTCGGAAATCACTACCAAGCAGAGCCAGGCACAAATCACAGGGCGAAGGGCCGCCCGTCGGTGCCTCTGGCCGCTGGAGATGGTGCCCTTTGCAGGAAGGGCGTCCGATCTGCTCGGATGCTCCCACCACCTAAACCGTGAGTTCGTCCATTTGCGGGGGGAAACCCAGAACCCTCTCTCATGCCCACCGATGATGCGTTAGTGGGCCACACACTCTGGCCACAGAAAGCCAGGAGGGAGATTGGCTGGGGCAGAGGAGGCCTCCTCGGGGCAGGGGTGCTGGCTCTTTCTCCCTTGCCTTTTTTGAAACAGCTTTATTAAGGTATAACTTACCCCCAAATTCACCCATTGACAGCCCAAAGCTCTGAGACTTTTGGTGACTTCTGGAGATGTGGAATCATGGCCCCAACTCAGGTTTAGAACATCCCATCGCCCTAAGATGGTCCCCGCGTGCGGAATTTTTCTGAGCCGTTCACTGTTAGCGTGTGACTCCCGGAGGTTAAACCTTAAACCTTGAGAATCGGGGCGCCTGGGTGGCTCAGTCGGTTGAGCGTCTGACTTCAGCTCGGGTCATGATCTCACAGTTGGTGAGTTCAAGTCCCGGTTCAGGATCTGTGCTGACAGCTCGGAGCCTGCTTGGGATTCTGTGTCCCCTTCTCTCTCTGCCCCTCCCCCGTTCATGCTCTGTCTCTCTCTGTCTCGAGAATAAACATTAGAAAAAAAATTGACGGGGGGGCATCTGGGTGGCTCAGTCGGTTAGGCGACCCACTTTGGCTCAGGTCATGATCTCTCAGTTTGTGAGTTCGAGCCCCGCGCCGGGCTCTGTGCTGACGGCTTGGAACCTGGAGCCTGCTTCAGATTCCGTGTCTCCCCCTCTCTCTGCCCCTCCCCTGCTCATGCTCTGTGTCTCTCTGTCTCTCAATAATAAATAAAACATTTAAAAAAAAATTTTTTAATAAAAAACCTTGAGAATCAAAAGAACAAGAGTTTCCATCTAGAAGAGGCATCACTCACCGCAAAGCTGACACAATGCTTGTTTCTTTTTTTAATGTTTGTTTAAACAGCACAAATCTGGTTTTTGTGATCTTTTTTCTGAACTCTGATGCGTCAACCAAAGCCAACATTTCTCAGGCTATCGGTCTCTGGGCCCCAGAGATGTCCTCAGCAATTAGGGGTTGGAGGAGGGATCGAGCGAGGTCCTCAAATACATTTGAGCAACTTGGGTTAAACAAACATTCCCTTACTGCAGACTTTCTCAGAGCCTTTGGTGAGCTAACAAGGACCATGACTCTCCAAAGGGAGCTGCTGGACCACAGAAGCCATTGTTCTAGGAAGAGGGGGCTGGTGTCTGTAAAATACCCCGCACGCCTCTGGCCGTTGAACACGAATGTGTGAGAAATGGTAGCAGATGATACTGTGTGGTGGGGGGCACTGGCTTCAAAATACTGCGCTTGGGGCTTTGCTTGGTTTTCTCTTTGGCTGACAACACCCCACTGCACCCCACCGCGGAGGGTGCCAGAGCCGAAACTGCAGCCCTACCCCCTGCACCCACGTACCTCTCTCATGAAGTTACTCCTCGGGCACGGCCACCCAAACAACACTCGAAATATAACTGCCGTGAAAAACGTAATAATAACTACCGTGGAAGAACCACTGTAGGTAGTCTTACCCATCCGATCATGTGAAAACACGCCCGATTCCGGTTACATGAATGGTCCTTTCACACCATGGAATACTATACAGCTACAAAAAATGAAGCATTTCTTCACGTTTCGACATGAAGAAATCTTCAAGAAATATCCTTGGGGCACCTGGGTGGCTCAGTCGGTTAAGCGTTGGACTTTGGCTCTGGTCATGATCTCATGATTTGTGAGTTCCAGCCCCGCATCGGGCCCTGCACTGATGGTGTGGAGCCTGCTTGGGATTCTCGCTGCCAACCCCCCCCCCGCCGCCCCTTCTGTGCTCTCTCTCTCTCTCAAAATAAACAAATAAACTTAAAAAAAAAAAAAAAGCAAACAGACCAAATTAAAGGGCGAATAAGGATGTGCGGTTGGCCCCCACTCGATTGTGTGATAGACATCGCTCATTCAGTGCGCTCCAGGGGAGATCTGGAATCTTCTCTCCTAAACCAGCTCCTCTCTAGCCCTCCTGCCTGCCAGTCGCCCTTCCAGTCACAAAGAACAAAGACCTTGGACCAGCCTGGGCTCCTTTTCTCTGACGCCTCACATCCCAGCCATCGGCAAATCCCCTCGGTTCTGTCTTCAAAATGTAGCCCAACTCTGACTGACCTTCAAGCTCCTGGCTGCTGTGACAAACTGCCACAAAGCTGGCTAAAAACAACAGACACGTGTCCTTTCAGGGTTCAGGAGACCAGAAGTGTTGTATTGAAATGCCAGCAAGGCCGAGTTCCCGCTGAAGGTTCTAGGGGCGAATCTTTCTTTGCTTCCCCTGTTTCTGGTGGCTTCGGAGCCCTGTGTCAGCGTCCCTGCAAAATCTCCCATCTTCACATCCCCTTCCCTGTGTGTCTCTCTCTGTGTCCTTTTCATAAGAGCAGCGGCCCTTGGATTTAGGAACCGCCCCCCCCCCCCAAAGGTGAATGTACATCTACAAAGACTCCATATCCAAACAAGTCACATTCTGAGGTTGCAGGGAGACATGAATTTCGGGGGACACTGTTCAACCCATTACACTAAGTCACCACCTCTTGCTGTAGCCTCCAAACTATCTGTAAGTTTCTGACCTTGACCCCCTACGGTCCAAGTACAACACAGCAGCCAAAGCGCTCCTCTGGGGAAACCATCGAAGGCTCTGCCCCGTCGGGAGCAAAATGTCCGTACAGAGGACACGAGAGCCTCTGCCCTCCTCCCCCAGTCACTGCTCCCCAGTGTCCCTCTTTCCTGCTGCTCCTTCAACATGCCAGGCATGATCCCCCACTGTGAGCCTTGGCACCTGCGGTGTCCTCTCCCTAGACCTCGATTCCCCCCACGGCCTGCTCCCTCGCCTTCTCAGCGCAACCCTTCTCCAGCCACAGGAATGCTTCTGTCCTGTCCCTTCCTCCTCTTTCTCCAAAGCACTTCTCACCATCGAACACTGAATGTATTTTACGTATCTACTGTGTTCGGCGTCTTGGTCGCCCACCAGAAGGCACCAGAGGAGGGCAGATCTCTTTCTGATGTGTCCCGAGCACCTAGAACAACTCTATCGAGTTCACAGACGTGTGGAATGAATACGTGAGTGAATTTATGCTAAAAATAAAATAGAGGGAATCCAGAACCCAAAGCCCCATCATTACAGATTATTGGGGGGCAGGTGAGTATAGCCCACCAATTATTTGATACGTTTCTATAAAATGTATTTATTGTAACAATGGGATGTTTTCCTGTCTATCAGACCAGCAAAAATTAAGAATATAATACTCCAGGGGGGTCTGGGTGGCTTAGTCGGTTGAGCATCCAACTTCTACTCAGGTCATGATCTCACTGTTCATGAGTTGGAGCCTCGCATCAGGCTCTCTGTTGACAGCTCGGGGCCTGGAGCCTGCTTCAGATTCTGTGTCTCCCTCTCTCTCTGCCCCTCCCCCACTTGCGCGCGCGCGCTCTCTCTCTCTCTCTCTCTCTCTCTCAAAAATAAATAAACATTAAAAAAAAAAATTTAAAGAATATAATACTCCAATTGGATAAACAACTGGAGAGCCAGCCCTTCGATCATGCTGGTGGCTCATGTTTCTTGGGTCATTTTCTCTGGGGCCAATTTGGCGGGTAGAATCGTCAAAGCCTTAGAGACAAGCACACCCTCTCAGGCCAAGACTTGTACTTCCAAGATCCTTAACTTCTTCTTAACTTGTCTCTTGGTCACACAGTGCATCCTCCTCCCTGGGTCTCAACTTGTCAGCCGGCAACAGAGGGTTGAAAACACAAATGCCCCTGGCAGGTTCCAATCGCATTGCCAGGGGTCCGAGACAGGCAGCAGGGGCCCCCACCTCGGCCAGGGGACTTTGGGCCGTCACCCCCAGCCTCAGCGACTGCACAGATAATGACAGCATCTCCCTGGAAGACTGGAATGAAAGAATGTATGTAAACTCATGTAACAATATGTGCAAACTACACTCATTTAAAAAAAAATTTTTTTATGTTTATTTTTGAAAGCGCGAGGGGGGGAGGGACAGAAAGAAAGGGAGGCAGAGGATACAAAGTGGGTTCTGTGCTGTCAGCAGGCAGCCCAATGCCGGGTTCAAACTCACAAACCTCGAGATCACGGCCTGAGCCGAAGCCAGACGCTTCACTGACTGAGCCACCCAGGTGCTCCTGCTTGATTTCTTTTTTTTTTAATTGGAAGGAAAGGGGTGCCTGAGTGGCTCAGTTGGTTAAAAGTCTGACTCCTGATTCCAGCTCAGGTCATAATCTCATGGCCATGAGATCCGAGCCCTGTGTCGGGCTCTGTGCTGGATGTGGAACCTGCTTAAGCTTCTCTCTCTCTCCCTCTCTCTCTGCCTCTCCCCTG
Source organism: Neofelis nebulosa (assembly GCF_028018385.1). Taxonomy (NCBI): domain Eukaryota; kingdom Metazoa; phylum Chordata; class Mammalia; order Carnivora; family Felidae; genus Neofelis; species Neofelis nebulosa. The sequence goes on along the minus strand of NC_080790.1, from coordinate 135,457,054 downwards.
CTCTCGCTCTCTCCTTCCGTCTTTCAAATAAACGAATACATAGGAAGAAAAAAAAAGAAATAATGAATGTAAAACATCTGGCCTGGCCTTGGTGCATAATCAGTGCACATAAACAATGTTGTTATTTTAATTCTTTGAAATCACTGTTGAAAGAGCATAAAAATAATCCAGCATTCAAACAATCTCTTCTTTCCAAATCAGTGGTTTAACCCATGACCTCTAAGATTCCTTCCAGTATTGACAGTCAATAAAGTTCTAATGAGCCCTGCCCTTGGGCTCACCCTACCCCACCTCTGCTGGTCATATAAACCTGAGGAATCTTTAATTCCAAGAGCTAGACAACATCAGCCCAACCCAGTGGGTGGGCAGATTGCTCTGACCTCTTGTCCTAGTGTGTCCAGGTATCTGGAGGCATCGGGTTTCAGAACCAATATGGAGCCCATCCTGGTGGCGCCATTGTGGCCAGGACATCAGCTTTGGGGCACCAACACCGGCCACTTCCATGAACGGACCGGGCACCCTAAATGACTCGGGTCCCCGCTCCAAGAAGCTGAGGACAACTTCCGTGGGGTTTTCCTTCCCTGTGGCTGAGCTTATGGGTCTTACTTGCCCAAAGCTGGTATACGAACTCTTCCCCAACTTGGTCAATTTCGCTGAAGCCCAACCCTGAAAGTTCCACGCGATCCCTCCCAACTCTTCCCTCCGTGCCCAGGCTCCTCCAACTCATCAGCAAGTTCTGTCAGCTCTACTTTCAAAATGCCCCAGCTCTCTTTGTCCCGTCTCCCACCAGCTGGCAAGCCACCACCAAATCTTGCCTCGGTGCCTGTGTGGTCTCCTAGCTTCATTCCTACCCCCTGTGCTTCATTCCCCACATGCATTGGTTGATTGATTGATTGGTTGATTTGCTCAGAATCCTCAAATGGCTTCCCATTTGAATCCCAGTGCCTTTCCAAGCCCTGTACAGATCTGGCTCTGGCGCTCTCTCTCTCTCTCTCTCTCTCCAGCCTCACCTCCTCTGGCCACACTAGTCCTTCTGGCAGGAGAGCTGTTTCTGGCTATGCACAACTGGCTTTTTCTCACCCATCAACCCAAATATCACCTCCTCAGGGGGACTCCTGAAGGTCCCAAGTAATGCTTTCCCCCACCGCCTCCCCAACAGGCCAGTTCACGTAGACTGCCGGGGCGTAGGGGGAAATGTCTTGAGGAAGGCAACATGGCGGGGTCTACAAAAACTGAAAAGGCAATTCCATGGCCAGGAATCCACCCAGAAGGAGCTGTGGGAAACGACCCCTGAGCAAGCTCACTCACTGTAGCCTGTTTATACCAGCAGGGGGTCGGAAACATCCTAAACCCCACCGGGAAAGGACGGATAATCTGTACATCACACCCAAAAGGCCACCTTGCAAAAAAAAGGCAGCTCTGTACGAACTGGTAAGGAGCCATCAACGTGATAAATCAAGTGAGAAGAGTGAGGTGCCAGACTGTGTGTACAAAATGAGAGTTAAAAAAGAAATACATGTAATTATGTGTACATGCCTAAAATATCTTTGTCTACACCTAATTGGTAATGAGATTTGTCTCCACCCCGAAACTGGGTGGCTGGGAGACAGGGTGGGAGGAACACACTCTCATGTCTATATATCACCTGTGCCATTTGCATTTCTTCCCCAGCTTACACAAAATAATAGTAATAATAATAGATGCCCACCACCCTGACATGGTCTTGATTGTTTACTTGCTGGTCTTCTCCTTCCAGTGGCTTCTGAGAGCAGGGAGCTTGTCTCTGAAGGATGTAACTTTAAGCTGAGTACTCCCAATTTCATGGATGGCGGTAACACTGCCCCAGGCCCAAAATAAAAATGAAAAAATGTCTCCCAGCTGCTGCAGAATGCAGGGAATTTCACCCTTTAAAGCTTTTCTGTTACAGAAACTCCTGGGGTAGCAACAGTTCTGCTGGGTCCCAACAGCACACCAGGTTGGTAGTTCCTATGTGTATGGGATTGATGGACTGATGTGTGGCTCCCCGAACAGACTGTGGGCTCCACAAGGCAGGGTCCAGGCAGCTTTAGCTTATTGGTAGATATCCAGGGACTAGCATCGTAGATGGAAGGAAGGAGGAAGGAAGGAAGGAAGGAAGGAAGGAAGGAAGATAAGTGGATAGGTGGATAGGTGGGTGGGTGGATGATGGATGGATGGATGGATGGTGGGGGGATGGATGGATGGATGGATGGTGGGGGGATGGATGGATGGATGGATGGTGGGGGGATGGATGGATGGATGGATGGTGGGGGGATGGATGGATGGATGGATGGTGGGGGGATGGATGGATGGATGGATGGTGGGGGGATGGATGGGAGAATGCACGAATGGTCTTGATATTCACCACCTCAGCAAATCCTGACCTTTTGGTATGAATGAATTTATTCATTCAGCCTATGGATATTTATTGAGCATCTACCAAAAGCCAGATTGCCAGCTGCATACTGGGGTTCAGCTACGAACAGACCACAGTGACTCCCTCGGTGGCAGGATCTGGAAGGTGATAACAACACTACACAGCCGGTTACCACCCCATGTGACAAGAAGTGTGATGGAAGCCGAGGGGGACGCCCAAGTCAGCGTCAGCTTGGGAAGGCTCCAGGAGGAGGTGCTGTCCAGGGTGAGACTGGGGCTGAGAAGGAGGCAAGCAAGTGAGGTGGAATGCTGACACTTGGGGCGCCTGGGTGGCTCAGTAGGTTAGGCATCCAACTCTTGATTTTGGCTCAGGTCATGATCTCACGGTTTGTGAGTTCGAGCCCCACATCAGGCTCTGTGCCAGCAGTGAGGAGGCTGCTTGGGATTCTCTCTCTCCCTCTCTCTCTGCCCCTTCCCCGCTCGTGCTCTCTCTCAAAATAAATAAACATAAAAAAAAAAAAAAAAAAAAAGCTGACACTCTAATTGAACACTTACATGTACCAGGCACTGAGCCAAGCACTTTGCACTTATCACTCAGAATACTTCTGTCTTGTTTCTAGCCCCTCCCTGAAACACAAGGCACAGACCGTCCCTCCCAGGAACCACTGAAGCTGCAGCTCTAGTCTGGGCTATCCCATTCACCAAGTCTGGGCTATCCCAGTCACCAAGTGAGAGACCTTGGACAGGCAGCTCGTGGCTCTGTGTCTCCGTTTCCTCCTCTGTAGAAGGGGTGTCATACTTCCCACAGTTGTTGGGAGGAGTAAATGTATTTAATATGAAAAGTGTCTAAAACAGTGGCTGGCACATAATAAGTGCTCAATAATGTAAGTTCTTACCTTCGGGGGCACGACAGCACCCGGTCATATTCACAGCCCCCAGAGGCAGCCAGACCGGCCCTGGGGCTGGCTCCCACGCTTCCTTGCTGGATGAGTTTCAGCAACTGCTTACCTGTGTCTGAGCCTCTCTGTAAAATGGGCTAAAATAGGTTTACCAGGGAAGGAAATAAATAACGGAAGGCACGGGCGTTTTTCTCTTCTTCCGTGGGTCCTTTGTTTCACAGAAGCATTTTTCAGTCTTCCCGTGTTTTTACTAAACCTAGTGTTTTTCTAAATCTGAGAGCCCGTTTCATTTGGGTGTTTGGGGTGGTTGTTCTGTTTTTTCTCCGCTGGATGCGGAGCCTAGCACGGGGCTTGAACTCGTGACCCTGAGATCAAGATCTGACCTGAGATCCAGAGTCAGACGCTTAACCAACTAAGTCACCCAGACGCCCCATGAAACACTCCAACTGGACAAAATGACACAGAGTGAAAGATGCGTGTCCCTGCCACCCCAGCCCCTGCCCAGAGGAACCTCGCAGCAGGCTCTGTCCACCCAACCCCCCAAAGATGTTCCAAGTGGGTGGGGGTAGCAGCAGTAACATGAATTACTTCGGCCCACAACACGAAAGAAACGGTTTCTGAGGTTTGTGACCCTTCCATTCGTTCTGTTGTCAGCTTGAACTACTTTGCAACAATGGGCAGAGCAAACAGTTAAAAGGAAACAGTTGAGAACATTCTTTCTGAAGATTTTTCTTAAATGGCTGGTGCCTTCCACCACTGCGTTTTTTTCTGTCTCGTGGGAAAAGGATATTAACAGATGTCAGAGGTGAAACCATGTCAAAAAGAAAGAGGAGAGGGGCGCCTGGGTGGCGCAGTCGGTTAAGCGTCCGACTTCAGCCAGGTCACGAGAGTTCGAGCCCCGCGTCAGGCTCTGGGCCGATGGCTCGGAGCCTGGAGCCTGTTTCCGATTCTGTGTCTCCCTCTCTCTCTGCCCCTCCCCCATTCATGCTCTGTCTCTCTCTGTCCCAAAAATAAATAAATAAATTAAAAAAAAAAAAACTTAAAAAAAAAAGAAAGAGGAGGGAAGGGAGACCCCGTCTCTGCGGTGGGGGTGGGGAGGGGGGATGGGGGGGCACCCTCTCTTCCCTCACCTGCCCCGGGAAAAGGGCTCCTGGTGAATAACCACAACCCCAAATCCAAAGTTAAGAAACAGTGACAAAGAGGTGTACATCTTTCTCCCTCCCGGGATCTTTGCTTCCTTTATTCGCCGATTTAAACATTGACTTATGGGGCACCTGCGTGGCTCTTGATTTCAGCTCAGGTCACCATCTCACCCTTCGTGAGATCGAGCCCTGCATCGAGCTCTGCACTGCCAGCGTGGAGCCTGCTTGGGATTCTCTCTCCCTGTCCCTACCCTGCTCACACTCCAAGTAAATAAACTTTAAAATAACAAAACAGGGGTGCCTGGGTGGCTCGGTCGGTTAAGCGTCCGACTTCGGCTCGGGTCATGATCTCACGGTCCGTGAGTTCGAGCCCCGCGTCGGGCTCTGTGCTGACAGCTCAGAGCCTGGAGCCTGTTTCGGATTCTGTGTCTCCCTCTCTCTCTGCCCCTCCCCTGTTCATGCTCTGTCTCTCTCTGTCTCAAAAATAAATAAACATTAAAAAAAAAAAAAAGATAAAATAACAAAACAGAGCAAACATCCACTTACGCATTCACTCAACATGCGTTCATTTATGTAAACATTATGTCAGGTTTTTTTTATTTATGAAAGGAATACTTGTTTTTTTTAAAATTTGAGACTGTATAGGGTCGTATGAGGCAAAAAGTAATCCACTGTGCAGAAGTAAATTCTGCTAATGGCCTAAGTGGTCCGTCTAGAATTTTCCTATGTTTAGAGGAGTACCTCCCCACCTTTGGACTCTTGCCATTTCGGACCGGATCATCCCATGTTCCAACAGATCATTCCGTGTTACGGGGGCCGGGGGGGGGGGCAGTCTTGTGCACTGGTGGGTGTTTAGCATCCACCTGCTCACTAATAACCAGGAGCAGTCTTCCCTCCCCCGGTTGTGACAACCAAAAATGTCTCCAGACTCTGCAAATGTCTGGGGGAAAGTCGCACCTTTTTCTTCCCCTCCTTCCTCAGGAGGCCCAAACAGGATTCCTCCTGGTTCATGAAAAGGAACCACGAAGGCAAGTTTTGATGAAATGGAGCCCCCAATCTGGGCCGTCACCCCACACCTCTTGAGGGGAGAGGAGAAAAGGGGGAGTCTTGCGGGGTGAGTCATGGGGACCAGAATGATGTGGTAGTTTGGTGTTCATCCGTCCCCACCCTTTTCTCCTGCAGAGTGTTTCTCCTGCAAAGACTGGCTGGCCATTCCACTGACATAAGGCCGCAGACCCTCCCTCTCTGGCCCCCAGAATCCAGGAGGACTGCCTAATTCCAGAAGCTACTTTGTAGCTTATGGTTGCTTGAAAAGTGCTCAAGGTGCCTTCGTGCAGTCTGGCACTGAGTCCTGTCGGTTCCACCAGTAAAACACATCGGCACCCAAGCTCCTTCCCTCCCCTCCTGCCCACTCCGTGTCCTCTAACGTCCCAGCCTCCTGACTGGCCTCCCTGCAGGCAGCCCCACCTGCTGCTGGGGGAGAAGGAACATCTAAACCCAGACAGGGTGAAAGCGGCTTCTCTTCAGCCCCAGCCTGGCTGGGAGGGAGAGCGGGGAGAGACGGGTTCCCAGGGATCCCAGATGTGACTCAATAAAACTTTAGAGCTAGAAGATGCTAGACGGCAGGTGTTCCTAAACTCGGCTCACCATCAGGATCACCGAGAGAAGTCTGTGTTTAATAAAAATGACCCCCGGATCCTGGACGCAGCGGGGTCAAAGGCAGCAGAAGCGCATCAGTAATCCTTCCAGTACCTCTGGCTTAACAGCCACTGGTCTCAGGGGTCAATGCTGGGATGCCCAGAGGGGCCCAGATACAGGAAACAAGAAGAAAGGAGAAGTGAAATGGGCCTCCGGGAGTTTGGGATTTGCTTTGGACGGAGATGCCGGGGTGACTTCTCCCCGAAAAACCAAAAGAGAAGAGCTGGCTAATGTTGCCACCAGGAAGCAGCCCCACTCATCAACACAGCTGTAGAGAACACGCAGGAAAATCTCGTTTCATTTACCAGTGAAGGGCCCCCCATGCTGTTAGATGGACCTGACCCAGGGCTAGGACCACGGGGGGGGGGGGGGGGGGGGGGGGCGGGCCCATACTCCAGGCAGAGACGACACCATGTGCAGAAAGGAAGCCACAAACGGGGCGCCTGGGTGGCTCAGTCGGTTGAGCGTCCAACCTCGGCTCAGGTCATGATCTCCCGGTTCGTGAGTTCGAGCCCCGTATCGGGCTCTGTGCTGGCAGCTCGGAGCCTGGAGCCTGCTTCTGACTCTGGGTCGCCCTCTCTCTCGCCCCCCCCCCCCCCCCCCCCCCCCCGCTCACTCTCTGTCTCAAAAATAAACATTAAGAAATAATTTTTAAAAAAAAAAGGAACCCACAGGAAGATCAACGGGGGGGGGGGGGAGGGGAGGTGGGGGACAAAGGAAGGACTTCCCCACTGTGTCCGTTTCCTAGGGCCACAAACTGGACAGTTTATGGGCTCAAAATTCTGAATGCTGTAAGTCCAAAATCAAGGTGTTAGGAGGGTCATGCTCCTTCTGAAATCTGCAGGGGAGTTTCTGAAATTTTCTCGCTGCTGGTGGCTGGCAGTCCTTGGCTCTGAGCTCTTGCTCTCAGGTCTCCGCCTCCTTTGGCACCTGTGCTCCCCTTCCTGTGTCTGTGTTCACCTCTTCTCTTCTTAGGAAGACTCAAGCCACGCTGGATTACGGGCCACTCCGCTCCAATAAGACCTCATCTTTGTTTGGTTTTATTTTGGTTTTTCTGGGGCCTCATCTTAATTTAATTACGAACAATAACTCTATTTCCAAATAAGGTCACATTCTGAAAGTACGGGGATAGGACGCGGACATACTTTTTGGGGAAGCACAGTCTCAACCCAGAACGCCCAGGGAGTCCCAAAAGCCTTCCAGTCTGAGCAAGTGGACAGGATGCCTTCAATCCACCCACCTCTGACACCTAGGAGGGTCACTCCTCAAGATCGGGATCCTCCGTGGAAAATGTGGAGAAGCAAGGAATGCTCCAGGCGTCATGAGAAAAAAATGCTAAGATTTGACCTTGGAAACACTCTTCACCAAGTTGTTCCTTTGAACAGGTCCCTGGAACTAGGCCTTTCAACTCTACTCAGTTTCCATGCTTTTCTTCCCCCCCCCCCTGCCCCCAACCGTCTCCCCCATCAAGATGTTATCCCAAAGAGGCAGGGAAATTAGCGTTTATGATGATGCCAAAAATAACCAAGCATTCCGCGGAACTGTGGACTCCAGCACAACAATAATTTTTAAAACTCCTGAGGTCAAGTTGGTTCCTCGGAAGACGCTGCTCCATGTTACTAGTGGACAAAAGACGTTCAAGGTCGCGATACACCTTGCATCAGTGGACCTTGGGCACTGCCTGGATCAGCCTGGGTCAGCAGAACCAGGAGGGGGATCAGATCTTGATGGCGCCTCCCTACGTGGTGGCCTGTGGTCTTCAGAGAAACAAATGAAGTGGAAAAGAAACACTCCAGGGGAACCGGGATCTTCGAAAGGGACGTCAACAGTTCTCACATCATCCGGGAACAACGGCTACCCCTGAGAATAGCCACCTGCGCATTGCGGCACTGAAATTTCAAAAGCAAGCCTTATCTCCCAACTTAGGAGAAAACCCTCCCCGCCCACTGGGCTCAGGTGGCTAGTGAAGACATTAGCCAAGAACGCTGCCATGCCAGGGCTAAGAGAGCTCCCTCACCTGCAAAACACACTTAAAGGAACCTCAGCCTGTTCTTCCCTCCCCCGGTGGCCGACAGTAGCTCGACTTCCCCGGTTCTCCACCTGCTTGTCAAGGAGACAAATCGAACTGCCGCCTCACCACCCCACCTGCACCCCCAGCAAAAGGAAAAGACTGCAGAAATGCTCAGCAATCCTCCAAAGTAACAGAACCACTACAAGAATTCACAACGGCTGGAAACTGACATGTCCCCCGGGGGGGAGAACTAGGTGGGGGGGGGGGGGCCAGAATCCCACCACTGCCAAGCCCTGAGGAGTTTATCTGTCACCCATCCATGACCCTCGCTTGTTTTGTTTCTCAACACTGAAATACAGGAACTTAAGGTCTCAGAATTTACCCTGACACTAGACCTTACCCCCCCCCCCCGCCCCCGAACAGAAAATAATGATGGTCATTGTGATGGAATCGTTTCAAATGAGAAACAGACTAATCCGTCCCTCTCCTAACCCACAACTTCGACTGTGCGCACACAGAAGATAAGACAACCATGAAGTCCAATTGAAAACACCCTCTCTCTGACCTTCCAGAACTTGGTAAATGCGCGGTCTGCAAGGCAGGAGGGCGTCACGGCCCCAGACACCTGGATGGGCAAGTCTCCAGCCACCAGACACACGGTCCTGCTAAGAAGTCTGTCACACGTGGAACGCTCGACAGGAGCGTGCCTTCAGACGACGACAGGGGAGAAAAGCATCTTCATTTTTTTCTCCCAGAAGGCAGACTTTGCAGCATCGTGTGCCTTCGTACAAGCAAGCTCAATCTGTCAGCCAGACAGCCACAGGGAGAAGAACAGGAGAAAGAAATGGGATCCTCACGGTCATGGGGCTTGCAGCGAAACCACCCCAGCCCGTAAGGAGCGACGGTCTACCATTGGATCTGGAAGTCCAAGGGCAGGGCGCCCTTCCTCTCACAAACAGGAGCTTGAGGGCAAAGCTGAGGCAGCCAGTTTCCATAGGGACCTGTTGGGGAGACTTAGCTGTTTGGCATGGCATCATCTCAGAGGTGTTGAAAGAAAAACCTGTTATTAGGTGTCCTGGACCCAGGGGACCCAGTGGCCATCTATGGGCTCTGGTGGGAACCAGGATAAAGGACGATTGAACAGTGAGCCAGGCACAAGCCCTGCTTACGACTCACTTCAATCCTTGGTTGACTTTGGGGCGTTTCCAGAACATTGTCTGCACTGCGATTGGGCAGGGCTCCTAAAAGCCAGACTCTAGTCCAAAAGCAGGTTAAGATGTCGAAAAGAAAATAGTCCCTTCCCCTTCAGCCCTTTGCCCCGTAACTTCCTTTTAACACCCAAGGTCTCACATCTTGATGGAGAAAATAACTGCCAACCTAAGACCTCTTTTTACTCCTCTAAAGCAAAGCAATTGTGAACTTGACATATCAACCAGATAAATCCAACTTAATGGGCACGTTCAGTGGCCAAGGACAAGCTGCCAAGAGCAAAGTATTAGGTTGGCAGAGTTTAAATGACTTAACATCCATTGCCAGCACTAAATCAGGAATTGCTGCGCATTTGGTAGGGAGTTATAAATCAAGGATTATGAAGCAGGAGTTGAAGAAACAGCCTAATCCAACGTGGAAAATGCCTTCGCTCCCAACTTCCCTTTGAAGGCCGGCCTCTCCTGCCAAACTATAAACATCTCACTTCCTGGAGGAAACGGCCAGGCCACTTCAACTTGAAATCAAGGACCCGCGGAGTACATTCAAGATCCTCACAAACATCCAGCAAGTACACGAGCTCGGCCAGCCTCTTCTGCTCCCCAAGCGGAGGGCGGAGACCCAACCTCCCTGTGGCCAAGATGGAGAATTTCACTGAACCGAAAACGAAAAGCCTACAATTTCCATTGCTTGAGTTTGAGTGAATGCAAAAATCCTCCCAAGAAGGATCCGCGCCCAAGATTACCTACCGTCAGTTTCGGTTCCATCTCCAAATTCTGGGGGGGTGACTCCACCACAGTGTTTCTTAACAGGGTCACTTTGTACAAGAGCTGGTATTCCAAAACTGTGGACTCTCGCACGGCCCGGCCGCCCTAGTGGCAGGAGGGAGGTACTACACAAAGTTGCGAGCCGCCCATGGGCGTTAAGACCGTAAGACCTAGCGCAGCGCGGCGGAGCCGTCTTGCCTTGCGAGGGACAGAAAATGAAACTTCTTCAGCCTTCCCTTGGCACACACCTTCCCTGCTCAGTCCCATGAGCTAAGCCGCGAGCCGCGGCCAACCATAAATTAGCTCTGCCACTATTCTACTCATCCTAGAGACTTAAAACAACAACAACAACAACAACAACAACCAAGTTGTAACCCGACTTTCACGGCTTCTGTCGAGAATACTTTTTATTATACAGGTATCGTATACACAATAATTATCTGGGGGACGTTTACAGATGTGGAGTTCAATTCCAAACCTCCATTTCACCCCCACACACAGTACCGCACACCCATCTTCCGGTTCAGCATGATGGGAACGAGACCCAAAGTTATTGCTTTTGAACAGTTTCAATTAAATAGAAATCTTCCGCATCAAGAACAGAGCCCAGACCCTCTTAATTCTTAATACCCTGCGTACCTATGAATAAAGCCTAAATTAGTGTTTTAGATTACCCCATCACCTTTCAAAGTTAATATTAAAATCGAACCCATTTGTCAAAAAGTCTCAAGTGCACCCATATTTACAGACCCCATTAAATTACGCATAAATAACATCTGTACACTCAACGCACAGTTTTCTCAAAATACAGAGCCTCCTATGGGACATGGTGGTGGCGGGCAGCCAAAAAAAAAACAAAAAACAAAACAAAACAAAACAAAAAAAACGCTTCATGCCTACCCTTTTCAAGTTTACTCAAAACACCAAAATGTGAAATAAATATGCAAATAAAGCTTCAGTACCTTAAAGGAACATGTCATTTCCGAGTCTCCCATTTGAAGAGTTAACTCTGAGTTTAAAAAAAAAAAAAAAAGAAAGAAAAAGAAAAAAAGACAGCAAAAGAAAACACAAAATCATCAGCAGGCTTCATTTCTACAAGTTTCGTAAAAACCCAAAGAGCCCCTTGTAACCAGGGGTTTGTGTGTCAAATACCAGCTATTAATAAGCTGGTTGCTGAGCAGAGAGGATCTTTGCTTCCTACTGTATGCAGGATTTGACATCTCAAGAAGCTAGAAGCCAGATAAATACTTTGTTTAGATAAATCTTTAGTGGACGCCAGAAGCCAACCATTACCTTGACACTGCAAGTTACCGTTGATGTGAATGGCCATCGATCAGATATCTCAACAGCTACGCGTGTGGGTTTTCTCTCGAGCCCGGGGAACGGATTTAAAAGATTCTAAAACTTGTAGCACCACTTTCAGAGAAAACAATGGGTCTCAAAAGAATAAAACAATACTTGTCACCTTCCAGTGACTTGTCCAGAGTCAAGGAGACGCACACTTCAGCGCTACAGAAATAACACTAAGGAATCCAGGAGGGCGCGTAAACGATCCAGGAATCGCTGGAGGCCTTTTTAATGGGAAGGCGGGTAACCAACTGTCCCCAGGCAAGAGGGGTTCCCAGTCCGTCCGGGTCGAGAACGACTTTGGAGGCCTTTTTCCTTCCAGACTCTTCGGCCCCGTGGCTCACTCCCGTCTTACTTCCGGTGTTTCTCCATTTTCTCCAGGGTTTTGCTAGAATCAGCTGGACTCTGGTCCCCGGGGTTCATGTAGGATTTGTCTAGGACGATCAGGGCTTCTTTTATGTAGTTCTGCACGGCAGACACAGCGGCACAGATCGCCTGGCTGCCAAACCCGTGGGTAATCAGGCTGAAATGAGACAGGCAGTTCTGGATGTTCGTCTCCAAGACCGGGGTGGGTCGGTTGTTCCCGTTGGGCGTTCGGTCTTGATTGAGAAGGTCTGTGAACTCTTTACACACTTGCCTGTGGAGACAGTCAGCGCATACCTGTGAGCTCAGTCTGGCTCTTGACAGGTCAAGGGGACAGAGCCAAATCGCCCTGAGGATGACACCCCAGGAGGCAATCAGAACACGTGGCCGCACCAGAGAAACAGACAGACTGACTTGGACACTAACGGTAGAGCTAAGTTGTACTTAGCACCTATTTTGTGCCAGGCCCGGAGCTAAACTCTATCAAGCACTATCTTCGTTAATCCTCACTGCAATTAGGAAAGGTAACAGGATTAACCCCCGTCAAAACGCCAAGGTCACCGGGACTAGTGAAAGAGGTGGAGTCCGGATTTCCAGCCCAAAGGTATCGAGATAGCCCTTTATTTGGTGCAGCTCGGTACCAGTTTCTTCAAGAACACGGAGAATCACGCTGCCCCGAAACTCGCCCTTTGCACACACTGGTTCACTGTTGCCCCATTTCCTGACTGTACGATTTCTGCTTCATTTACCGTCATTTTATGGATTCATTTTTAAAAGACAGAGACAGACAGAGCACAAGCGGGGGTGGGGGGCAGAGACAAGGGGGAGGACACAGAATCCGAAGCAGGCTCCAGGCTCCGAGCTATCAGCACAGAGCCCCACGCGGGGCTCGAACCCACGAACCGCAAGATCATGACCTGAGCCGAAGTCGGACGCTCAACAGACTGAGCCACCCAGGCGCCCCCTTTACCGTGTTTTAAAATCCATTCACTGTCGGCTTTCTAGGAGAAACCTTGCAGCTGCATGAAGCAGTGTTTGAGACAAAGTTTCTCCACACGTCTCCTACAAATCCAACTGGATCGTGACATGTGAAAAACAGAAGGGGCACCTGGGTGGCTCGGTCGGTTAAGCGTCCGACTTCAGCTCAGGTCATGATCTCCGTCTGAGTTCCGACCCCGTGTCGGGCTCTGCGCTGACAGCTCAGAGCCTGAGGCCTGCCTCGGATTCTGTGTCTCCCTGTCTCTCTGCCCCTTCCCCACTCACAGTCTCTCTGTCTCAAAAAATAAATAAACGTTAAAAAAAATTTTTTTTTAAGCATAAAAAAATCTTATCAGGAGGCAGAAGGCACCCAATCTTTCCTGGATGTGCCAAAACAAATTGTTTTCAACACATTTTTGTAAGATACGGAGACACCATAATGAACGGGTAGTGTAACTACTTTGAGCTGAATAACTGAGCAGCTCCAAACAGTCACTACTGATCAACACATTCATTTCATTTATTCTTCCAAATCCTACCGAAGAGTTAACCCATCTGACGTGTCCAAAAAGGCCCTCTTGCCAGTTCCTTTCGCTCCACACCCTTACTTAAGTGCGGGTTCCTTTCCCAAGCCCCGGGGACTACACTGGCCCCCCAACTTCAACATGAGGGCATCCAGCCATCACGTTCAAGTCTGGATACTCACTGTGCCGCCAGAAGCATGTTCTTCCTTGCTGCCATCTCATTCCGCCCTCCAAGATGAGGTCTGGTTAGATACTCGGCCACTGGTTTACTGGGGAATTCGGCTTCACAGACATAGGCAAAGTCCCGAGCCAAATGAACAGCCTCCCCTAGGATAATCAGCAATGGCAACAGGCTTAGGAGGTCTCCCTTCCCTCTTCTGCTAACCCAGACGGCCCGGCCCCCCCCCGCAGTCCCTCTGCGTTTTAAAATGAAATTACACACCAGGAAAACACTCCAGCGAGCGAGTAGACCTTCCTGGGTACTTTGAGGGGGTTCACTGCCCTAGGAACTGAGGAGGAAATCCCACCATGCGTGGGGAAAAAAAGACCCTGAATTTTTTCACTGCCCTCCAACAGGGCTCACCAGTCTTCGACCCAACTCAGATTCTTGACACACCCATGCTTTCTCTGGATTATAAAAGCTCTCATTGTGGACACAAGGGAAGGGAAATGCTAAAGACAAGCATCTCTGACAAAAGCCGATGGGGCACTTCTCTTTATGAAACTGGGATGAGGTCTTTGACGTAGAACTTTCTTTTTAACTCAGGGTGCCCCATTCCTGAAGGAGGCAAGTCTCTAGAATGTTTAAGAAAAGAAAGGCACGCGTTTCCATTGGAAATGTTTAGGGCCCCAAATACCGATTTGGACTACTCACCCCCTTTTGTCCAAATCATGGGACGAAGAGAGGGAGAGGTAAAAGCAAGGGGGCTCATCTCTGACCAGAGATGCCAGGTCCTGGCTGCCCCGTGGGCGGCTGGCAAGAGCTTTGCTGAAACCCAGATAGTGGCACCCCTCCCACCCCCACCCCCAGGCTTCCACCTGCCTCCCCAGACTTACTAAATCAGAATCTGAGAACCATTGTTCTGGCACACACTTTCTCATTCAAGCACCCCCGCCCGGCTGGTCAGAAAACCTAGCGGAGCCGCATTTACACGCCACGCACACAGAACCCACCATTCTCCATGCAGGACAGCTGTTCTCCAACGGGCAGCTAGCAGGCAGCTCCTTTCTCCTGGCCCTGACCCCCAAAGACACCCGTAAAAAGGTAGAGCGGGGCTCTGCCAAGTCGCTTTCGGCACGGCAGTCGCGCCATGAGACCAGGGACAGACAGTGTTCAAAAGATTGCCTGGCTGCCGGGAGACCACCCCTCATTGGCTCCCCCTGCCCTTAGCCGGAGCCCAGCGCCCTGCTGATTGGGCAAGGGCTGGAGGCTGCTCCAGGCTTCGGGAGAAGCCTCCCCACGTTCCACTGGGCAACAATGAGCTGGTCTTTCTAAAAAATATATATATTTCCCTTTTCCCTTGCCCCCTCCCCTTTATTTTTTAAAGGCTGTAATTGCATTCTTGGCTCCCTTCCAGATTGGGGGTAGGGGCCCATTCAATAAATGAAAATGTTACATCCTACTATTTTAGGTCTGGGGAGAGGGGCCCCACTAATTTTTTTTTCCCATGGGGGAAATGAACAAAGGACTTGTGAATTGCGTATACAAAGGCTTTTCTCTTCACCGACCACAATCCTGATATTCCCCAGCTACCAAAGCTAGAAACGGGGCTTCTTCCCACCGATACATAACCAACCAGCTTTTGAAAGGTGTACCCGTCGATCGAGTGCATCTTTCAAAAACTGGTTCACTTCTAGGAAATGTCCCAACACCCTACGGTGTGAATTCTTCGGTCTGGGAAACCTATTTCTATTTAATAATGATTTGCTGGAGAACCCAGAACAGGATGGCTAAGCAGGCAGGTATTTAAATGTTAACTTCTTTGATAAAAATTACGGTGATTCATTGCCATGAACTCGGGACAAATCACTTTCATCTCTCAACTGGTGACAGGGCTGTTTTTAAGCTTTTCTTCAGAGTAGCATTAAAGACACAAACAACCTAGCAACATATTAAAACATCACCAAACAGGGGCGCCTGGGTGGCGCAGTCGGTTAAGCGTCCGACTTCAGCCAGGTCACGATCTCGCGGTCCGTGAGTTCGAGCCCCGCGTCAGGCTCTGGGCCGATGGCTCGGAGCCTGGAGCCTGTTTCCGATTCTGTGTCTCCCTCTCTCTCTGCCCCTCCCCCGTTCATGCTCTGTCTCTCTCTGTCCCCAAAAATAAATAAAAAAAACGTTGAAAAAAAAAAAAATTTAAAAAAAAAAAAACATCACCAAACAAAAGCAAAACCCCACTGACCTTCTACCAAGGACGTCAGGAGGGTAACGTGGGCAGCTTTCCGTCTCCCGGCGGGAAGATTCAACCCAATCTTGTCCAACTTCTCCCGCAAGGACCGGCCTCCATTTTTAGATTTGGCTCTGAGTCAAAAGAAAAGTGAACTGTGGCTCTTCTCAAGAAATCACACTTTCATATTCTCCATCCTTCAAATGCTACCAACACTGAAATCTGTCCAAGAGTATCTACGTTATGTGGGTCGCAATCAAGTGAAACAGGGAGTCCCTCACTTAATTAGTGCCTGTAAAATTCAAACATCTTTCTTTACAGCAACATTCTGCCCCCCCCCACCCCCCCAGTCACAGAACATTGCAAAGGTACTGGAGCAGATAAATGTTCACTTCTAAAAACTGTGGCAGCCCCCCAAGTCCCCCGGGGTAGCAAACCCCATGGAGCTCCTCTCCCCCTAATAGGGACGCCACCATCGCATAATGGAATCAAATTCTAACCAAATGATAATTTGCTGGCGTGATTTAGCACTTCCTTCTGCATCTGGCACTTTCTAAAAGAGAAGGAATGTACTAAAACTCTGAGCCGATTAGAATTCAGTGTTAGGTATGAAAGTTACATAAACGTTAAAAATACCTCCTTGGTTCTTTTGGGTTGTACACCAACCCAACCACCGTGCCCAGAATGTGCCCCCATGTACCTTCTGAGAACACCTCCCAGTAACGAGGCGTTTAAGCACTCAGGCGGGGACAATCGCCTCTGGACCTCAGCAACTGTCACTTTGTATTTAGACGTGGAGCTGAGGAGGGACAATCTTCCAGGGACCGAGCAGAAGACCTCGCTGGGATTCATCACAGCCCCTACCAGCTCCTTCTGACAAGGGAGACTCAGCGGATTCTTGGTCATTGAAATGGGACCTGTGAACGAAGATTAGACGTGGCAGTCACCGAGAGCTGCGTTTACGAAAAAGGGACCTTTTCAAACCTCTAACCCGAGCTGAAAGAGCTCTTTAAGCAAACAGCGTTGTGTGTTGGGCAAGCACATTTTTTTTAAGTCCAATTCTTCAAAGATAATCGAATCTGAAATTCACAAGTTAACACCTTGCAAAGCTAATTAGTCATGACCCCAAGCGTGGAGGGTTTTCATTTTCTAGCCACTGTTAAAATGTGTTTAATTAGAACACTGGTTTTCAGAAGACTGCTTCAATCCTACATACATGGGGATTTTTTCCTTCCTCTGTCTAAGAACCACCAGAATCGCCCGGCACGCGCAGATCCTTTGCTGAAACCTCTCGGTGCAGCTGATCACGGTAAATTTAAAAATACAAACAAACCTGCCCTGTTACAAGTTTCCTGGGAAATTCGGTTTATTTTCTGAGCTGTTCTTCAAAAACCATTTCCCAATTGATTTCAAGGAGTTTAACTTCAAGTAGCAGACCACAACTCCCTTTCATTTAGGGCCACTCCATCTTCAAAACAGCCAAACTGGCAATCCCTCAGTCTGTAACTTAATTTCTTGAGACATTCCCCCCTCCCCCCCATCCAATTTTCCAAATCCCCTCCCCCACTATCTTGCATAAACCCAGACTCTGGCAGATCGTCCCACTCTGGTCCTTTGAAGGCTGTCTATCTGGTAGGCCAAACTGTTTCAAAACCTCTTCTTGCGGGTCAGAATTGGGGATCCTTGCCACATGCATTTATGAAACGGGAAATTCAATCATCCACTCAACAACTGCCACAGCATCAACCACCCAACCAAGGTGCGTGGTCTGATTTTTTTCCAAATTAAGTCAGTGTTAAAACTCACTCTGGAAGACTAACACTGTAAAAACACCATGAAATTCAAGGGGCCCTAGTCTCCAAGAGAACACTATGGAGTAACAACTCCTAAGAGTTTTAGCACCACCCCTTTTCATTTAGCTCCAAAAGCGATGCCCTCTTCTTTCTCCTAAAAGCCTATGTTCCTCCAGCCAACCCCCGCCCCCTCCTCCATCGGTCCCTTCCCTACCACAACTGTCCCAAGGTGGCCACCAAATGCCCCCAACCCTGCCAGGCTAGGTGCGGCCCAGGGAGGAAAAAAGTTTGCTCTCGCTGCCTACCTTTGCGAATAACAGTCTGATCGTGCAGGAGCAGGTGCTGGTCGTCGACATTCTGGGGGAGAAACGACAAAGTTTCCCTTAAGTTCCGGGGAGGCCGGGCAGGGGAGAGGACAGGCTGGGGGGCAAACAGGTCCGGGCAGGAGGGGCAAGAGCCGAGGCGTCGCTCACCTGCACCTCCTCCATCTGGTGCGCCATGTCGTGGAGCCCCAGGTTCTCGGCCAGGCCCGCGGCGTCCAGGGCGTGCGCGTGGGGCAACAGCAGGTCGGAGCGACGGTAGGCATCCCTGCGGGCGCTCATGGCGCCACCCTCGAGCCCGGAGAGATGGGGTAGCAGGCCGGCCGGGCGCCCGTGGTGCGAGGGCAGGCCAGCCCCCTCCTGGCTCTGGCGACCCGGCCAGGCCTGCTGCTGGCTGCCGGTGGGCGCCGGCTGGTGCAGGGGGTTGATGGCAGCGGCGTAAGCTTCTCCCAGATGCGAGTAGGGGTCGGCCGACTGCGAGTAAGCCAACTGCTGGTAGGGCGGTGGAAAGTAGGGTGGTGGCTGATACTCGGCGACTCCAGTATGAGAGAGGGGCGGCGCGGGGCTGTAGAGGTGCTGCCCCGCGGAGGAGAGGTGGGGGAGGCGCGGGTTCCCATTGCTGCTCGCGTCGTGGCGATCCTGGGAGAGAGAAGCAGAGACCCCGCTAGTACGAAACCCCGCTACTGCGAAGTGGCTGCAGCCGCTGCGCTGAGCCGTGCGTCCCCGGGGACCCGACTCGTGGGGCCTGCCCTCCGCCCAGAGAGCACCCAGAGGCGCTGTGCGCCGGGGGATTCGTTGCGAACTGCCAGTCCGCGGAGGAAAAGAGGCTTCCAAAGACCTGGGGGAACTCGCTCTCAAAGCCCGGCGGCGAAGGCCTGGGAGGTCGGACGCCCGGGGCGCTCTGAAGAGCCGGATCCGAACCCCAGGTCTTGGGCCGGGAGTAGCTGAGGCCCGGGCCCGGGGAGGAAGTCGGCATGCTGTAGGCACCGTGAGGACTGCGCTCGCTCACTAGCCCGCACATGTCAGCGGCGCCAGACGAAAAGAACGTGGGGAAGCGGCAGACGCGGATAAAGCGCACGAAGCGGGAAGTGCGCATCTTCCCCGCCCCAAGGACCCTCCCTTCCACGCCCTCAGGACAAAGACCTCCGGGCAAGTGACGCTCCCCGGCAGGCCCGCCACCCAAGGCCGCCCGAGGAACTCGGGGAGGAACGCCTCGCGGCCAGGGCTGCTCCCCACCCCACTCCGCCCCAGCTAGCTGGGTCCAGACCGAGCGGGGAACACCCAGTGGGGCCGCCCTGCCGGGCCACGGTCAGTATCCCCACAAACCGGGGCAGAGGGGGAGAACTAAGGACCCCGAATATTGGGCAACCTCGCCTGCGCACGTCCCTCGCCTCCAGGCTGTCCGACCTAATTCTTAAAGGACTCGTCTCCCTGGGTTCGCGGGGTCACAGGGGTGGCGGGGAACTAGGAGAAACGGGCGCTGTCGCCCCCTAGCGGAAGTGCCCGGGCCCGCCAACAGGGGCAGCCCCAGGAGGTCCCGCGGGCGCGCGGCCCCCCGCCCGCGTCGCCCCCCAGCCCGGGCTCCCCTCTGCCAGCGCCCGGGCGCACACCTCCCGCCGCCCGCGTCTTCCTCTTCCCGCTCGCCGCCTGCCTCCCTCCCACTCTCCGAAACTCTAGCTCAACCTGTCGGACTGGCTGGAGCACTCCCGAGCGCTTACGGCCCCATCTGGCCTCGCCCCCCCGCCCCCCCCCCCCGGCGCTCCCCAGCCCCCACTTCTCTGGAGAGCCAAACTTCGGTTGTTTTCTGGTTTCCCCGAGTTAGCGGGGCAGGTGACAAGCCCGCCGCGGAGGGGACTCTGCAAAGGTGTCGCCGGCAGGTCGCCTCATCTGACCCCTCGGGACGGAGATCTCGTGCGTAAAAGCCACGTCTAAGCGTTGTAGACGGGGCGCTCTTCCGAGAAAAGGGAAAGAAGGGCTGTTTTGCTTCGCACGAAACCGACCGGTAAGCTCTGTGGGTGGGATCTGCCGGTCTCCTTCCAGGCCCTGTTCCGGAGGGTGGTTTGGGGAAGGGCCCGATTCAGGAAGAGGGCCCGGGAGAAACGGACTAAGGGGCGTCCGCAAAAGCGGACCCCGTCCCCTCGAGGGGCAGAGGCTGGTGCCTGCTCGCTGCGCCGGCGCCCGCGCCCGCGCCCGGACCTCGGTCGGTGGGTCCCCGCCTCCCGGGCTGGACTCGGGCGGGGCCGGGCTGCGCCCCTGCACCCAGCTCACCTCGCAGTCTTCTTCATACTTGACATTATCGGTTATTTTCCACAACATGGCGTCCGGCGTCCCCCAAAACAGTCGCCAGTTAAATCCAGGCTCCCCCCACCCCCCGAGCGGTAAATCCAAAATGGGGGTCACGGTGGCTGGGCGTCCGCCGCCGCCCCCGCCACGCGAGGGCCTCGCTGTCCCGGTCACTGGACGCGCATCGGCGGCTCCGCGAGCGTGGATGCGGCCGCCGCGCGCGTAGAAGCCGCTGCCGGGGACCCGGGAAGCCGCGCCCGCACTGTGTGTCCCGGCGATAGCCGGGGGACCCGGGCGCCTTAATGAGAAGGAAATTATCATAACTCCTCCCCGGGGGCCGGCACGAAGGCCCCGGCGCCGGGCGGGGCAGCCCCCAGCCAGTCCCAGCCTAGCTCCGCCCTGCACCCCGGCGGGGCGCCGCGCCGAGACCCGCGCCGCGGGGGGCGAGGAGGGGGAGGCGGGCGGGCGTGGGCACCTCTCTGACAGCCGCGGACCCGCTGGGTCGGGGTCCCCCGCCGCGCCTTCCGTCGTCCATCCCCCCCAGGCCCACACCTGACACTGGCAGCGCTGGGGCCCCGGCTGCAAATACCTAAGAGCCCCCCTATTTCTCCTGAAGCGCCCTCCCCCATCCTCCGAAAGACGTGGTCACCTGCGGTTAAGAGACCTCGCGTTGCGGGCATCTCAACAGCTGGGGTCCCCCTTAGAGCCTGAAATGCCTCACCCGCCCACTCACGGAGACTTAAATTGGGCTGGGACCTCGCAGCCGGAGCCCCAATCCCTCCGAGAGACGCCTCCCCTTCCTTCTCTCTCCGCGGTCACAGCGCCGGCCCATTCCTCCGAGGGGCTGGAGGAGGGAAGGCCTTCTGGGGGGGAGTCTGCCCCGAGCGCCAGGGGGCGGGCGGGCCTCCACCGGCCGCAAAGTCTGGGACAACGGCGTCCGGCTGCCATCGCCCGAAGCTGCATCTCCGCCGGACTGCGGCCGGGGGTCACCCGCGCTCCCTCGCCCAGCCCTGCCCAGCCCTGCCCAGCCCTGCCCAGGGCGCCGGCTCGGCAGATGCCTCCGACGAGCCGGACGCTCAGAAGCCTCAACTCACCCGGGGAAAGAGGTGCGGGGCGGGAGACAACCCGAGCGCCACGCGCGGGGGCGGGGGGGGGGGAAGCAGGGGGGAGGGAGAAGGTGGGAGAGGAGGGAGGGGCCAGAGGGGGACCCCCCCGCTGGAGGGGTGAGTACCCCCCGTTCTGCAGACGCAGGACGAAAACGAAACTCGAATATAAACGCTGCCTCTCGCCCCAGGATTTATTCGCCACCCAAACTTGAATGCAATGCGCAGTTGTTTAAAAATTTTAAAGAAACGAAATCCATTGGCCCAATTACTGTAATTGATCTTTTTCACTGCCAGGGGAAAGTCGCTAATTTTCAAGGGCGAATTTTGCTGGGGCGTCCCAGCTGGCTCCGGGATCGGAATTCAAACATTCCGAGAGAGTCGGAGAAGGGGACTCCTCCCATCTGATTCCGAATCCGATTCTGCAGTAATTCATACGCATCAGTGCAGTGCCCGGGTCCTGGGCCCGGGAGTGGACGCCACCCCCCATCTACAGAACGACTGCACACACCGCCTTCCTGCTCCTTCTCGGGTTTATTTGGGCTTTGGCATTTCTCTAGACCCAGATGGACCTAAGATAAAATCAAGAACTGCAATAAAAATAGGCGTCCTCCAAGTGAAACGTCCTCTCTTACCCTAGAGGAGGTAGAGCCAAGGTGATACTCCTACCAAATGTGAGAACAAAACCCGGGGGCTTTTCAGGACTTTGCACTAAGAAGTGACGCCTTGCTTCCAAAATACCAGGATCCGGGGCTCGAAGAAAAGAACAGGAGCCGCAGCGTACCTGATATTGGGGGGGCGGGGGGACAGGAAGGGGGACACCTGCGCCACGCAAGAATGGGACACCTGCACAGCAGGACGTGGTAGGTTAGGGTCCCAGGCACAGGCACACACCCCAGAGGGAGAATGTGGCACCCCCTTCGGGCGTTCCAGACCCCAGGGCGGTGACGAGGGGCCTTCTCCACGCTGGGCCTTCCAGACTCGAGTTTGACTCAAAGACCCCGCCTGGAGTGCAGCCTGAACAAGTTGTCTCATTCACGCCGGCAACTTTACCCGTAGGCAGGTTTGGAACCCCGGCAGGGCAGGAACGGGCCAATCCCCCACCCCAGGGCCTGGCTGTCCTTCCTTCACGCAGCAGAGCTGTGGCCGAGGCAACCCGAAGGGACAGAGATTCCTCCCAGCCCGGGGGCAGAGGCAAAAGGGAGCCGATGGGCCCTGAGGGTCTGCGCGCCTCCGTTCTGGGAGCCCCAGGGGCCTAGATGTTTCCGAACCGCCTAGCAAGGGCCGTTCATTCCCAAGGCAGCTCCCCGGACACGGGCGCGCTGCCCCCTCTCCCAGGGACACGCGTTCAAGCTAGAGCGCGACTTCCGCGCCCTGGATGGAAGGCGGGTGGAAGAAGTCCTCAATCTTCCCAGCCAGGGAGACCCGGCCCAAATACGCACACCCTCGGCTTCGGGGCCGGAGCCCCGGCACGCGCGCGCCCCCGTCGGCGTGCCGGAAGCCTCAGCCCTTCCTCGAGCTCCACTTTTCCTCTCTCTGCGGAAAGCAGGGAGAGGATGGCTCCTGCACCCGGGACAGACCTCCCTCCAAAGCCCAGGCCCCTCGCCGCATGAAGACCGGAATCT
The DNA here is from genome assembly GCF_028018385.1 of Neofelis nebulosa. NCBI lineage: Eukaryota > Metazoa > Chordata > Mammalia > Carnivora > Felidae > Neofelis > Neofelis nebulosa. The sequence goes on along the minus strand of NC_080790.1, from coordinate 135,434,217 downwards.
GGAGGCCGCGCCCTGGGACGGCCACCGCTCGGGAAAGGGTGCCCCCTCAGGACCCTCCGAGGCCTCGCAGCCGCCTAACTGTAAACAGAACGAGAGGATCCCGGGGACAAGCTTCACTGCACGCCACGCAAAATCCGGGATAGGGGGTGGAGGGTGGCGCGCGGCTCCCCTCTGTCGCCCCCTAGGGAGCCTACGCTCACACACACTTGAAGCCTGGTCCCGGGCCCCCATCCCGCTCCGGTGGCCCAAGAAACCGGAGTCCGGAGGCGAGGAGGCGTCTGGGTAGAGGCGCAGACGGAGACCGCCGCCTCCAACTTCCCACCCCCGCAAACCAAGGAAGGCGCCCGGGCAGGTCGAGCTGGAACGCGGTTGGCCTGCGACTTCTTTTCCCGCCCCAGGGAGGGGGCGCGAAAGCGGCAGGTGGAGGCCCCCGAGCGCCCTAGGGAACGCCGCGCAGCGCGCAAGGTGTCTGTCCCGCCCCTTGGAACCGCGTGAGCGCCGGCAGAGACCGCGGTGAAGTGGCCAGCCGGGTTAAGCAGAGCCGAAAAGCCGGGGCCTGCAGCAATCGAGGGGGGTGCCCCTCTCTCCCACAGTCTCCCATCGCGGCATCGTCACCCCGAGGGCCAGACACTTGGCACCGAGGAGTACTCCGACTGTCCAAGCCCGCTAAGGTGCACGCCCTGGGGCGCCACTGCATCATTTCACAGCCACTCCAAAATAACAGCAATAGTATAAAAATAGCAGATTGTTTTGATGGTGCGCAGAGCGACAGCCGCGCACACACGGATGCTTCTTGGCTTGCTTAACCCAGGGTCCAACCCGACTCCATTTACGGCTCCTTCTGCGCGCGCGGCTCCAGGCCCGGGGCTTGAAGGGAGGGGCTTCGCGGCCTGTAGCTTTTCCTCGCAAAATCTGCTTTTTACAGATGGACGGAGAGCCGCGGAGCTGAGGGAGCCTGGAGGACCCAGGCTCGGGGCGAGGCGGGGAGGGCCCGGGTCCGTGTCTGTCCCGGGTCGAGTCCGCGCGCTCATTCGAAGGGCGCCCGCCAAGCGCAGAGGTCGTGGGTACAGTCTCTAACTCGACCACCGCAGCCCCATTTCTCAGCAGGCGTCGGGGGATTTTTGGCCGTCCAACTACCTCAAAGCCACAAACATGCCTGCTCTTCGAGGCGACCTCCCTAGCTGCTCTTGGAGACCTGTTAGAGACAAGCTCGGCTCTCGCCTCCCCTGCCCCGGGGGACCCCCGCCCTCCGGAGGCCACGCTTGGCCGCAGAATGCCTGTCACTTCTCCACTGTGTCCCAGGGCCCATTCGCGCGCAGCCTAAGCGCTCGGAGCGCAGGCGGGAGGACTCAGGCTCCAGCCCGGTGTCCCCGGAGGCCTTCTCCGCTCGGCGTCCAGGAACACCACACCCCTGCAGGCCAACCGAGCCCGGCGGCCTTAAGGCGTTTCTCTGGTCGCCTCCAGGCGACGAGGAGGCCCACTGAGGCCAGGCGCCCGGCGACGCGGACTCGGCTGCCGGCGCCAGAAGTGGCAGCGCCCGGGAGCCACCCCGCAGCCCCAGCGGCGCCCTCCCCACCCCGCGGGCATCCTCCCGCACGCCTCTCCTCCCTGCCGGCCTGCCCTCCGCCCGACACCTCCTTTCTCACCCTCAGGAGCTGGAAATTCATGTCGCCAGCCCTTCAGCCTCTGCGAGTTGAGCTTGGGAATGGGAGCCGAGCTGCAAGCGCTCCCCAAGGGCCGAGTCGCGTGCCGCAAAGTGCTCCGAGGTTTATTTAATTAACGGAAGGGGGAAGTAGGGAGGGGGCTTTCGATTCACAGCCAAAACCGGCTATCGCGATTGGAAGACACACCTGAAAAGGTCGTCGTTACTCCTCCCCTGCCCTCCTCCCTTTGGAAACTGTAAACTCGCCAATTGAAAAGGGTCTTCCTTGGGGTTTTGAGCGATCTTTGCGCGTCTGTGACAGGCAGACCGGGGGACGGCTGCTTCCATCACGAAATTATCCCAAATGTAGCCCACAGCTTGCTGGCAAAGGACATTGGAGACCTATTTCGTCTCCAAATCCAGATCTATTAGCATTTCCGTGAACTCTCGGCCGTCACTTCCAGCTTTGATCTGACTTCAGCTAAAACTGAACCAGGGGCAGTGGATTCCGGGGGTGGGGAGGGGGGGGTGGCGGGAGAAGGAGGTGGCTGGATTTGGGGGTGGGGGCTGTGTGTTCCTTTGGTGCCTGGGACATTTGCTTGCACCTAGGCCGTTCATGCTATTCACCTTAAGAACGCAGCTGGAGTGCTGTGGGTTACAAAACAAACAAAAACAAAACAAAGCATAAACCAAAAAACAGCGGGGAGCCCCGTAAAATCCAGTTTTCTTAAGGAACACTGTTGACCCAAAAGTAAATGCCCTGTGTTGGCTGGATCTGCTCTTGGAACATCACGGGCGCCACTGAGATCCCCAGGACCAGCAGGAGGAGAAATTGGGTTTGCAAAGAACCAATTGTCCCCCTCCTTACCTGGGTCCTTGATGGTTTGCACACAGAACCTGCCCAGGCAACCCAAAAAGGTTTTTTTTTCCCCAGGGAGGTGAGTTGAAAACTTATCCAAGATTCTTCTCCATGTGCCTTTAGAAGAAAGGAAGGGGGAGGGAAAAAAAACCACAACAACAACAACAACAACCACCGAGGCTGAAAACCTGTAGGTTTCAACCCCACCTACTGGTAAACTCTTCCAGTTTCTGTTTCCCAATTAGTTTCAAAGGCACAGTTTCTTAAATGCACCAAGAGATGTTTACTGCTGGAACCATCCATGGAGATATTTTTACCCTTCTCAAAACAAAAGCTCATATAAGCACAGCCACGGTTTCTGGGAAGGGGGTTAAACTGCTACTCTTTGCTACTGCAGCTTAGAATACAAAACTACAGGGAAACTGAGCTTGGTTGAAGATGTAACTAGGATTTTGGTCGTTAATATTCTTCCGGTCTAAGATCAACACATGCTGTGCTGTTTTGGTCCTGCTATAGAAATGGCCAGAAGGCCACAGGCCACAGTTTTGGGGTAGCTGCAACCGGGCAACAGGGTGGGGCTGGGGGGAGGGGTGTGGAGAGAGAAAGGACTTTCCTTCTTTATGGTTGGGGTTCTGTTTTCCTTTGGGGAGGGGTGTGATTAATGTGTGTTGTTTTTATTGTTTTTTTCAATTTTTTTTTAACTTTCTCATTTAAGTAATCTCTGCACCCAACGTGGGGCTCGAACTCATGACCTCAGGATCAAGAGTCGCTAGGATCCTGGACTGAGCCAGCCAGGCGCCCCTTAATTATTTTTTAAAATGAACACACTAATCACTGTTAACATCCTGAGTTTATTTCCGAATTTAATCCAGGTATGTTGTTGTTATGTTTCTGGTCTTCTGTGTTGCTGTTGTCACTGGGTCTTAGCTTTATAATTGAAAAAAAAAAAGGAGAAGGGAGGGGAGGGGAAAGGAGGGGAGGAGGGAGGGGAGAGGAGAGGACGCCTGGGTGGCTCAGTCAGTTGAGCCTCAGACTTCGGCTCAGATCATGATCTCAGGGTTCTTGAATTCCAGCCCTGAGTTGGGCTCTGTGCTGACAGCTCAGAGCCTGGACCCTGCTTCAGATTGGGTCTCCCTCTCTCTCTCTGCCCCTCCCCTGCACGACGTGCTTTCAATCCGCGTCTCTCTCTCTCAAAAATAAAGAAACATTTAAAAATTTAAAAAAAAGAAAAGAAAAGAAAAGGGCGCCTCAGTCCGTTAAGCAGCCAACTTGGACTCAGGTCACGATCTCCCATTCGTGAGCTCAAGCCCCACGTCGGGCTCTGCACTGACAGCATGGAGCCTTCTTGGGATTCTCTCTCTCTCTCTCTCTCTCTCTCTCTCTCTCTCTCTCTCTCCCTCTCTTTCTCCCCTCCCCCCAAAATAAAGAAATAAACTTAAAACAAAAACAAAAAACAAGGTTCGACTCCCACGTCGGGCTCTGTGCAGACAGCTCGAAGCCTGGAGCCTGCTTCGGATTCTGCGTCTCCCTGTCTGTCTCTGCCCCTCTCCCGCTCATGCTCTCTCTCTCTCTCTCAAAAAAATTTTTTTAAAGAAAGAAACAATAGCCACTGTCATTGTCCAAATGGATTACTTGACTCCAGAAACTGGAGCACCCTGTACTGTCACAATGCGTAATTACGAAAAGGTGGTGCCAGGGCAAGGTTTCCGCCTCCCTTCCCCCCCCCCCCCCCGCCCCCGGTCTTTCCTCTGGTGGGGTGCTGAAGGAGGACCCCTTTGGGGGAGCTCTCAGGTCCCGGCAGCCACATGTGCCCTTTTTCCTTCACCCCCTCCTCCCTATCCTACAAGCCAGGCTGTGGTATCTTCAGTTTACTTCCTCACGTGGCTCACGGACGTTGGCTTCCCTGAACCTGCTCCCAGGCTCCCGAGTTCTGCATGTAAGAACTCATTTCAGTGGGGCCTTCGGCCCAAAAACAACAACAACATTTAAAAAGCCAAAATGGCACCATGGTAACACAGGGATTCAGAGGGAAACCCTAGCCAGCAAAAATCAACACCAAATTAAAGCCAGAACCTAAAGGAAAGAAAAGATATGAAAGATACGATTCTTTAGATCCACTCTATAATATAAAATAAATAGCGATTTCCAGCCCTTTTGAATACTAGGCGCACCAACCAAAAAATTTTAAAGACTAATGCATATATATATATATATATTTTTTTTTTTTTTTTCTCACCTGAACGAAATCTTTAGCCTCCAAAACTAATAATTAGAAATGTCTTGGGGTGCCTGGGTGGCTCTGTCCATTAAGCGTCCGACTTCCGCTCCGGTCATGATCTCGCGGTTTGTGAGTTCGAGCCCCGCGTCGGGCTCTGGACTGATGGCTCGGAGCCTGGAGCCTGCTTCCGATTCTGTGTCTCCCTCTCTCTCTGCCCCTCCCCCACTCATGCTCTGTCTCTGTTGCTCAAAAATGAATATATGTTAAAAATAAATAAATACATACATACATAAAGATTCTCTCTCCCTCTCTTTGCCTCTCCCCCCTCCAAAAAAAAAAAAAGAAGAAGAAGAAGAAGAAAGAAAAATGTCTTGTACCAACATTTCCTTTTTGTAAGAAGCTTAGATATGCTCCAAGAAGATTCAGAACACGACCCTGCCCTAGTTTATCCTATTAGGCAATAATGAGTGTTGATTTTGCAAGATGTTCTCCTACTGCAGAAGCAGACCAGTTACAACCACGTCCAATTGCATGCATGTGTCAGCTGCAAAGCTGTCATGCATTAGAATCTCGGACACAGCATGAAGCAGCGATTCCCAAGGCGAAGTTCAGGACCCGGAGTCTAGGCGTTGGCATCACCTGTGCTAAAACCCCCAGTTCTCAGGGGCCACCCCAGCCAGACTCACTCTATCTAGAGCTCCATGGGTGGAGCCAGCAACCTGTGTTTCCGGGTCACTCGTACGTGCTGAAGTCTGAGACCCACTGGCATGAATGATTCCTGTGAAAACAAGTGTGAACTTATGTCTTCCCTCGTTCATCTGGGAGACTCTGAAACTGTACAGTGAATCTAATTTGCATGTTCCCAAAGCATAACCGTGTAAATTGGATTCCTCTATGCTTCTTCAGGGTCTAGGTGGCATAAATTCTATATATGTGATGTTCTGTAGTCTTGTTGCAAATTTATCTTCTTTTATTATTTAAATCCAAGTTAGTTAATATACAGTGTAGTCTTGGACAAATTTGTCTTTTTTTTTTTTTTCTAAGTTTATATATTTAGTGGCGCCTGGGTGGCTCAGTTGGTTTAGCATCCAACTTCGGCTCAGGTCATGATCTCACAGTTTGTGGGTTGGAGCCCCGAGTCAGGCTCTGTGCTAACAGCTCAGAGCCTGGAGCCTGCTTCCGATTCTGTGTCTCCCCACCCCCCAACCCCTGTCTCTCTCTCTCTCTCTCTCTGCCCCTCCTCCACTCATGCTCTCTCTCTCTCTCTCTCTCTCTCAAAAATGAATAAACATTAAAAAATTTTTTTTTCAAACTCCTCAGGAAAAAAAAAAATCTGATTACTTCCTATCTATGTCCCTTCTCCCACCCAAAAGGTTAGTTTATGAATCCAAGTTTTACTTATATTCAGGAAAATACTGAAGCCCCAAAAGAGGTGATTAGGAAAAACCATGTCTTCCCCAGCCCCATTTCATCCAAATAAGCACATCATCCTTTCTTCTTTTGGACCCCCATCCTTCAGACAAGTCAGAAACCAGAGGTTCCCCTCTCTTGGACCAAGTGGCTGTCCCTGTGAATCTCGATGACCCCGGAAAGAAGGACAAGCCAGTTACTGGAAAGGTCAGTAACAGGAGAGTTAAGGACCAGGGCTGGAACCAAAGTGAGGGAGCAAAATTTAAGACACACACACACACACACACACAAACAAAACAAAACAAAACCCCAGTAATCAAGACAATATTTTAATGCAAACTTAAAAAAAATTTTTTTAATGTTTATTTATTTTTGAGAGAGAGAGAGATACACAAAGCGTGAGTGGGAGGGCCAAAGAGAGACACACACACACACACACACAGAATCCGAAGCCGCTTCAGGTTCCGAGCTGTCAGAACAGAGCCCGACCCTGGGCTCGAACTCATGAACCGTGAGGTCATGACCTGAGCCAAAGGCGGACGCTCAACCGACTGAGCCGCCCAGGCGCCCCTTTAATGCAAGATTTCTGAAAAATCAGATGAACACAAATAAATCCTTGAGGCACAAGATATCCGAATTGTAACTGAAGACAGGCTGCTTGTTTTATGACCCTGTGTTATTGTGCAATGGAAACAGTTTTTTCCAAGCGGCCCCCCGGTCCCAAGCCTCTCTGTGTCCCCAGCCAGGTGTCTGTTGAGAGATGATGGCCGCTGTACAAACTAGATGAGCAGAGGCTTTGTACTAAGCCCTGCTTTGGATTGTAAAGCTTTTGTTCATTTTTGTCCAACGTGTATAGGCACACGTGTTTTCCTTCACCACAGGCTCCAAGCGTTACCTTGCCTGGTCAGGCAGGGCAGCAGGGGAGGCCAAGGCCCCGCTATCCTAAACACAAGAAAACAGGGGGCGCAAATGGCTTAAACACCCCGCTGCATTTAGGCTTGCCCACCAGGCTGGAAGGCTGCTGGGGTCTACCTTTCCTGGAACACGCGGCGTCTTCTTTTACTCCGTGGTTAAGGCTGCAGGTTTGGGAGCCCACTGTCCTCCAGTTCCCAGCTCTGCTTACCTCAGTGTTCACATCTGCAGAATAGAGAGAATCACCCTATCTCACAGGGTCGGCGGATGACAATTAAATGAGATGATGTGTGTAAGGTATTCAGAACAGTTGGAGCGCCTGGGTGGCTCCGTCGGTGACGCGTCCAACTCTTGACCTCAGCTCAGCCTTGGATCTCAGGGTCGTGAGTTCGAGCCTGTGTTGGGCTTAAAAAAAGAAATAAAAGGGGCGCCTGGGTGGCGCAGTCGGTTAAGCGTCCGACTTCAGCCAGGTCATGATCTCGCGGTCCGTGAGTTTGAGCCCCGCGTCAGGCTCTGGGCTGATGGCTCGGAGCCTGGAGCCTGTTTCCGATTCTGTGTCTCCCTCTGTCTCTGCCCCTCCCCCGTTCATGCTCTGTCTCTCTCTGTCCCAAAAATAAATAAAAAACGTTGAAAAAAAATTAAAAAAAAAAAAAAAAAGAAATAAAAATAAACGACCCGATGTATAGAAGCCTAATGCCTATAATAGCTTCCACATTAGGCTTTTTTTTTTTTCCCCTCTTTTATTTGGCTTTTTTCATATGCCTAGCATGCATTGACGTCACGTGGACCTTACTGTTCTCAGCCCTGTGGCCTGTATTCTCTCCTTGAATCCTCATAGGAACTCCTTGAGGTCGGGCCTATTACTGTCTCCATTCTGAGCCCGCAGGGAGTCAGGGACACAGAGGTTGAGAGACACGTGTGGGGCCAGGCAGGTGGCACTGGTGGGGGAAACGAGACACTAGGTGCTAACCTCCTGGGGACTAAACACTCGCCCTAACAAGCTGAGTCAGGTGGTCTTTTGAAACAGCATGTGGCACAGTTAGAACATGGCCGCAGGCTGTTTAGGGCCTGGGGGCCTCCAGGGTGAGGTCCCAGACTTTCTGGGGCCTGCAGAAATGCAGATCTACCCTTTTCCGGGTGTGATGCTTCCCAGTGGAGCCGGGGCATCTGAGGCTGGGGCAGTCAGCAGCAGGATCTGCCGTTCCCCTTACGCCCTCGTCCACAGGATAGAGGAAGTGCCCACTTCTCGCAGTCACCGCGTGGGGGAGCGAAGGGGGGGGGGTGTGGCAGCTCGCTGATCCTCGATTTGAGCCGATCAGGCGGCCCAAAATAAAATGGTACGTTTGACTTTCGTCTTTTCAAATATTTGTTGATCATTTGTGTTACTTCCTCTGTAGCCCGTTAGTGCAACTTGCCCATTTCTCTATCTAGGAATCTTTTCTCTCGTATTTTTCATTTTTCTCTTTAAATTGTTGCTTTGTTGTTGTTGTTGTTGTTGTTGTTGTTGTTGTTTTTAAATTTTTTTTTTCAACGTTTTTTATTTATTTTTGGGACAGAGAGAGACAGAGCATGAACGGGGGAGGGGCAGAGAGAGAGGGAGACACAGAATTGGAAACAGGCTCCAGGCTCCGAGCCATCAGCCCAGAGCCCGACGCGGGGCTCGAACCCACGGACCGCGAGATCGTGACCTGGCTGAAGTCGGACGCTTAACCGACTGCGCCACCCAGGTGCCCCGAGTTGTTGTTGTTTTTTAAGGAAACTCTACCCCCAACGTGGGGCTCAGACTCACCACCCCCAGACCCAAAGTCACACGCTCTACAGACTGAGCCACCTGGGCGCCCTCTCTGATATTTTTTCCAACTGCTTTCATAAATCAGGATTAATGGTGAGATCTTTAATGCAGCTGGTGTGGCAGGGGAGGGGTGAATGTGAGGGGACACATACTGATGGTCTAAGGTAGACAGACCTAATTTTTATTTTATTTTAATTTTTTAGGTTTATGTATTTATTTTGGGAGAGAGACAGAGAGCACGAGTGGGGGAGAGGCAGAGAGAGAGAGAGGGAGGGAGAGAGAGAACCCCAAGCAGGCTCCACACTGTCAGCATGGAGCCCAATGTGGGGCTTGAACTCACAAACCATGAGATCATGACCTGAGCCTAAACCAAGAGTCAGATGCTTAACTGATCCACCCAGGCGCCCCTAATTTTTACTTTTTCTGAAGGACAGATGATAGCCGATTGCCTTCATGGTGCAGATGGGGCCCTGAAGTGCCACTTTGAATCACAGAAGCTGACCTCTATACATATGTGGATTTTTCTGCCCCCTAATCTGTTTCCTTTAACAGTCTATTCCTACGCCCATGCCAGACTCTGTTTTGATTATGTACTTTTTGCCCTTATTTCCATATCTGTCTTGTCTCCCTGATTCAAGTCTTCCAGAATAGTCTTAGAGTCAATGTGTCACATTCTTCCCCACCTCCTGACACACACACACACACACACACACACACACACACACACACACACACATCTTGCTTTAATTTTGAGTGGAATTACTCTGAATGTATAAAGACCTGGCATCTTTATACAACAAGGCTGAGATCAGGTCTCTTTTAGGTCTAGAAGAAAAGGGAGACCACCTGAAGCAAAGCTCCTGATTAAAGCAGTGGCTCTCAGCAGGGTGATTTTGTCCCCTAGGGGACATTTGGCAATGTCTGGAGAGATCTCTGGTTGTCTCAGCTCCGGAGGATGTGCTCCTGGCACCTCGTGGGCAGAGGCCAGGGAGGCTGCTGAACATCACATGGGACAGTGCACAAGAGAGCCCCCCAGGACAGAGATACCTGGTCCAAAATGTCAACAGCATTGAGGGTGGTTGAGAAACTCTGAGTTGTTTGGATTTGTTAATCAGAATCCAGACGGGTAACCCGGAAGGTGGCCACAGTGCTCAATGACTCACCTGCAGCTCTGGCCTAGGGCTTCTCTGGCTTCCGCAGGAGGCAGCCCAGGATGGGGACCAGGCAGCACCAAGGCTCCCAGCTGGATGTGAGGCTGAACAGCACCCAGGGTCAGGGTCAGGTTGCCTGAACTATCTTCCTTTCCTCTTAGTACACTTCCTAAGGGTGGGAATCAGAATGGCTTGTATAAAATTAGCTCTTGCCATATATATATATATATATATATATATATATATATATATATATATATATTATTCTTTCCTTTCTTCAAGTTTTTTTTTTAAGTTTATTTATTTATTTGGGGGGGGGCGGCAGTCAGAGAGAGAGGGAGAGAGAGACTCTCAAGCAGGATCCGTTCTGTCAGTGCAGAGACCGACGTGGGGCTCAAACTCACTAACTGTAAGATCGTGACCTGAGCCGAGATCAAGAATGGGGTGCCCAGGGGCACCCGGGTGGCTCAGTCGGTTGGGCGGCCGGCTTCGGCTCAGGTCATGATCTCGTGGGCCGTGAGTTCGAGACCCACGTCGGGCTCTGTGCTGACGGCTCAGAGCCTGGAGCCTGTTTTGGATCCTGTGTCTCCCTCTCTCTGACCCTCCCCCATTCATGCTCTGTCTCTCTCTCTATCTCAAAAATAAAATAAAAACGTTAAAAAAATTTAAAAAAAAAAAGCTTTAAATCAACTTTACTGAGGTCTAATTGCATATCATAAAATGCACTGATTAAGTGTATACTTTGATGAGTTTTGAAAATCAGGATATAGAATATTTCCATCACCCCAGACAGTCCCCTCTTGCCCCTTTGCAGCCAGTGGCCGCTCCCATCTCCAGTCCCAGATGACCGTCAATCTGTTTCCATCATTATAAATTATTTTTAATTTTTTTTTTAACGTTTATTTATTTTTGAGACAGAGAGAGACAGAGCATGAACGGGGGAGGGTCAGAGAGAGAGGGAGACACAGAATCAGAAGCAGGCTCCAGGCTCTGAGCCGTCAGCCCAGAGCCCGACGCAGGGCTCGAACTCACGGACCGTGAGATCGTGACCTGAGCTGAAGTCGGACGCTTAACCGACTGAGCCACCCAGGCGCCCCTATAAATTATTTTAAACAGTTCTCAAGTATCATGGCAATAAAATGTATACAAGTAAAATGTACATTTTTACATCTGGCTTCTTCCCTTGGCATATTTCTAGCATTTATCTATGCTGTCTGTGTGCCAGTATTTCTGTCCTTTGTAATGCTGAGTAATATTCCATTGTGTGTACTCCACAATCTGTTTATTCATTCACCTGTTTGTTGACTGACATTTGAATTATTTCCAGGTTGGGACTTGTCTTAGCTCAGGCTGCGATAACAAAACACCATAGACTAGGTGGCTTCTAAATGACATACACTGATTTCTCACAGCTCTGGGGGCCGGGAAGTCCAAGATCAAACTGCTACAGACTCAGTATCTATTGAGGGCCTGGTCCCTGGGTCATAGGTGGCCACCTTCTCACTGCGTTGTCACAAGGAGACAGGGAGCTCTCTGGGGCCGCTTTTATAAGGGGCCCCATCCCAGTCATGAGGGTAGAATCTCCCTAAGGCCCCACCTCCTACTAGAGCACATTGAGGATTAGGTTTCCGTGTATGAAGTTTGGGGGACATAAACATTCAGTCCATTGTAGGACTATTACAAATAAAACTGCTTCGTACATTCATGTACAAGTCTTTGTGTGGACGTATATATCATTTCTCGTGTTTAAAAACCTAGGGCTGGTATTACTGGGTTATATATTTATGTCTATAGTTATGTACACGGTTATATATATAGTTACACATGTAGTTTTACATAGTTACATATATAGTTATATATAGTTTTATATATAGTTACATATTAATGGGATTTATATAAAGACACATATATATGTTATATATACATACATACATATATGTATATGTGTATGTATGTGTATATATATATATGTGTGTGTGTGTGTGTATATATATATATATATATATATATATATATATTTTAGGAACCTCTATACTCAGTGTGGGGCTCAAACTCATGACCCCCTGAGATCAAGAGTCGCATGCACTTCTGACTGAGCCAGCAGGTGCCTTAGGAGATATACACATATTTTACGGAGAATTAGCACATGATGTTATGGAAGCTGGCCAGCGCCCATAACGGCAGTCAGCAAGCTGGAGACCCAGGAGAGCCAGTGGTCTCCGTTCCAGACCAAAAGTCAGCAGGCTCAAGACCCAAGATGAATCACTGTTTGGATTCTAGCCCGAAGGCTGAAAAAGACCAGTGTGTAGTCAAGTTCGGGGGTCAAGCTGGAGAAATTTCCTCCTACGCAGCCTCTTTGTGTCATTGAGGTCTTCAGTTGATTGCTTGAGGGCCTCCCTATGATGGAGAGCCATCTCCTTTCCTTAGTCTACCCATTCAAATGCTAATCTCGTCCAGAAACACCCTCACACACCCATCTAGAAGGATGTCTGACCAAATGTCTGGGCACGGGGTGGCCAGGTCAAGTTGACACATATAATCAACGATCAGGACATCCAAGCAAAGACTCCGGGGGGTCCCTGAGATTTTTAGGGGTCTCAGGGGTTGCTCCTTTCTCTCCAGTTCTTCACATTATACCCAACTCGGACTTCCTGACCCTAGTCTCTGCCTCCCTGGACTGTCTACAGAATTTTCCAGGTCTGGTGCAACATGAAAATCCAGGCCTTGTTCAAAAGTTAAGATTTTCAAGATCGTAATAGCAGGGTATCAACCCAAGCTCGAGGCCCTTCCAAGCTTGGGACCCTAGGCAGCTGCACGTGTCGCACACCCACGTTTTGAGGAGCTGAAGAGGCACAGACTCTCCAGCTCCTCAAAATACCTTGTTCTGCTTTGCCCGCCCTGTGCTGCAAGTCAGAGGGCACCACTGGGCACCACTGGGCACCACTGGGCACCACTGCTTTCTAGCAGGATGGTCCTGGAGCGCAGATGGCTCCCTCCCTGTTCAGGGACCACAGTCCAGGATGCTGAATGTCTACTGTCGGAAAAGAGTTGGTTCATGCATTTTGTCCAGTTTCCAGGTGTTGACAGCTGGAAGGTCACTTCAATGATGAGTTTCTTCATCGACTCTGCAAGTAGAGATACTCTTCATGTAGCCTTGACCACTCTGCGATCAAGGTACCGTGTGAGGCGATTGAATGATTTTTTAAAACTCCAGTTCACAGTAATACAGAAGTGTATTTGTCCTTTTCTCTTTTTTAACATTTATTCATTTTTGAGAGACAGAACACGAGCAGGGGAGGGGAAGAGAAAGAAGGAGACACAGAATCTGAAGAGGCTCCAGGCTCCAAGCTGTCAGCACAGAGCCTGATGTGAGGCTTGAACCTATGAACCATGAGATCATGACCCGAGCTGAAGTCAGACACTTAACCAACTGAGCCACCCAGGCGCCCCGAGTATATTTGTCTTCTAAAAATTGTGAGAGACTACAGATAAGTCTCTTCTCCCATTGGATCACCATTGCCAATTTTGGGTCTCTTGCTTCCCTTGTCCCTGCTGCTCAAGAGGTACCTGGTGATCAGTGTGAGTGTGGCCTTGGTGTCAGCATTTACCTGCACGTCTGAGAACCCGTAAGAAACACAGAGCGGGGGAACCTGGCTGACTCAGTCCGTGGACTGTGCGACTCTTGATCTTGGGGTTGTGAGTTTGAGCCCCATGTTGGGTGTAGAGATTACTTAAAAATAAAATTTAAACAAAAAACTATCAGGGGCACCTGAGTGGCTGAGTCAATTGGCGACCAGCTCTTGATTTCAGCTCAGGTCATGATCCCAGGGTCATGGGATCGAGCCCCACGTCACGCGCTGCACTGAGCATGGAGACTGCTTAAGATTCTCTGTCCCCTTCCGCCTCACTCCCTCACTCACGCTTGTGTTCTCTCTCTCTAAAATAATAAATAAATAAATAAATTAATTAATTAATTAATAAAATTTTTCTAGAAAACTATTTAAGGGGCACCTGGGTGGCTCAGTCAGTTAAGCATCCAACTTCGACTCAGGTCATGAGGTCCTGGTCAGTGAGTTCGAGCCCGTGTCGGGCTGTGTGCTGACAGCTAGGAGCCTGGAGCCTGCTTTGGATTCTGTGTGTCCTCCCTCTCTCTCTTCCCCTACTGCACTCACGCTCCGTCTCATTGTCTCTCAAAATAAATAATATTTTGAAAAATAAAATAAATAACCATTAAAAAAAATTTTTTTTAACTATTTAAAAAAAAAAGAAAGAAACACGGAGTCCTTAGGCCTTCTATGACCCAGCAATCCTACACCTGGGCATTTGCTACAGAAAAATGAAAACACACGTCCATCAAAAGAGACACACAAGAATGCTCTGTGCAGCTATGTTTATAATAACCTCAAACCGAAAATAACCCAAATGTCTGTTAACAGGAGGATGAATAAATACATTGAGGTACATGTATACAATCGCTTGCCACACCTCGAGGAAGAAGCATGTGACCTGCCACTGGGCACGAGAGCCGGTACGAATCTCACAGACAGAACATTCCAGCAACAGACGGCAGACACAAAAGTATATCCCGTGGGGGCTGAAGTTCAAGAACAGGGGAACTGATCCAATGGTGGTACAAGTCAGAATAGTGGTGACAGTGACTGCGTTTGGGTGGGGCGAATGAACAGGAAAGGCAGGAGGAGACCTTGAGGGGTAGCAGAATGTTCTAGGGCCTCACCTGGGTATGGGTTACAAGAGCATATTTACTCTGCGAATGTTGATCGAGCTGTACCCTGAAGATGTCGTGCTTTGTTGAATTTCATTCAATGTTTTAAAAGTGAAAAGAAGGGGCGCCTGGGTGGCTCGGTCGGTTAAGCGGCCGACTTCGGCTCGGGTCACGATCTCGCGGTCCGTGAGTTCAAGCCCCACATCAGGCTCTGTGCTGACAGCTCGGAGCCTGGAGCCTGCTTCAGATTCTGTGTCTCCCTCTCTCTCTGCCCCTCCCCTGTTCATGCTCTGTCTCTCTCTGTGTCAAAAATAAATAAACGTTAAAAAAAAAAATTTTTTTTTTTAAAAGTGAAACGAATCCCATAACTGAGCCCTAGGAAGAAAATAAAGCAAGTATGAAAATCACAAGGAGGGGAATTGGCCCTATGTGACAGCTGCTTTAGAAAAGGTTTAATTATAAGTATCATAACTTTTATAATAATATATTTTAAATAATATACTATGTAAGTCTCTTTTAAACTTTTCTTTCCTTTTTTTATTTTATTTTAAGCTCTACACCCAAGGTGGGGCTTGAACTCATGACCCCCGACCTGGAGATCAGGAGTTGTGTGCTCTACAGACTGAGCCAGCCGGGCACCCCTAGTCCATCTTAAATTATTCGAGGTCTTTAATTAGGGATTTTTTTAGGGTTTTTTTTTTTTTGCGTTATTATTTTTGAGAGAGAAAGACTGCACGTGCACACATGAGTGGGGAAGCAGCAGAGAGAGAGGGAGACAGAGGATCCAAAGCAGGCTCTGTGATGACAGCAGAGAGCCCAATACCGGGTTCAAACCCACAACCACAAGACATGACCTGGGCCAAAGTTGGGCACTTAACCGACTGAGCCACCCAGGCGCCCCTTGAGGTCTTTTTTTTTTTTTTTAATTTTTTTTAATGTTTATTTATTCTTGACAGACAGAGAGACAGAGCATGAGCGGGGGAGAGGCACACAGAGAGAGGGAGACACAGAATCCGAAGCAGACTCCAGGCTCCGAGCTGTCAGCCCAGAGCCAGACGCGGGGCTCGAACTCATGGACCGTGAGATCATGACCTGAGCCGAAGTCGGACGCTCAACCGACTGAGCCACCCAGGTGCCCCATGGTCTTTAATTATATTTGTAATTGATGTTTAGATATACAAGATAAACACACACTATTGGTTTAAATTATATAAGGGAAATTAGATTTATAATTAACATCTAAAATGTAGATATTTAAGAGAAAAAGTACGTGTGTTTAAATGCTTATTTTGGTATCGCATATTCCTATTCACATATTATCATCCTGCAACTTGCTTTTTCCACTTAGAAATATATCTTGGGGGATGCCTGGCAGGCTCAGTCAGTAGAGCACACAACTCCTGATCTCTGGGTCATGAGTTCGAGCCCGACGCTGGGTGTAGAGATTACTAAAAAATAATAATAATAATAATAATAATAAACTTTAAAAAAAAGAAATAAATATATCTTAAAGTTCTAACCATGTTCTAATGCCTCATTTTTAACTACTGCATAGAATTTCATAATGTGAACTCGGGTGCTTTCCATATGTTACTCAGCCATATGTAAGTTATATATATAAGAGGTTATATATATATGTATATATAAGAGGTTATATATATATGTATATATAAGAGGTTATATATATATGTATATATAAGAGGTTGTATATATATATACATATATATGTATATATGTATATATATATGAGGTTATATATCTATATATGAGGTTACTCACCTCTTATATGCCATATGTTACTCAGGCATATAAGAGGTGCTTAATGAATATCTGTTTTGTGACTGAAAACTCACCTGCTCTCTAAAATGTAAAATCCTTGGGGTACCTGGGTGCCTCAGTGGGTTGAGCGTCCGACTTTGGCTCAGGTCATGATCTCACAGTTCATGGGTTCGAGCCCCGCATCGGGCTCTGTGCTGACAGCTCGGAGCCTGGAGCCTGTTTCAGATTCTGTGTCTCCCTCTCTTTCTGCCCCTCCCCTGCTCATGCTCTGTCTCTCTCTGTCTCAAAAATAAATAAAAACATTAAAAAAAATTTTTTTAATAAAATAAAATAAAATGTAAGATTCTTGAGGGCCAAAGAATTTGTCTGTGCATTCCCTGCATACAGGGATTAGCCAGGGATTAGTCACATCATACATACTGGTTTACTCTTCCTATAAAATCTCTCTGGCTCTACAGTGTGCCCATGAGTCAGGTCTCAGTTCCCTGGCCACTGAGAGGGGGGTAGATCGAGGCTCAGAGAGGCTGCATAACTTGCCCAAGGCCACACAGCAAATGAAAACGGGAGCTGCAGCTTCGGGTTCTGAAAAGCCTGAGCTTAGCTGACACATTGAGCCTCCGGGGAAAGCTATACAGTCGGGCAGAGGAACAGAAAGAAGAAGTTTGGGGAGGAAGGTGAGGAGGGAAGAAATGGAGAGGAGGCTGAGGAGAAGGCCCCCGGGCCCCTGAGGCTGGTCGGGGACCTCCAGCCCCATCTGACCCTGCCGCCCTGCCCAAAACCAGACTGCAAGCTCCTGGAACCTGTCCCCTTAGCACAGGAGTCCTTCTCAGAGGGTCATGAGGACACAACTATTTCATCACAGGTCATTCACTCTCACTCTGGGCAGTGGAATTTTCCAGAGGCTACATGATGTGTGATACCACAGAGTGAAGACAGAAGCAGACGCGAGAGGGGAGTGGCAGAAAAGTAAAACGCAATACCACCGTTCTCATGAAAAAAAAAAATTTTTTTTGTAGTTTTGGAAAATTCAGTTATTTTTTCCGTGAATTGTTTTTAGGTTAATATGTAATGGGTTTATTGTTACTTCAAATACATGTTTTAAATGTCTCAGTAACTCCTAATACAGTAAGTATTGATAACCCACATCATCAAGAGCTTTTTGAGAATTTCAATAATTTTTTTAGGTTTATTTCTTTATTTTTGAGAGAGGGAGAGAGCGAGAGAGAGAGAGAGAGAGCACAAGCACAGCACACATGAGCGGGGAAGGGGCAGAGAGAGAATCCCAAGCAGGTGCCGGACACGGGGCTCGAACTCACGAACCGTGAGATCATGACCTGAGCCAAAATCAAGAGTCGGATGCTTAACCGACTGAGGCACCCCAAGAAGTGCAGTAATTTTTAAAAATGTAAAGAGGTCTTTCGACCAAAACTTTGGGAATCTCTGCCCTTTGGTGTCTTTGGCCAGGCACCAAGCAGGTGCTCATCTACAGCCGGATGAAGCAAACGCATGAAGGACAAGTGAGTTCGTAAATGAATCAGGAGTTATGGTTTTGGATACATTTGAGGATAGATCTGCAGAAGGAAGAAAAGCAGAGAGGGAGGAGAGCATTCTCTCTCTCGATAGTTTCCTCCTCTGTGAGTGGACAGTAATTGGCCTCCTATCCGATGTTTTGCTTGGATTCTTTACTAAGAAGAAGAACATTGGAGAAGGAGACCAAGAGGAACCCTCTGGGTCGTCTGCTGTCTTGCGCCTGCTCTGGGTAGGCCTCCAGTAGAAGGCCCAGGTTCTGCCGGCCCCTCCCCCTCTCCCCATCCCCCGCACCACCCCCCACCCCGATTTGAGGATCTCCCATATGACTGAAGGGGAGGAGATAGGTCAGGAACCATCGAAAGGAAACCCAGCAAGTTCTGGGGAGAACAAGGGGTCGGCTTCTTGGTCCCCCCAGACAGCGGGGAGGAGGGAGAAGGCAGGGGGAGGCAGGGTCTGGTCTCCAGTGCCTGGCTGATCGTGGTGGCCAGTGTCCTGGGGTTACTACCCAACCCCTCAGAGTTTTCCCTGTAGACAGGGGCTGGGGAGGAGGGTAGGACACTTCCTCACTTCCCAGTCCTAGGACTTGATGGGACCTGTGACACTGGGGGGCTTTGGTGCCCAATTCCACCAGGAAGGTCCAAGGTCAGACGGTGGAGGGAGCAGAGCGCCCAGTGCCGACAACGGGAGCTGAGACCTTCACTGGGTATGAGGGGCCAGGTGTTCCCAACCTCTTGGGACCTGGGGGAAGGAGGAGTGAAAAGCGGTGTCTGCAAAGCCCTTGGGGGAGAGCTTGGAGCTTGAAAGGGTCACTCTGCCGGGTGTCCAGTGTCCACGAGTCTCTGTGGCATCGCCGCCCGGCAAGGTCTGGCTCTAACTGGACGGTGTGTCAGTCATGCAGGTCACACCTTCTCAAACTGGCCTTTCCCAGCCACCCGCGTCCACAAGGTCCCCTCCACCCTGTGATTCCTTATCTCTGCCCGGAGTTGTCTCTTTCGCATTCCTTCATTCCACAGGTATTTATCGATCGCCTGCCAAGTGCCAGGCTCCCTGCTGGGGAGCTCACGGTCCTCCAAACTGAGGCCCAAATCTCTGTCTTTGGTGCCGTCCTGTCGCCAGTGGCAGACAAACCTTGGCAAACGATTACACAGCCAACTGAAGCATTTACAGAGGGGGTGCTTGGAAGAAACCGGGGTTCTGCAGGTCCGGCAGCCTGGCCACGTCCAGGGATGGGACAGATGTCCACAGGAGGCAACACTGAAGTCACGAGGGTCTCGCAGGACAGACAGACCTTCAAAAAATCTTTTTCTTTAATGTTTATTTTTGAGAGAGAGAGAGAGAGAGAGAGAGAGAGAGAGTGCAAGCAGGGGACGGGCAGAGAGAGAAGGAAGACCCAGAATCTGAAACAGGCTCCGGGCTCCGAGCTGTCAGCACAGAGCCCCATGCGGGGCTCAGACTCACAAACTGTGAGATCATGACCTGAGCCAAAGCCGGACGCTCAACCGACTGAGCCACCCAGCCGCCCCAGGACAGACAGATCTTTAGAGGAAGCAGAGGAAAGGGAGCACAGGGCCCTGGGACATCCTGAGCAGGAGCCCAGGTCCTGAACTGGAAGCGAAGGTGGGGTCGGGAGCTCAGTTATGCTGTCCACAAACACTCCTCCTGTTATCTATTATCTACAGGACTCAGCAAAGCACAGACCTGCAGCGGGTGTTTGGTAAAATAAGGTGGTCTTCAACCGCATGGGCGGTGGACGAGGTCATCCTTCAAGCCCGGATGCGCTCGGAGTGCCCGGGTCCCCGGGGTGGGGGTGGGGGGCCAGGTCCGGCCAGGGGGTGGCGCACCAGAAAAGGAGCAGCCCCCTCCCCCCACAGAGCTTACCAGGGCGGGCGGGGGACAGCGGAACACCCGCAAGCCTAACACCTAGGACGGGTCAGGCATGACCAAGAAGGAAAGGCAAGAGATGGGATGGGAAGGGGTGTGATGTCTCAGGGGCGACTCCCCTGAGGGGTCCCAGGCACACGGAGGGTTCAGACTCCTGGCCCTCAGGGCCCGGCCTGCAGCTCGAGTGTGAGAATCTGACCCCCAGTGGCAAACTACTTGTTTTAAGGCGAAACCATTAGTCACTCTGCCTGATTGAGTCACCTTTTAACACAGTCAGGGGCCCAAGCAGAAGCCACCCACGGGCCTTGGAAGTCCTGGGTGACACGAGGATCTGGGAAGATTCCGAGGTATGGAATTTAATGGATCGCGCCCCCCACCCCCACCCGCCCCCGTAGGATCTATGGGACTTGCAGAATCACCTGCGTAAGTGCGAGAAGTCAAGGCGGGCGTCAAGGAGGCGGTAACCACTGCTTCTAGTCCCCCAAAAGCTTAATTAGACACCCCAACGGTGCAGAGAGGCCCCAAGTCCTCACAAGGTCACCTGCCATGGCCAGCCGACCGGGTACATCCTAAAGAGTAGCAGCTTCCTAGCTTCTCCCCAGAAGCAAGCCCGATGAAGAAGTCGGGTGAGTGTCTGCGGAGGCCTTTGTATTATATAGATTTAAGTCCATACTTCTGCACGCAGCTTTGGTGAAGAAGATCTTACTGCTTTTGCTATTTTACGTGAACTGACCACGTAGCCACGATCTCCGCTATTTTTCTGCACGAGCGACCGTGCGTCTGTAGCCATCTCTCCCGGCCTCGGCACAGTCTCATGGTGGAGATGACACGACGGTCGGCAGCATTTCTCGACTTAGTGACCCCTTGTGTTTCTTCCCCCGTGAGCCGCCCGGCCGTGCTGTCTGCCTGCGTTTCTGTCACGCCAGCCTCTTACCTGTTTCGAGCCGTGTCTCGGAACCTGTTGAACCCACATGGGACTGTGCGTGTTTGAGCGGGAGACTCACGGGCAGCGTCCGAATGCAGGGAATCCCGCCAGTTGCCCCAATAGCATTTACTGTATTTTGTTTTCTTTTATTTTCTTTTAAATTAAAAATTTTTTTAAATTGTTAGGGAGAGAGAGGGAGTACGAGCAGGGGCGAAGGGAGAGGCAGAGAGCGAAAGAGAGAGGGACAGAGAAAGAGAGAATCCTAAGCAGGCTCCACACTCAGCAGGGAGCCCAACGTGGGACGCGATCCCATGTCCCTGGGATCATGACCTGAGCAGAAATCAAGAGTTGGATGCTCAACTCACCCTACCACCCAGGCGCCCCAGTAGCAAGTATTTTAAAATCCCTCCCATTTGAGGGGCGCCTGGGTGGCTCAGTCGGTTGAGCGTCCGACTTCGGCCCAGGTCATGATTTTGCGGTTCGTGAGTTCGAGCCCCACATCGGGCTCTGTGCTGACAGCTCGGAGCCTGGAGCCTGAGCTTCGGATTCTGGGTCTCCCTCTCTCTCTGCCCCTCCCCCGCTCGCACTGTGTCTCTCTCTCTGTAAATAAACATTAAAAAATATGTTTAAAAAAATCCCTCCCACTTGAACCTCTGCCTCTATCATCTGTTAGGCTCCCTCCCAGGCCTGGTTCTACTGTCTGTCCTGCCCATTTGGCCACACGGCATATTCCTACACGGGTACCAAGGGGTACACAAGGTGAGGAGCCTTGCGCCTTCTCTTGCTGCCTTCATCCTGCACAAGAGCTTCGGGGTCTCTTGGTTCTTCTCCAGCCCCCACCCCGGCTCTAGCCCCCCTCCCCCTCCCCACCCCCCAAAAATCTTGCCTTAATTTTGAGTGGAATTACTGTGAACTCATAGACTCATTTGACAATGCTTGCGATCGTTACACTAACGAGACCGGGATTAGGTCACTTTTAGGCCCAGAAGAGACAGAACAAAACAAAACAAAACAAAACCAGCTTCTGGATGCAGAGCCCTCAGGTTATAAACATAAAAATCCAGACCAGTGACCTGCAGTGTGGCCACAAGGGCATAGAGTCCTCAAAGGTCTGGCTTCTTCAACCTTGACACAGCTCGGGGGCAGGGGCGTGGCAGCACCCACTCCAGGGTCAGGGGCAGTTTCTTCTCTGAAGTTCAGGAGTTGTTTGGATCAGCCCCTTTCCTCAGAGTAA
The DNA here is from genome assembly GCF_028018385.1 of Neofelis nebulosa. Lineage (NCBI taxonomy): Eukaryota > Metazoa > Chordata > Mammalia > Carnivora > Felidae > Neofelis > Neofelis nebulosa. Next base: position 135,412,161 of record NC_080790.1, on the reverse strand, counting down.
CTTTTCCTATCAGTGGGGTCAAATAGATTTAAAAAAAAAAAAAAAGCGAATTCACATATTGATCGCTATTAGGTATTTTCTTTTTCTGTTAAATTTTTCAATGTTTATTTTTGACAGAGAGAAGAGAGAGAGACAGAGCATGAGCGGGGGAGGGGCAGAGAGAGAGGGAGACACAGAATCCCAAGCAGGTTCCGGGCTCCGAGCTGTCGGCACAGAGCCTGACGCGGAGCTCGAACCCACAGACAATGAGATCATGACCTGAGCCGAAGTGGGAAGTTTAACCGACTGAGTCACCCAGGCGCCCCACTATTAAGTATTTCCATTGTTCAAAACATGTTGTAGACTTTCGTTGAGCAAATATTTAGCCCCCACTTCACATCCTAGCCAGGGAGGAAAGCCATGAGCAAAAAAATCAACTACAGCCAGGTCCAACATCTGGAGATGAGGTCCACAGAACAAGGGAAGCAAGAGGAGGCAGGCAGGGTGCTGGGGTGGTGGGGACAGGACCTTGGAGCCGATGCGATCAGAATCTGTCGTCAAAGGGAGGTGTCTCACCCAGGCGATATACTGAGCGAGCACAACTCAGATTAGCTTATTTATCTGCAAACTTACTCTCTGTCTCTTCCCCTGGTGTGAGAGGCTCAGAACCGCTGGGACCCCACATCTGTCCCCAGGAGCCTGGTGGACACCTGCTGCATGGTGGGCTGTCCCCGTTGGAAAGACTGGAAGGAGAAGCAGGATCTACGTCTCAGGGAAAAAGTGGGTTAATCCAGAGTGGGCTGGCTACTGCGTTCCGTGCGGTGTAGATGGATAGCCTCGAACTTTACTTACCCTTGGTTTTCCTTAAACGGCCACTGTGGTCTCAGTGGGTCCGGGGCAGGGATTTTGTACTTTCTAACAAGCTCCCTGGGCGACATGGTGGCCTTAATCCCCGGATCTCGCTTGGCATTAAATGACAATGGCATTTGCCAGTTTTTCAAAGCTTCTCAGGTTTTCCTTCAGGAAGATTTGAAAACCACTCCATTGAAACGGGTCTAGTTATCAGATGATAGGAAATTATTAAATTCTTCTGGGAGTGACGATCCTGAGGGGTTAGAACAACAAATAAGCAAGCAAAAAAGTATCTGTTCGGGGCGCCTGGGTGGCTCAGTCAGGTGAACGTCTGACTCTTGATTTCGGCTCACGTCATGATCTCACGGTTTGTGAGTTCAAGCCCCGAGTCAAGCTCCACTCAGGCAGTGCAGAGCCTGCTTGGGATCCTCTCTCTCTGCCCCTCCCCCACTCAGGCGCGCGCGCGCGCGCGCGCGCGCTCTCTCTCTCTCTCTCTCTCTCTCTTGCATGCACGCTCTGTCTCTTAAAATAAATAAAATAAACTTTAAAAACTAAAGTATCTGTTAGAGACACACATTGAAGTAATTCTGGGTGAAATAATATGAAGTCTGGGGTTTGTTTTAAGACATTGGGGGCAGGGAGCGCCTGGTGGCTCAGTCGGTTCAGCGTCCGACTTCTGCTCAGGTCACGATCTTGCAGTTCATGGGTTCGAGCCCCGCGTGGGGCTCTGTGCTGATGGCTCAGCCCCTGGAGCCTGCTTCGGATTCTGTGTCTCCCTCTCTCCCTGCCCTTCCCCTGCTCATGCTCTCTCTCTCTCCTTCAAAAATAAATAGACGTTTAAAACAAAAAAACAGCACAAAATAAAACATTGGGGGCAGGAGAGGGATGAAGCCTGGAGCTGTGGGAAGGGGCGGCAGAAACAGCAGAGGGTCCAGGGTGAAGGGTGGGTCGCTGGACAATTCCCTCCCCCTAAGGATGTGTTTGAAACATTCTATAATAATAATAACAACAACAACAAATAAAATGGAAATCAAATGTGAGCCCCATTCTCAAGCCCAGCAAGGCTGTTAGGCAGATTGAAGCCTGGCCAAGCACACAATAGCTTCTAGTATTATTCTAATGAACGGCATTATTATTTAAAAATCCGGTGGTCAGCAGTTGTGTCCGAGCTCCTGGGAGCAGATTCAGAAAGACGTGTTGGCTTCACGGGTTCTTTCCTCTCTTCTTTTCTCTCTCCTTTTTTCCTTCCCTTTCTTTTTTTAAAAAAAATTTTAATGTTTATTTATTTTTTGAGGGAGAGAGAGAGAGAGACAAAGCATGAGCAGGGGAGGGTCAGAGAGAGAGGGAGACACAGAATCCAAAGCAGGCTCCAGGTTCCGAGCTGTCAGCACAGATCCCGACGCGGGGCTCGAACTCACGACTTTGAGATCTTGACCTGAGCTGAAGTTGGACATTCAACCGACTGAGCCACCCAGGCGCCTTCTTTTCTTTCCTTTTCTTCCCTCCGGCCCCACTTACACTCTCTCTCTCTCTCTCTCTCTCTCTGTAGGTGGTGTGTGATTTAATTCCCTTGTCCTGTGGCCGGACCCAAAGCAAGACATACCAATTTTACTGCAGAAAACTGCTAATAACAATTTCTCTTAACACAAATATTCACTTACCAAGGAACAGTTACAGATCTAAGGAACCACACTGTTGGGGGTGGGGGGAAGGGAGGAGGGCAGGAGAAAGGGTGAGGACAGGGATTTGCATTTTCCTCACTTCAACACTTTCTGTTGGCTTTCTAGTTTAATGTACTTTTTTATTTTTTATTTATTTATTATTTTTTTTATTTTTTTTTAACGTTTATTTATTTTTGAGACAGAGCATGAACAGGGGAGGGGCAGAGAGAGAGGGAGACACAGAATCCGAAACAGGCTCCAGGCTCTGAGCTGTCAGCACAGAGCCCGACGCGGGGCTCGAACTCATGGACCGTGCGATCATGACCTGAGCCGAAGCCGGACGCCCAACCGACTGAGCCACCCAGGCGCCCCAAATGTACTTTTTTAAATGGCCCAGAAACGCGTGGGTATATTTTAGCTTTAGAATGTTCCTGACATGTGTACAAATGTCCAGCTACAGAACATAGAAATGTCTGTCCCTTTCCCTCGCTTTTTCCCAGAAGCAAGCAGCAGTCCTGACGCTAACCAGTTCTCTTCCTCAGACTCTGCTTTTCAGTGCCCTCCCCGGGACGGTGTTGAGGAACTTTATTTTCTCCGCACAAGCAACCACGATTCAGAAGATGCTTGGAGTCCCTTTTCTATGTATCTGAGAGATCTCTGCAAACAGCTTTATACGTATCTTATTCTTTCCTATTTGACACATATCTACCACCCCGCGATATTCTAGGCCATTCCTCTACATCATTGTCTATGGCTAGATCTTACTTTCAAATATCTGCAGAACAGTATTTTCTCAATAAATACAAACAATAATTGTCTTCTGGGGGATAGAGGGGCCCAGGATGAAGACCAAGACTTGAAAGCTCTGTTATTCTAGTAACTGGGAAGCTATTCCAGAAGAATCCAGAAGTTTTATCTTCTCAGATGGAGGTGAATCTATGAGCCAGTCTTCACCCTGTATGTGTGGTGATTAAAGGAAAGCCCAGCCCGGAGGTGAATCAATGGAAGGATGCACGTGAGCGGTGTCTGGGAGAGCCTGGCGTGTGGACGTGACCCCCTCCACCCCCGCTTCCCGGCTCTAGCTGACCTTGGCTGGTTACCAAAGTGTAGCCACAGTGATGAATGCTCTGTTACTGACCCCGTGTTACTTACTCGTACAAACAGGATCGTGGCACCTAAGCGGACGGGGAAGTCTTGTCTGTAGACTGAAAGGCACCCCATGAAGCTATAATCTTGAACACCCTTGGAAGGAGGCTGTGGCAGCTACCAGCAGACTGCCTGCTAAGAGAAACTCTCGCAAATGTAATTATTAGCATGACTTAAGCCTTTCCTAGGCACCAGGCAGCAGGTGAAGGGTTACCCTACCGATCCCCCCCCAAAATTCCACCGCCCATGATTCTAGGCATTGGGCGTAGAGCAGTGAACAAAACAGATCTCCTGTCTTCCCCCACAAGGTTTCGGGTCTATTGGGACACACAGCCTCCGTCAAGTATCCAGAGCTGCAAGGTGTCAAAGTGTGATGGAGCAAGGAAGATGCTCCAGGAAGACACAGCAAGGGCCCTGCTGTGCAACCCAACTTGAAGAACGTCACCCACGGAGCAGCAGGACGACTGGGACAAGACAACTAACTACTTAGAATTTCTTTTTGTCCTCTGTAAAGTAATAGCAGGCGCAGCTCATGTGAGTGCGAGCCCCAAAGGTATACCATTTTCAGCTCGAGCGTGGGGATCTCCCAAGAAGCTTGAAGTGACTGAGCCCCCCCTGTCCCCCACTGCCGGTCAAAGGTCTGGGCACAGCTGCCTTTGAAATGCGGGCACCCCGGGCTGGGCTCATCCCTAATCCTGCTGCGAACCCTAACCTAGACCTTTATCTCTGGGAGATGGAATCCGTGGTGGCGGTGGAATGACACTCTCCATGTGTCCTTCCAACATCCTTTACTATAAACGTCTTCCGGCGACAATAACAGCAACTTAATTTTCTATTAAATGACCTGGTGTTGGCACAAGGGCAATCAAAAAACTTAACGGACCTGAATAAGACCTTTCATACCCTGTCCCGTATTATATGAGGGTTCGGTAAAGGGCAAAAGGTTTCCTTTCACATCAGTGGAGAGAGACCAGGTATTTCATAAGTGACATTTAAAAAAAGCATTTGAGGGCACCTGGGTGGCTCAGTCGGTTAAGCTTCTGACTTCGGCTCACGTCATGATCTCACAGTGCATGCGTTCCAGCCTTGTACTGGGCTCTGCACCAACAGCTCTGAGCCTGGAGCCTGCTTCAAATTCTGTGTCTCCCTCTCTCTCTGCTCCTCCCTGACTTGCACACACACTCTCTCTCTCTCTTTCTCTCTCTCAAAAATAAACATTAAAAAACTAATTAAAAAAAATGAAGCATTTTGCAGCAAAACCTTCACTCTTTATTCCAAAAACGAGTACAGTGGAGAGCAAAGAATTAAAAGTATAAAATGGGGGGCACCTGGGTGGCTCAGTCAGTTAAGCGACCGACTTCGGCTCAGGACACAATCTCGCGGTTCATGGGTTCGAGCCCCGCATCCCGCTCTGTACTGACGGCTCGGAGCCTGGAGCCTGCTTCGGATTCTGTGTCTCCCTCTCTCTGCCCCTCCCCCACTTGCACTCTCTCTCTCTCAATAATAAAGATTAAAAAAAATTTAAAAAAATAAATAAAATAAAACTAAGACTAAAGAGACCAATCACAAGGGCATAAGAACCCATCAGAAATGGCCTTAGCACATGCCCTTCCCCGAGCCCCAGGCATGCTCAGACTCAGGCAAGCGCCCACTTTTGCGGGGGGGGGGGGGGGGGGGGGGAGGGAGTGGCAGGAAAACGCACCTTTGTGCTCCTGGGTCTCCCCCTTAGATCCCAGCTTCCCTGAGTACAGAGAGGGTCTCTTCTTCCTTATTTCCGTAAGGACCTATTTCATGCCAGAACCTGTGCTAAAAGGCACTTGGGCTTGTCCTGTCGAGAGGTACACTCGGAGAGTACTGGGTGAGTGTCCGCACAGACTGGGTCCTCAGGTCAGGTAAATGGGCTAATTCCCAGCAGCAGGGCTCAGTTCCCGCCTTTTCCGGGCTGACTCCGCCCACTGCTGGTCCCATCACCCACCCGGGAGCACGTCCTGCTGAGCCCTGTTTTCCCCAAATCTCTCAGATTAAAAAAAAAAAAAAAATTATAAAACATTAACCTATACACAACTTAGGACAAAGTCTTTAGCTTTGATGCAGGTTTTAGGAGAAAAAATGATTATTGATGAGTGAGCGGGAGGGGCTGCCTCTTCGAATGGAGTTTCCAGTTGACATCTTGGCCTCAGTCACTGCGTCTGTCAAATGGGGAGCACGAGGGCACCAGCATCACCGAATGGGTGTGAACAAAGTGAAGTGACGTACGTGGGGAGCTGGGCACAGTGCTGGCAGGTGCTTCTTCCCACACCCCCAGCTACTATTGAGGCCGGAGGCCACGAGAAAACCTTCCTCACCTTCGGAGGGTCTCCGGCTGAGCTTGAGAATTCTTCTGACCTAAGGCAGATGATCAGGAGACAGACCCAAGAGTTCCAGGAAATTTTTCCATGTCCTTGGGGGTCTTCATCAGGGAGTGGAGGCCCCCTAAGAAGGGACCAGAGCAGGAAGCTGTTACACCGTTGTAATAAACGATAGAGTCAGGAACAGATGACAAGACAAAGAGGTTCGAGCCAGCCAGCTGCAGGAAGTCGCTGGGAGGTACACGGGGAGGAGGGGCCCGCAGAAGATAAGCGGATGTTAGTAGGCTTGTTTGAACAGATCCATTTCGGCACTGATTCCTAGCCTCCGGAATGTTCTCCTCTTCCTAGTACAGGGACGGTACCTCCCTTATGGGACATTTCACGGCCTGTTTTCAGGTAGGAAGGAGGAGGTCAGGGAGCCCTGCCTGCATCTGATTCTCTAAGTGCCGACGGCTCAAAAGAATCAATAGGCCAGAGCAGCGTATTTTGGGGCGGCACGTTCCGAACTCTATCAAGGCCTTACGTGCTTCTGTGGCAAAGCCACACACAGGAACACAGACACTGGTAAGGCAGATCGTTGCTAAGAAAAACGTTTTCAACGACTTTGCACGCGTCCCCCAGGGCGGTGAGGACTGGACTCTTCGGGACCCTCCTTGTTGCCGGTGGGAACGCAGAACGCTGCAGCCACCGTGGAAAAGCTTGGAGGCTCCTGAAAAAGTCAAACACGGAACCACCATGGGACTCAGCGATTCCGCTTTTAGGTATATACCCCAAAGAATTACAAACAGGCATTCAGGGGCCTGTGGGGGGGCTCAGCCGGGTGAGTGTCTGACTTTGGTTCAGGTCATGACCTCAACGTTCTTGGGTTCGAGCCCCACGTCGGGCTCTGTGCATACAATTCAGAGTCTGGAGCCTGCTTCGGATTCTGTGTCTCCCTCCTTCTCCTCTCTCTGCCCCTTCCCGGCTCGCACTCTGTCTGTCTCTCTCTAAAAAGAAATAAACATTAATAATAATAATAATAAATAAAAACAGGCATTCAAACAAAAACGTGTACACAAAAGTTCATAGCAGCACTATGCACAACAGCCAAAGGTGGGAACAACCCAAATGACCGTCAACGGAGGGATACACAAAATGTGGCACATCCATCCAAGGAAACGAAGCGTGAAGAATGGCTACGGTAGGGATGCACCTCAACAACGTAACAGCGAGTGCCAGAAGCCAGTCACTTGTGCTATCATTCCATTTATAGGAAATATTCAGAATAAGCAAATCCACAGGGTGACTGCTTAATGGGCCCAGCGTTCCGTTTCAGGGTGACGGAATGTTCTGGAACTAGACAGAGGTGACGGCTGCCCCACAGTGCGAACGTATTACACGCCACAGAATCGTACACTTTAACATCGTTAACATGGTGGATTTTATGTTATATGAATTTTACCTCAATGTAAAAATGTGATATCCGTACGATAGCGTTTTTATCAATTTTATTTTTTTTATTACTTTTTTTAACGTTTATTCATTTTTTTGAGAGACAGAGACAAAGTGTGAGCAGGGGAGGGGCAGACAGAGAGGGAGACACAGAATCCGAAGCAGGCTCCAGGCTCCGAGCCGTCAGCACAGCGCCCGACGCGGGGCTCGAACCCGCGAACTGCGAGATCGTGACCTGAGCTCAAGTTGGATGCTTAACCGACTGAGCCCCCCAGGCGCCCTGCCCAATAGCAATTTTAAAACCTGCAGAAGAGGCATCAGTACCTCCGCAGGAAACACAAGGACAAAAACAGGAAGGGGAAGAAAACTCCAAATTCAGTCTGCAGCGGGAAGGCTGGGCTGACGGTGTAGCGTGTGGAGCTCGCAGGGTTTTGGGGGTGGCCTCTGTCGTGAGCCCGGAGCTGAGCAGACAGCAAGTCACGCTATGTATCTTTCCCTCGTCTTGCTTCCTGCCTGAAATATTTCACATTTGAAATCCTTCTGGAGTGAAATGGGCCAGCCTTTCCCTTCCCCTTCCTGGTGTTTCTGTGATCGCTTCTCTTTTCTTCCTACCATTTTCCTAGGGAGATTTTGCATCATGCATTTACAAACTTGCCCAACCTATCCTTTCTTTGGGACTAATGAATAAAGTGTCTTTTCTTTTCTTTCTTTCTTTCTTTCTTTTTTTTTTTTTTGATGTCTTTCAACATTACCTTTTCAAATCACCAATTCTCCACTGACATGAAATGACACCTTTTACCCTTTACCAACCCCCCCACTGCGTTGTCTGCTTTTCCTTTTACTAACAACCACATTATGTTCCTTTCGATCAAACACTGGAATGATCGGTATTATTACCAAAAGGACATATGTTCAGGGGCGCCTGGGTGGCTCAGCTGGTCGAGCGTCTGACTTCGGCTCAGGGCATGATCTCGCAGTTTGAGAGTTCAAGCCCCGCAACGGGCTCTGTGCTGACAGCTCGGAGCCTGGAGCCTGCTTTGGATTCTGTGTCTCCCTCTCTCTCTGCCCCTCCCCTGCTCGCGCTCTGTCTCTCAAAAATAAATAAACATTAAAGAAAAAATAATTAAAAAAAAAAAGACATATGTTTGTAGTACACAAGGTTGAAACAACACATAAAGGGTGCATAGTTTCCCACTGCCTGTGTAATCCCTTCTCCAGGAGCTCTGGGTTAGGGTTTACAGCAGGATTAGGGAGGAAGAGGTTAGCTGGGGCACCAGCCAGCAATTTCGTGGAACTTCTGGGTGGTTCTGACTCCTTCACTGGAGAAGAGGGCCTCTTGGACAGCTGTCTCCCAGTCTGAACGCCACATCTCTTCCTCCTTCATCCAGTCCACTTGTACTCAGGGACCGCAGGTCAGGGGACTTGGTGGGGGTCCAAGCCAGCAAAAGTCTGCATGGACCCGGGAAATTGGCCCCCATGATACCCAGAACTGATCGAGTGTGCAGGGATTCAAACCCCATTTTCGGCCCTCACTAGCAACTTAGCTAAAGTCTCCATGCCTCAGTTTCCACACATCTAGAAAGGAAATGACATTCACAAGCTCTTGGGGTTTGGGCGAGGGAGACGTGAAAGGCAATGTCTGCAAAGCCCTTGGGGAGCATCCAGAGGGGAAGCCGTGACCTTAAAGAGGGAGTCAGTTTGTGGGGAGCTCGGAGCCCACGTGTCTGGGGCCCTGGCCCTGGAGAAGGCCTGACTAACTCTCAGAGTGGCGTTGAGTCATATCTGTCACCTTCTCAACCTGGCCTTCCCCAGCCGCCCGGGTCCACGAGGTCCCTCACCCTGTGATTCCCTACCTCTGCCCCGAGTTGTCCCTTCTGCATGCACTCATTCCACAAATATTTATGGAGCATGTCCTACGTGCCCAGTGCTGTTCCAGGCATTGGGGATTCAGCAGTGAACAGAACGGACTAAAAATCCTGTTCTGTGGAGCCTCCGTTTGGCTGAATGAACCCAGTAAGTAAAGAGTCGGATACATAGTGTCAGAACCTGCCAAGAACCCAGGAGAAGGATAGGCAGGTGAGAGGGGCAGGGACAGTCATGGGCTGGCATTTCAACAGGAGAGTTTCGAGGGCCTCCCAGGAGGCATTTGAGTTATTACAATTTGCAGTATTTCTTTTATTTGTCACGTTCTTATTGCCTGTTGGGTCACTGTCAACACCCACGCCCACTGGCCTCCACGGCAGCATAAGAGCCCCTGGGGGGCGGGGAGGGGTCTGTTAAGTGGTTCACTACTGTGTCCTTAGGGATCACCTCAGACCCGGAACAGACACGCACTCCATACTTATTCATACAAGGGCAAGGGAGAAACCACCCTTCTAGCAATGGTCAGATCTTGAAAAACAATTCTGTTCAAGTGGAAAAATCCAGGACTCGCTGACAGCCCCTGGGTAGAATCTCATTCAAATACCTTCCAGGGCTTTGCCCACTGCCCACAGCTTCCCAGTTTTATTTTGGCCTTAAGGAAAATCTGGGAAATACAAATGGACCGCGGAAAGAAGAATGCTGGGTGCCCAGATTTCAGCAAAGGTGGCAATTGAGCCGCAAAGGCATGCGATTCAGGCTCACGGTGTTAGTTATTACGGGTGTTAATATATATATATATATATATATATATTTTTTTTTTTTTTAATGTTTATTTATTTTTGAGAGAGAGAGAGGGCAAGTAGGGAAGGGGCAGAGAGAGAGGGAGACGGAATCAGTAGCAGGCTCCAGGCTCCGAGCTGTCAGCACAAAACCCGACACGGGGCTGGAACCCACGAACCGTGAAATCATGACCTGAGCTGAAGTCGACGCCTAACCGACTGAGCCACCCAGGCGCCCCTGGGTGAAATTTTTATCGTAATTTTAATTTCCTTCTGCAGCCGCCTAGCCCTGGAAAAACAACAACAGCGACAACAACAGCAACAACCAAACCAAAAAACCATCTAACTGAACCCGGGAAGCTCCCGAGTTGGTTACACCCGCATTTACCCCGGATGGAAGGCTGCCGAGCTAAGCGCCCCCCCCCCCCCCCCCATTTAAGGTTGCCACCTTCCCGTTCGTTTCAATGCTGTGTGTTTTTCAAGTGACCGAGTCGTACCTGAATACAATCTTTTTTGTTACTGCCGAGGAGGTAACAGATTCAGCGAATTTGCATTTCTAGGCCCTCATCGGGGCAGTTCCATGAATATCAATGCGCCAACGCTCGCTTTGTTCTCTGCGCTCGGCCCGGGACGTCGTCTTCCCTGGGCCTCCCTATTTTTGGCCCCGGGGAGGCCCTCCATTGTGTGCATATACCCTGATGTTCGGTCATTAGCCCCTTCCCCCCTTAAGGGACCTGAGGTTCTTCCAGTTTTTCCTGTTATTACAAATAAAAGATAAAAGGGGCGCCCTCGCGCACACCTGCTGGTCCGGAGCGTTTCTGGTGCGGACCGTCGGGGACGGAAACTGCCGAGTCACGGGGTCTGCTCAGATTTTAGACTGTTTAAAAACTCTGCGCGGTGGTTGAAGTTGCAATACCAGAGCCGTCTATCATCTTAGCCTAAATAAATGCATACGTATGCGGGTTAATTTCCTCCTGGGAGTCAAAGGAAGACCAGGCATTAAGCATTCCTTAACGTCTGTTACTATTAAGGAGAGAGACACTGTTTTATCAGAGCCCAAACCTCCCGTCTGATTGCACGGCGATAACTTTGTGAGGGCCAAGCCTAAGGTATGGTAATTACAGGAAAAAATCCTGTTTGCTGGGGACACTGGGGTCAGGCCCCAGCCCGGCACATACACCGCGCCCGAGAGAGCCCAGCGTGTGGGCGCTTTTCTCCTGCTTCCTGTGTCTACCCGACTGTGGAGGGTGGATGGTTATCAGAGCCCCGTCGGGTGGAGGATGGTCGCAGCGACGAACGAGCAACGCTGGGTACTCGCCAACTCCCGGGTGCTCACTGGGAGGCGGCTGGTGGGTGATGGGACAGCTCTTGTCTACTGTGGAGTGTCCGGGCCCGGGTGGTGGACCCTCCCAGAACTTTGGGGCGGCACCTCTGAAGCTGGGTCTGTCTCTAAGGGGAGAGCTGCCCCTGTTAAGTTACACCCTTTCTTTTGAACACTTACCGGGCAGCAGGCTGAACGTTTGCATGCAAATGACAAGCATCTGGGGAGGACAAGAGCTGTCCTGGGCACCCCTGTACTGTCAGGATGACACAGTTTTCGCACTCGTGCGGGGCTCCTGATCTAATAGGAAACATGGATTTAATATAAAAATCACACAAATATGTAGTCACCAAGTGTGGCGTGGGGGAGGGGGGGACCCATCACTCCCAGCAAGAATGGCACTTGACCTACAAATGCACCTTTACTTGGGCAAATTCTGCCCCCTCAGACCTGGAAGCAGGGCACCGAACCTCTCTGCCCCTTCCCCTTGTCACCTACAGAGTAGAAATAATGACCATAGCTTCACTGTACTGACCTGTGCCCGTATAATTTATCATCTACAGAAGAACACTTTTGAGAATCATACCGAGGCACTATTGATAATGAAGCCAGAAGGGTAGGCGTGAACCAGGCAGACGGGGTGCGTGGCCCCCCCATTCATGCGGACCCACGCTGTGCACCCAGCCAGAGCCCCTGGATACATGCCTTCATCCTGGGAGCAGGAAGTACCATCCCGATTTTACAGATGAAGAAATGGAGCCTGGCCCAGAGAATTCACCTGTCCATATCCCCCCTGGAAAGTGGGTGGACGAGCCACGAGTTTTATGCAGGAGCTTTTGACTCCTGGAATCCAAGGAGGGAATTACTATACCGACATGAGGCTGAAATGCTTGCCTTTAGGGTTGTTTAGTTGCTGAAAGGCAATCGAGCTGTCTGGCCTGCAGGAGGTGCTTCAAAAAATAAGAACTATTATTATAGCGTAAATAGTGAGAACTGCAGCCACCGTGATCCTTTGGTTAAGCAATCCTGGGATCAGGCAAAAGTCACCACACTGCTTGTTCCAGGAAATGCCTGCTCCTGGGAGATAAGATGATGCCTCAGCTCTCACTTCCAAACCCCACCTCCCTGGCCCACCATTCCAATGCTCTTATGTCAGAAACTCTGCCCAGTCCCCACCTGTTCCTTGCTGTGCAAGACCCACTTCAAAATCCCCCAGCCAGGGCCCTAAAACCCTATAAATACCATCCCTAATTTTCCTAATTTGAGACTCTGTGGAAGCCAGTGTTGTCCTTTACTGCAGGAGGTCTAATAAACCCAGTTTTGCTTGATCAACAGGTTTTTCTGGTGGAATCAAAGTCTAGGAAAGCATTTGAAAATGTTTCGTGTTATTTCACTCAATATAAATCACTAAATGTGCTAGACGTGATCATGCCCCCCCCCCCAAAAACATTCACATCCAAACCCCTGGAACCTTGAATAAAGACACTTTGCAGACGTGATTACGTTAAGGATTTTGAGATGGGGAGATCATCCCGGATTATCCAGGGTGGGCCTGGTGTCATCACAAGAATCCTTACAGGAGGAGATCAGAGTCAGAGTCAGGTGTGATGGAAACAGAGGCTGGTAACTTTAAAGGTGGAGGCAGGGACCCTGTGCCAAGCATGCAGGCAGCATCCAGAAGCTGGAAAGGGCACAGAAATGTATCTTCCCCTAAAGCTTCCAGAAGGAGCCCTGCAACTCATTTTTTTAAATTTTATTTTATTATTTTATTTTATTTTATTATTATTTTTTTTTAATCTTTAAAAAATGTTTATTTTTGAGAGAGACACAGAGACAGAGCATGAGCAAGGGAGGAGGAGGGGGAGAGAGAGAGGGAGATCCAGAATCCGAAGCAGGCTCCAGGCTCTGAGCTGTCAGCACAGAGCCCCACACGGGGCTCGAACCCACCAACCATGAGATTGTGACTGAGCCAGAATCAAGAGCCAGACGCCCGACTGGCTGAGCCACCCAGGCACTCTAATCCTTTTCCAATTCTAAGTCAGTTCCATGGGATTCTTTGTAGCAATTCTTTTCTTCCGTTTTGGACCTCTTTTCCTTAATAGTAAGAAACATGGATCCCCTGGTTCTCAGTGTATTCATTTATTTTCCCAATCCCCTGTTGTGCAGTGAATCTCCTGAACCACTGGCCCTGACTCTCAGGCACCCTCCTTAAGTGGACACCACCCCCTGCTGGGCTGCCTCCCCCACCCTGTTCCAAGGCATCTGCAGGAGGTCTCCACCCATTTTCTCCTATGTTCTACACCCTTAGTTCCAGTTGACGTGATGACACTTTATGTAGGATTTTTTTTTTTTTTTCAACGTTTATTTATTTTTGGGACAGAGAGAGAGACAGAGCATGAACGGGGGAGGGACAGAGAGAGAGGGAGACACAGAATCGGAAACAGGCTCCAGGCTCCGAGCCATCAGCCCAGAGCCTGACGCGGGGCTCGAACTCACGGACCGTGAGATCGTGACCTGGCTGAAGTCGGACGCTTAACCGACTGCGCCACCCAGGCGCCCCTATGTAGGATTTTTGAATCTATTGGACATAGTTTTTATTTCTTATAGTTTCTTCTCTGGTGTCACATCCAGGTAAATCTAGCCTCAGCAAAAGAGATGGGCAGTTTTCTTTCATTTTTTTAATCTTCCGGAGCCATACAAGGATTATCTTGGGTTTGGTAGAACTTTCTCTGGAAATCACTGGGGTCCTGTGCAGTCTCCACTGGCTGGATGTTAAGGTACTGGCACAAGTGGATACAGTAACGGATAATGTAATGGACACAGGTTTATTGTAGTCCTCTTAGGTGATTCCAGAAGGTTCTATTTTCCCAGAAAATTGTCTATTTCCCCTAAGTTTTCACATGTGTTGGTATAAGTCTGACTCACAGTGTTCTCTTATTTTTAACCCCTAGAGTATCTGTACTGCTCCTTTTTTCATTCCTAAAATTTCTATTTTCTTTTTATTTAATTTTTTTTAATTTAATTTTTTTTTTTAATTGACATCCAAATTAGTTAGCATCTAGTGCAACAATGATTTCAGGAGTAGATTCCTTAGTGCCCCTGACCCGTTTAGCCCATCCCCTCTCCCACAACCCCTCCAGTAACCTTCAGTTTGTTCTCCATATTTAACAGTCTCTTCTGTTTTGTCCCCCTCCCTGCTTTTATATTATTTTAGCTCTCCTTCCCTTACGTTCATCTGTTCTCTGTCTTAAAGTCCTCATATGAGTGAAGTCATATATTTGTCTTTCTCTAACTGACTCATTTCACTTAGCATAATACCTTCCAGTTCCATCCACGTAGTTGCAAATGGCAAGATTTCATTCTTTTTGATGGCCGAGTAATACTCCATTGTATATATATCCCACATCTTCTTTATTCATTCATCCATCGGTGGACATTTGGGCTCTTTCCATACTTTGGGCTACTGTTGATGGTGCTGCTATAAACATGGGGGTGCATGTGTCCCTTCGAAACAGCACCCCTGTATCTTGTGGATAAATGCCTAGTAGTGCAATTGCTGGGCCGTAGGGTAGTTCTATTTTTAATTTTTTGAGGAACCTCCATACTGTTTTCCAGAGTGGCTGCACCAGCTTGCATTGCCATCAACAGTGCAAAAGAGATCCTCTCTCTCCGCATCCTCGCCAACATCTGTTGTTGCCTGAGTTGTTAGTGTGAGTCATTCTGACAGGTGTGAGGTGCTATCTCATTGTGGTTTTGATTTGTATTTCCCCGATGATGAGTGATGTTGAGCATTTCTTCATGTGTCAGTTGGCCATCTGGATGTCTTCTTTGGAGAAGTGTCTCTTCATGTCTTTTGCCCATTTCTTCATTGCATTATTTGTTTTTTGACTGTTGAGTTTGATAAGTTCTTTATGTATTTTGGAAACTAACCCTTTATCTGATATGTCGTTTGCAAATATCTATTTTCTTTTTAAACAATAAATGGTACCATTAAAGTTTTATCTATTTGTGTTTTTTTTTTAAGTTTATTTATTTATTTTGAGAGAGACAAAGTGTGTGAGTTGGGGAGAGGAATAGAGAGAGAAAGAGAGAGAGAGAGAATTTTAAGCAGGCTCCATGCTCAGTGCAGAGCCCAATGTGGGGCTCAATCCCACAACCCGGGATCATGACCTGAGCCAACATCAAGATTCGGATGCTTAATAAACTGAGCCACCCGGGTGCCCCTATCTATTTGTTTTTATTTTTGGAGAGTCAACTTTTGGTTTGTTGATACTCAGAATAGATTCTAATTAATTTTTATTATTTTTTCATTCTCTTCTTCCCATTTTCTTTGGGTTTACTCTGATATTCTTCCTCTGATTTGTTGAATAGAAATCGAGCTCATTAATGTGCATTTAAGGGCATCTACCCCCCGCATAGGGACTTAGCTGCACCCACCAGGATAAGGAGGCGGGTTTTCATTGTTGTTCAGTTGTAATATTTTCTCATTGACATTATGATTTCCTTTTTTTTTTTTTAATGTTTATTTTTGAGTGAGAGAGAGAGAGAGACAGACCGTGAGTGGGGGAGGGGCAGAGGGAGAGGGAGACACAGAATCCGAAGCAGGCTTCAGGCTCCGAGCTGTCAGCACAAAGCCTGATGCGGGGCTCGAACCCATGAACTGTGAGATCATGACCTGAGCCGAAGCTGGATGCTTAACCAACTGAGCCACCCAAGTGCCCCTATGATTTCCTTTTTAACTCGTGAATTATTTACAGGTTTCTCTTCACATTGCCAAACATACAGGAGGTTTGGGAGTTTTTTATACAGTGTTCCATATAAACATAATAAAATTTGAAACCCAAGGACAAAGTGAACAATATGTCCTAGCAAAACTCAGGGATCCATTTCTTTTCTCATTTGCACCAAGGAAAATGTTTTAAACGTGTGCAGCAGGTGCATTTCAACATGCCTTCTACTCTGCGGTGTGGCAGTAACTGAAGCGTCAATGCCTGGGCCCTATGGAGACCTTCAACTGGCCCCGCAGAGATCGACATGGTCTAAGGTGGACACGAGGTGCTGGGGGGACAGAAAAGATGCCTCCTGGTTCCAAGGAACCTGGAGACCACGGGGACCAGGAAGGAAGCATGCAAGTTCATCATCCGTCACATATTCAGCCACTGAAAACCTTTCTCCCACGTCCAGTCTGCTCTCTTCGAAAGGATGCCTGAAGTTACTGATCTTCGGGCGTGGTCAGAAATACTTCCGAGGACACACAGAGACAATGGCAGAGTCAAACAGGGACTTTCCCATCCACAGGGTTGAGGATGACATTAGGCATAGGCCGTGACATGGAGTAGCCCAGCAGCCAAACGCTCGGGAAGGCCAGTGTGTGGTTTGGGACCTGGCTCTGTTGGGGGTTCCGGCCCAAAGAGCCTCAGATGGCCTCTGCCCCCGTCCCCCGCTCCCTCCCCAGGCTCTCCCAGGACTCCCAGGGCAGATTTGTGTTCTCCATTAGTGATGCGGCTGCCATCATCCCTCAGGGAACTGGGGTATTTCCAGCGAGGGATGCCCCTACTCCTTTTCCCAAGGGTATACTGTTCAGGGGGTAGGAAGAAATCCCCGGAGGCATTCACGCTTCATACCTTCTTAATTTTGGAGGCTTCCTTCACGGGGTTCCTAAAGCAGGTGGGAGCTGGGTTGGATGAGTGGAGGAAATGTCTTTATTTGGGCACTGGGTTTGCATCAAGGCACTGAGGCAGGAGCGTCATGCCCCCCATTTTGTAATTTCCTTTCTCAAGAAGTGATGAGTGAGGGTGATTGATTCCCTCCATCGCAGAGAAGATCTCAATAACCTGTGAGACAACACGTCCCTCCTCATCAGCTCTTTATACCCACCCCCGAAGAGCTCAAAGCCTCTTCTTCGCTGTACACTTTAGTGAACATGAACCCAGTTTCTAGAGTTAGGCAGAGACGGGTTCCTTTCTGGACCCACCACTCACTCGTCTTGTGCACCTCACGACATTTCCCTGAGCCTCGGCTTCCTCATCGGTAAAATGGGAATAAACCTATTCGCAAGGCTGCTGGGAAGGTTTAACAGGATAATAAGGTTATAAGGTGCCTTGTTTGGGGTGCCTGGGTGGCTCAGTTGGTTGAGCACCTGACTTGGGCTCAGGTCATGATCTCCTGGTTCTTGGGTTTGAGCCCCACATCAGGCTCTGTGCTGATGGCTCGGAGCCTGGAGCCTGCTTTGGATTCTGTGCCCCCTCCTCTCTCTGCTCCTCCCCTGCTCGTGCTGTGTCTCTCTCTCTCAAAAATAAAAATAAACATTCAAAAAGTGTTTATAGAGTGCCTTGTGCCACGAGCCCTCTAAGAAAAAGGGTCAGAATTAGACAAAGGGTCACAACGGCAGCCACACAGTTTGCTGGGATGGAGCAGCCACTAAAACCACAGAGTGCCCTGGGCTGCCCCTGCCTCCAGCCGCGTCTCACTTTCCTCTTCTGTAACATGATGCAAAGTGACCAGTGTGGGGCAGGAGTTTTCCTTAAATGCCAGAAATTCTGCACAGCTGGGAGCCAGGAGCCCCGCTCACGCTTGCGGGTTCTCCGGACGCCTCTTCCACGGCCCAAAGACGGACTTGGCCCCCGAAGGGCCGCGATCTCCATGATGTCTGTCCTCTCTGGCCTGGTTCCTGAACCCCATTCTGGGTGCCCACCTGGGGCCTTCTGTCTCCGCCCAGCGAACTTGCCTGAAGCCAGCGGAGCAGCAAACCCACATCCTGAAGTGGCGGCAGCCTTGAAAAGTCTTGACTTCTGCTTCCCTCTCTTCGTGAGGCTGTTTCTTCCTTCGTCTCTAAAATAAGGTCACCCTAATGCCCCCCAAGACCCTTCCGGTGCAAAACATCCAAACCACCGAGGCATCTTACTTTCTCGTTTTGAGGTAACACTGAAGAAAGATGCTGGAAGTTCATCCTCAGAAAAACCAAACCAGGAGAGCTTATAAAAGCCTCTGATAACAAGAATCTATTTCTCACTGGGTCTTTACAGGGAGACAAGAGAGGGTGGCAGTTCCCACAATTCAGATAAGAAACCTGAGTGGGGCCTGGGCGGCTCAGTCAGTCAAGCAACCGACTCTTGGTTTCGGCTCAGGTCACGATCTCACCGTTTGTGAGTTTGAGCCCTGTGTCAGGCTGTGCTCTGATAGCATGGAGCCTGCTTGGGATTCTCTCTTCCTCTCTCTCTCTCTCTCTCTCTCTGCCCCCTCTCCAATTAAACATTGGGGGGGAAAAAAAGGAACCTGAATCCTCTTTGGTTATATGTCTAGGGATGGTAAAACCAAGACCTGAACGTAGACCTTTAGACCCCAGACTCCGGTGGGGCCGCGGACCGGGGTCCAAATCCTGACTCCCCCGTTGCAGGGGCCCTGGAGTGCAGGATGGGAAGTGTGTGGTCCCTAGGTTTGACCACAAGATGGCAAGCTGACTCAAGGCATTGCCATTACTGGTGGGAGCGGGTGGGTCATCTGGTATCACAAATGTGTGTGACACTCTCAGCTGATCATTTACTTTCTGTCTCCAGGCCTGGATCCGGCTTTCCAGAGGCTTGCAACAAACAAAAAAAAAGGAAATCAGATCAGGTGGTATGTTTAATTTCCAAGGGGCTTCTCACCATACTGAGAATAAAATTCATAAGTTCAGGTAAGACCCGGCCCCTTGTCCCTCCTCTGACACTTTCTCAGCCAGCTCAACTGACACCTTTGGAGAAGGGGCTGTGGTCACTCCAGGAACCCTGCTTCCTGTCACTCGATGGCCCCATGGCTCGGAGAGTGGGTGCCACGCCTGGTCTGTTTGTGCTGCTGGAATTGACTGGAGGTCGATAACATAAAGCCCGCAACTCCTATTTGGGAGCCATTTCATTCATTCACTCGTTCGTTCGCTCGATCGTTCCATTGTTCATCAGTTCATCAGTATTGATCCAGCCTCTGCTAAGTGCCAAACGCTTGCAGTTCAAGTAATAGTGATGCCACAGGGCATCGAAAATTGCCACAGCCAGCCTCCTATTTCGTTAGACACCTCGAGGCGTCCCAAGTATCAATAATGGTAATAATCATGTAAAGGCAACAGAATTAGCCAAGGATGTATTTAAAATTCCAGAAGGTGGCGTTAGTGTGATTTCATATGCGAAAGGCAGAAACCAATTCTATAACACGTCATTGGAACAAAAGACCACCCGTCGGGGAAAAAGGAAAAACCTGGTTTCTATAAAACCCAGGTAAGCATCTTTTTATGTGAGCAAAGTATAATTTCATTAATCAAGTCTCTGCTTTGAGTATTTCATTTATTGATGACCTGTCCCAATCAGCTGATCACATTAGTCACGATCAGTAGACTTTTGTGTGTTTCTAGTGCTATGTAATTATTTATATTTAGATGCGATCCTTACTCCTTTCCACTAAGCTGTAACAAAGAAGTCAAGTAAAAATGTAAAAATGGTGTGTTTGTTTATGCAAACCCGGCTTTCCTGATCTCTCCTGAGGGAAGAGAAGAGCTTATGACTCAGTTTTTTAGCCTGATTGGATTTTGTTTTGTTTTCAGAGGATGAGTCAGAGAAGGCTTCCTGGAGGAAATGACATCTAAGCCAAGACAAGGACAGAGGGATAAGTAGGAGCTAACCAGACGTGGGGAGTAGGGCAGGGTAGGGAAGGGTACCCAAGAAAGAAGCAGCAAGTACGAAGGCCTGGAAGGGAAGAACATTCCAGGACCTGAGCACCTGTCCCCGTATCTGGAACGAGGAGGGTGCCCTGCCCGGGGGTTGGGGGTGGGGGGTGTGGGGGGGAGTGGGGCAGCCCTGAAGGTGAGAGAGGCAGGGAGGGGCAGTGTAAAGTCTTAAGGATGCCAGACTTCACCTTAGGAGCAGTAAAGAGCATGAAATGGTTTTAAGCAAAGGACTGACCTGATTCAACTTTCGTTCTAGAAAGATCTCAGCAGCAGCTCAGAAGGCTCAGAAGCCAAGGCTGGCAGTCACGTAGGACATGGCTACAGGTGGGAGCTGCTGGGGGCCTGGCCTAGGGTAGCCAAGTGGGGGTGAAGAGGTGGGACCGGAGGGGCATCTGCACATCAGGATGGGAGTTGGAGGTGGAGGGTTTCGGGGCAGGACGCCAGGGATGCAGCCCCAGCCACCTGTCCTGCAGGTGAGGAATCCTGGGGAGGAAACGAGCGGAAGACAGCAGAAAGCTTCGTTCTGGACACGTGAAGCGTGGGATGCCCCAGGGATGTTCCCTGGAGGGTGTCCAGCGGGAAGTCGGTTGTGAGGGGACAGCAAGACAGGACCCCCAGCCCCTAGATCCCGGGGGAGAGCCACAAGAGACCGGCCCTGCAGAAGCCAGCATCGAGAGGGCCGGCAGGGGAGGAGGCAGTGGTGAAGGCAGGGGAGGAGGCAGGAAAGCAGGGAAGGAGTTTCGGGAAGGAGACCGTGGTCGGCTGGGTCAAATGCACCTAAGAAGCCCCATGACAGAGGACCTGAAGGCATTCATGAGACCGGTGGCCCTGGCAGGGGCGAGTTCGGGGGGCTAAGTGGGCAGGAGAAGGGTGGGAGTTGAGGAAACAGCGGCAGTGGGTGTAGACAAGCTCGCTTCTGAAGGGAAGCAGAGGAGTGTGGATGGACGCTGGCCGGGCGCACGGAGGTCAGAGGGTTTCTGCCCTTGTTAGTGTGGGAGCAGCTCCGTGGCTGATGAGGCGGTAGGAGAGGGAGGGATGGATAAGTCAGGAGGCGAGGTGGAGAGAGAATTAAAGCCTTGAAGTCCTGGAGCGGGTTGGAAAGGGCGGGCCCGGGGCCAAGCGACTGGCCTTGTGTAAGAGCGGCTTGTATGTTTCCTCCATAAACCAGGAGAGACAAGGGAAGGGAACACACAGGGAGGGGCAGGAGGGGTGACCACAGGACCACACCCTTGGGCGCTGGAACCGGGGAGCGAGTCTCTGGGCAGGATGCGGCTTGTCTCCGAGGTCTGAGGCAACTGGCCCGAGAGGGGAGTCGACTTGGCCCTGGAGTGCAGACCCAACCCAATGCAAATGCCCTGGCTCCCCCGCACCGGGGTTGGCAGCCGTGGGCTCCCTTCCCCTGAAGCCTGAAGCCTGCGTGCAGGGGGAGCTCCACCCAGCCCGAGGCGATCCAAACAGGGCTCGGAGAAAGTCGTTACCAAGGGAATTCTTCGGCAATACCTCAGGTCTTGTCTCTGCAGAGCGGAGATGAGTAATTGACACAGGGCCCTAATCTTCTCTTAATCCTGGGCAGCCCACAAGCCTCACGCCGCCCCTCCTGCTTCCTTACCTACTCAGGCGTCCATGACTTAGCGTAAAGAAAAAGGAAGGGAGGGAAGTGGGGAGGTGGGAAGGAAGAAAGAAGAGAGAAAGAGGAAGATTCCTTAATGTCGAGGAGCTTTTTTTTTTTTTTTTTTTTAGTTTATTTATTTTGAGAGGGAGGGAATGCACAGGGGAGGGGAAGAGGGAGAGGGAGAGAGAGGATCCCAAGCAGACTCTGTGCTATCTGTGTAGAGGGCCTAGAACCCACGAACTGGGAGGATCATGCCCTGAGTCAAAATCAAGAGTGGGACACTTAACCCACTGAGCCACCCAGGTGCCCCCTTAACGTCGAGCAGCTTCAAGGGGAGAAGTTACTGAATGGCTCATCGCGTCCTCCCAGGCTGAGGCTCGGGCTGCTGCTCTCTGGCACGAAGGAGCCTCGTCCCCAACCGGGCTCACTCGGAGGGGCAGCACTAGGGGAGTCCTGGCACAAAGCCTGCGTAAGTCAGCTGGAACCGTAAGTAAGTCGGGAACAGCTCTCACGACTGCCCTCCGTGGGCACCGAGGTCAGCTGCTCTACGTGCGTCCCAACAGCTCCGAACCACCCTTGTTCTGCAGGTGGGGACCCAAGGCTCAAAGAAGATAAACGCCCGGGCTTGCCCGGCAGTGAGCCGCAAATCCAGAACCTGAGCGTCTCCCAAGGCAGGGAGGCAGGGTGGCATCGCGGTTGCAGGAACCCTACTCGCTGTGGGATCTGCAGAGGGTTGCAAGGACCTACCTTACGGGCTTGTTGTAAGGTTTAGATGGGCTCGTATTCACAAAGTACGCAGAAAATGGAAGTGCTGTATGCTGTATTCTGTTTGGCCATTGCAGTTTGGGGGTCATCTCACCCCCCATCGCCATCAGCACCCCAATATCAAGGCAGTCCAAATAAGCATATAATCTGAATAAAAAGGGTGAGCCTCCTTAGACTCTGCCTCAAACCAAATGTCTCCATTTCAAGTGGATTTCCACTCCTAACCCTCTTTCTCCTTCCTGCAGAATTTCACAAGCCGTGGCTCTATTTTTTTTTCTTTTTGGTTGTTATGGTTATTTTTTATTTTATATTATTTTATTTTTACTTTACTTTACTTTATTTTACTTTATCTTCATCGGGCTCTGTGCTGACAGCTCAGAGCCTGAAGCCTGCTTTGGATTCTGTGTCTCCCTCTCTCTCTACCCCTCCCCTGCCTCAGGGGTTCATGGAACCCCATGGTTCGTGGGGTTCGAGCCCCATGTTGGGCTCTGTGCTGACAGCTCAGAGCCTGAAGCCTGCTTTGGATTCTGTGTCTCCCTCTCTCTCTACCCCTCCCTTGCCTCAGGGGTTCATGGAACCCCATGGTTCGTGGGGTTCGAGCCCCATGTTGGGCTCTGTGCTGACAGCTCAGAGCCTGAAGCCTGCTTTGGATTCTGTGTCTCCCTCTCTCTCTACCCCTCCCCTGCCTCAGGGGTTCATGGAACCCCATGGTTCGTGGGGTTCGAGCCCCATGTTGGGCTCTGTGCTGACAGCTCAGAGCCTGAAGCCTGCTTTGGATTCTGTGTCTCCCTCTCTCTCTACCCCTCCCCTGCCTCAGGGGTTCATGGAACCCCATGGTTCGTGGGGTTCGAGCCCCATGTTGGGCTCTGTGCTGACAGCTCAGAGCCTGAAGCCTGCTTTGGATTCTGTGTCTCCCTCTCTCTCTATCCCTCCCCTGCTTCCACTCTCTCTCTTTCAAACATAAATAAACGTTTTTATTTGTTTATTTTTCTTTTCTTTCTTTATTTAAATTTTTATTTTTTTTAAAATTTACACCCAAGTTAGTTAGCGTCTAGTGCAACAATGATTTCAGGAGTGGATTCCTTAGTGCCCCTTCCCCATTCAGCCCATCCCCCCTCCCACAACCCCTCCTGTAACCATCACTTTGTTCTCCATATTTATGAGTCTCTTCTGTTTTGTCCCCCTCCTTGTTTTTATATTATTTTTGTTTCCCTTCCCTTATGTTCATCTGTTTTGTCTCTCAAAGTCCTCCTATGAGTGAAGTCATAGGATTTTTGTCTTTCTCCGACTGACTCATTTCACTTAGCATAATACCCTCCAGTTCCATCCACATAGTTGCCAATGGCAAGATTTCATTCTTTCTGATTGCCGAGTAATACTCCATGGTATATATATCCCACATCTTCTTTATCCATTCATCCATCGATGGACATTTGGGCTCTTTCCATACTTTGGCTACTGTTGATCGTGCTGCTATAAACATGGGGGTGCATGTGTCCCTTGGAAACGGCACCCCTGTATCTCGTGGATAAATGCCTAGTAGTGCAATTGCTGGGTCGTAGGGTAGTTCTATTTTTTTTTTTTTTTTTAATTTTTTTTCAACGTTTTTTATTTATTTTTGGGACAGAGAGAGACA
The DNA here is from genome assembly GCF_028018385.1 of Neofelis nebulosa. NCBI lineage: Eukaryota > Metazoa > Chordata > Mammalia > Carnivora > Felidae > Neofelis > Neofelis nebulosa. The sequence goes on along the minus strand of NC_080790.1, from coordinate 135,388,073 downwards.
GAGCATGAACGGGGGAGGGGCAGAGAGAGAGGGAGACACAGAATCGGAAACAGGCTCCAGGCTCTGAGCCGTCAGCCCAGAGCCTGACGCGGGGCTCGAACTCACGGACCGCGAGATCGTGACCTGGCTGAAGTCGGACGCTTAACCGACTGCGCCACCCAGGCGCCCCAAGGGTAGTTCTATTTTTAATCTTTGAGGAACCTCCATACTGTTTTCCAGAGTGGCTGCACCAGCTTGCATTCCCATAAAAAAACATTTTTAAAAATTTATTTTATTTTACCTTACGTAGGTTCCACACCCAACATGGGGCTCGAACTCACAACCCTGAGATCAAGAGTCCCATGCTCTACCAACTGGGCCAGCCAGGCGTCCCTGTTGTGGTTATTTTAATTAAAATCATTTTGGATCAAAACAAGAGCTATCTGAAGATACTCTTTGGACAAACCTTAACCTCCTGAACAGCAAAAAGAAAATAATAAAAGATAGTAGCCACATTTCTAGGTCACCACTCGGGCAAAGCTGTCTTTTTAGCTGCACACGAATAAAATGGGGACCAAAGATGAGCCAAGTTTGCCTCACTGAGTATAATTTCATTCTCTTTGCTCTGCTGGCTTTCACCCCTGTTGCCATCCTTACTGCAAAACCCTTTGAAAGATTTCGTTCTTCTATTAAATTAAAGGCTTTAATACTTTTAAAGGAGGGGAAGAGAAGAGCATCCAAAATGAAAAAAATAAAAACTAAAAACATAGTTTTTTTTCCTAGTACTACAACTCGACTTACACCAGATATATGGGAGTGTGGGGGTTCCCACACCAACCAATCTCCAACCCCTGGACATCGGTTGGGTGCTCCACGATCCAATTCAATTATGACGCTCCCTCCCAGAATTAGTGCAGACCCCTCCCCCGCCGCCCCGGGTTAAGGGCCCAGCCCTGTAAGTCTCCCTCCCCACTTCAGATGCTGGGCATCCAGGATCTCTGACCAAGTAGCTATAAACTGGGATTCCCATGACCCACTCTTTGCCTTCCGTAATTTGCCAGAAGGCTCAAGGAACTCAGGAAACCCGTGCAGTTACTGGATTACTAGTTTATCATGAAGGACACAACTCTGAGACAGCCAGAGGGCAAGGATGTCTAGGGCGGGGTATGGCGGAAAGGGCACAGAGCTTTGGCGTTCTCTCCAGACCTGCCATCCCGCCAGTACCGTCCATCTGTTCACCAGCCCGGGAGCTCCCTGAAGCCTGCCGTTCAGGGCTGTTTACAGAGGGTCAACGGACATAGACAAGACTGAGTAACTCATTGGCCTTTAGGGATTAACTCAGCTTCCAGCCCCTCTCTGCTCCCTAAGGGTCTGTGGGAGGGGCTGAAAGCCCCCTAAGCAGGAGGTTGGTTCCCTTGGCAAGGGAGCCCCAACCTCCAGTCATCTCATTAGCGTACAAAAAGACACACGACTTTGGACATTCCAAGGATTTCAGGAGCTCTGAGCCTGGAAATAGGGGCAGAGACCAAATACATAGTTATTATGCCACAGCGTCTCAACATGAGTGAGGAGGTATTTGGGAGTGTTGTTTGTGTACCTGGAACCCTCCGGGCGCGAGGCCCCACCAGACCCAAGCTGAGCCCAGCAGAGCCCTTCGCTGGGATCTTTCGGCTTAGAATCGTGTTCCTCTTACCTGTCCTTCGGGGAGGAAGACAGGAATCTGGGTCAAATTCTAACACCACCGAGGAGAAGGCCGCTGTCACTCCTGGTGGCAGCTCTGACCACGAGGAGGTCCAGCCTTCAAGCTCTTGGCCTGGCTGGGTCATCTCTGGGCACGATGCCCCCTGGTGGCCAGGTGACAGTTGACTGGCGGTTGGCAAGCGATCCCTCCCTCTTCACCTCTAAGCCAAGAGATAACAGTCCGCTTTCGAGTTTCGCCCAAAGCCCAGCGAATACTAAGGAAGCCGACTGTTAGTTTGCCTTCTCCTCTTGACCTAAAATAAGACTCAGGCATTCTGGGAATGGCATGCCCAGCATGGCCCCTAGCACTTCCTGCGAGGAAACACTTCCGCCTGAGTCCATCGTTCAGTTCAGCATAGCTGTCGGTCACACCACCCCCTCTCAGGATCGCTTGGTCTGGGAGAGGAGCGGACGACCCGGATCCGACCAATCGTGGCGCCCCATGTCACCAGGCACGGTGAACGGCCCAGGGCTGGGACATGTGAGCCAAGTGAAGCCCGTCAAATTTCTTGAAACGGGAGGAAAAGGAGATGTGACTTTGAGGTAGAGACCCGGAAAGATCGAGAGGTGGAACCTTGGCACTCCGTCTGGGCCCATCCCCTGTCCTGTTGTAAGCAGCATCACCTCGTGAGCGTGTGAGAAAACACAGGTTCCCAGGTGAGAGTTGCTGAAGCAGAGTCTCAGGCGAGGAAGGAAGTGGGAATCCAGATGTTTTCATCAGCAACATGAAAAAAAAGTGGTTTTCGTGCAGCCTGCCTGGGTTGACCCGGGAATTTGGAATTTATGATACAAAGAAGCCTAGATATAAGGCGAAGAGTTCCATCAGCTGGCAGAATAGTTTTCTTATCGGGTACTGAATATCCGTATATCCCAGAACACGCTGTGTCTCCTCCTCGTTCGCGTTTTATTGAATAATAATTTTAAAACGTTTGCATGCAGGTTGATTTACGGTTGATTTACTTCTCAGGCACACTTTGCGCTGACAAGAAATAATATACCGGCTGTTTTTAATGACTCTTAGGAGACTCTGTGTCTTTCAGTGTCACCTTGGGGCCCCTGGGTGGCTCAGTCGGTTGAGCAGCCGACTTCAGCTCAGGTCACTATCTCACTGTTTGTGAGTTCGAGCCCCGCATCCAGCTCTGTGCTGACAGCTCGGAGCCTGGACCCGGCCTCGGAGTCTGTGTCTCCCTCTCTCTCTGCCCCTCCCCTGCTTGTACTCTGTCTCTCTCTCTCTCTATCTCTCTCTCAAAAATAAATAAACATTAAAAAAATTTTTTTGAATGTCACATGACATGGAGAATGGATGATACGGAGCCCAACTTTTTATTCAAGTTTGGTTTTATTTATTTATTTACTTATTCATTTATTTAGAGAGAGAGAGAGAGTGAGCAGGGGAGAAGGGCAGAGGGAGAGAGAGAATGAGAGAGAATCTCCACGCTCAGCACAGAGCCTGACACGGGGCTCGATCCCACAACCCCAGGATCATGACCTGAGCCAAAGTCAAGAGTCAGATGCTCAACCGACTGAGCCATCCAGGCGCCCCATTCAGGTTTTGTGTCTATATTTTCTGTATTTCCCTCACAGCCCGGGGAAGTGAGAGGGGCCTCGCTGGCGACCAGACCACCGTGTTTCCACCACACCATAGACGGCACGCGGAGCAGGTCTCGGACGAGGCCACAGAGACACCATAAAGATAATGAAACAGCCCTCTCCTCTCTCGTGAGTATCTGCAAACTCGTCAGCCTCCGTTCCGACCCTGCTTTGCTCCAATCTGGTCCTGCTTCACTTGTTAACATAGATGCCAAATTGCCCAGCGTTTCGGCAGTGCCCGGGGGGCGGAACCAGCCTGTTTCTCACATCCCTCCTTAGAATCTTCCAGGGCAAGCTCCAACTCCCCCCAGCCCCCTTTTCCTAGAATCTCCCGAAGCCTCCTCTGGTCCTTGCAGCAGCAGTTAAAGGAGCCCGTCTTTATTCGATGGCAGGAATGTTCCTCGAGGGACCCGGTCGGTCCGCTTCGACGACATAACACACACACGCGTGTGCGCACACACACGAGGTACTCGGTTCGCACACAGTGACAGGATCACAAGTCGGCCTGGCTTAGAATTTGGGAGCGCCTTCTGCAGGGGCGCGGCAGGCACGAGGCACTGGGGCACCTGCTCTATTTCTGACTCTCTGGGCTCCATTTTCTTCCCCACGTGCTCTTCCTTTTCAGGTTGAGGGCAAGCCGGCCATCGTGGTTGCAAGTGTCCTGTCTAGTCTCCCGAAAGAACAGCAGAAGGGCATTTCCTTCTGTGCGTCTCACTTAGGAGGAAGGAAACCTTCTCCAGGAGGAGCCCCTCAGCAGATAGCTGCCTTCTTACCTCATCGCCCATAGTTGCGTCCCTTCCCCGGGCCCAAGCCACCTGCCGGGAGGGAAAAGGCCACCATGACAAATTAATCTCAAATTGATAACCCCCCCTCAAAACACTTGTCCAGAGGGGTGCCTGGGCGGCTTCGTCGGTTAAGCATCCGACTTTGGCTCAGGTCATGATCTCCTGGTTCTTGGGATTAGGCCCCGAGTCGGGCTCTGTGCTGACAGTGTGAAGTCTGCTTGGGATTCTCTCTCTCTTCCTCTCTCTCTGCCCTGTCCCCACTTTTGCTCTTTCTCTCTCTCAAAGTAAATAAATAAACTTTAAAAAAAAAAAAAAAACTTGTTCCAGAGCGGATGCCAGAACAAAATCAAGGGTCTCTTAGGGAAGGGGGAAGAGAATGGATGTTGACTGGACAACCTGTAGAGCCCGGTCGGGCTGAGGGCTGGAGGAGTCTCTCCTATAGCGAGTTGCTTGTATGTACCTCCTTGAACATGGGCTGCTGGCTAAGATAAGACAGCACGTGTGTCCAGGCTAAGATTTCTCAATTCTCTAATGGCCATGGATCATTTCATAATAAGAAAATAAAGAATTTCAAGTAAATTTCAAATAAACTTCAAAGTCCAGAATTAAAAAAAAAAATTTTTTTAATGTTTATTTTTGAGACAGAGAGAGACAGAGCATGAGTGGGAGAGGGGCAGAGAGAGAGGGAGACACAGAATTTGAAGCAGGCTCCAGGCTCCGAGCCATCAGTACAGAGCCCCATGTGGGGCTCGAACTCGTCAACCACGAGATTGTGACCTGAGCCAAAGTCAGACGCTCAACCGACTGAGCCACCCAGGTGCCCCCAGAATTTTTTTTTTTTTTAAAGGAAGTCCTATCAGTTTGAAACATGAGCAGACTGATTGCCTCTTATTTCTTTCTGGCTTTTCCAATTCATCTGAAAGTTGGTTGGAAAGTGACATGTGCATTTGGAGCGTTGAACGTGATAAACCCAGGGATACAACCAGGCTTGAGATGGGTGGCTTTTCAAACTCCACTATTGGCATATGAAACACCCTCCTGGCTCAGGTTCAGCAAGAAAACCTGGCAGAAGTCCAAGGTTATAGGGAGCAAAGACCATAATTCCTCTTTTATAAAAAAGGAAAAGCCTAGGAGGCAACACTTTTCAAATGATTGACTTCTTCAGGGGTTCCTGAGGGAACTAGGGTGACAAAGAGCCCCATGTCATCTGCAAATCCAGGCAGGGTTTCTGCCTGAGAAAAGTGAACCCACAGAAGGATCTGGAGAGTGTTTGGAACCAGAGAACCTGGCTCAAGGCTCCGTCTCAAGTCCTCTCCATTGATCCAGCGGGAAGACCCCCAGCCCGGCTTGATGTACAGCGTTACCCAGCAAGCAGGGAATCCTTCCCCCCCAATAAGACAAAGTTTAAGCTGCAATTAAGTGGGGGAGGGAAAGATTTCAAGATGCTCCTTGTATACTGCTGAAAAATAGCTCGGTGTGAATGAGACCATGTTTCGGGGAACCGAGGGACCGTCCTAGACTATCAGGTCAGGGTCAGCGGGTGTTCCTCAGCAGGGGGCTTAACTTGTGGGTTTGCAATGTTGCAAAAAGATCCAGAGGAGATCAGAGTCATGAGAAGTGACTCAGAAAATGCCCCCTTTTCAGCCCGTCAGAGCTTAGACACCAGGGCTAGGCTACCCGTCGCTTCCCAAGCTCAGAAGGGAGCTTCCCCTGGCAGACTCAGTTCCCAGGACGTTTTGCCAGGGAAACGAACGGCCTCAGTAGAGGAGCTTTGGAAACGTTGGTGGAAGGGAAGCAAAATACAGTCATTAAAAAGTGTGGTGAGGAAGGGTATGTATTGACTTGAAAGATATTCATAGTACAGGACGAGCTTGGCAAACTCTGTAACGGGCCAGATAGAAATTTTAGGCGTTGCGGTCCATATGGTCTCAAAAGCAGCCACAGGCAATATGTAAATAATGTGGGCACTGTCACTGCAACAGCAGAGTTGAGCAGTTGTCACAGAGACCATATGCCCACAGAGCCCCAAATATTTACTATTTCTGGCCAATTAAAGGAAAAGTGTGTGGACTTCTAAGTATATCGGGTGGATTAGGAGCCTGTTGAAGGAAGGAACTCAGGACCAGCAACCTCCTCGAAGAATCCGAACCCTCATCATCATCAAAATGAGAGAAGGGAGTGCCGGGGTGGCTCAGTCGGTTAAGCATCCGACGCCTCAGTTGGGCTCAAATCCTGAGCTCACGGTTTGTGGGTTTGAGCTCCATGTTGGGCTCTGCACTGACAGCACACGGCCTGCTTGGGATTCTCTCCCCCTCTCTCTGCCCCTCCCTCCCAACATAAATAAATAAACTTAAAAAAAAATGAGAGAATGGACTGAAAGACAGAAACCGCCAGTCGCCCAACCACGTGAGCTAGGGAGTTCTGGCAGGTGTCCCTTCACGGGAAGAAGCTTAGATCTGGGGCCAGGCGACCTTGGATGTGACTTACTCCCTCTGGGACGCTGATTCATATTCCCCAGCTGCCTCTAAGCAGCAAGCCTGTCACCCTTCGAGTCCTCTGGGATCTGGTCAAAGTCACCCTTTGAGCCCTCTGGGATCTGGTCCCACCCACCTGATCCTGAACCCCACCGATTCAAGCTGTCATGTACATTCCCATAAAGACAGCGTTCAGTGTTCCCCTCCTCCAATTTCCATTCATTCTTCCCCTAAAGAGGAGCGCCCCCCAGTTCTCTCCCCAATCCCCGACAGGTGCCTCCCCAAGTTTACCCACCCAGAGGAAGGATGGGGCATGGGACCTCGGGCTCGGCCATTCAGCAGCCTGCAGCACCTTAGCTGCAGTGATGGGTCCGGGATGGGCAGATGATCTAGAAAGGGCCAAGGAGAGGTCAGGAGACATTTGACGAGGAAGTCGAAGGAAAGCCTCCGGGGCTGTGGCCCCAGGGGCTCCTGGGAGCCAGCTTGCAAGCACAGGGGGACCTGTCTGAGAAGGGCGTCGAGAAAGTGAAGCCAGCAAGAGAGAAAGAAAGAGACCCTGAGGACACCATTTGATAACTTAGCCGCATGCCTACCCCCATTTGAACTTCTTCGTCTTTCTTTAAAAAAGATTTTTGTTACTGTTTATTTCTTGACAGAGAGAGAGAGAGAGACAGAGAGAGAGACACGGAGCGCAAGCAGGGGAGGGGCAGAGAGAGAGGGAGACACAGAATCCAAAGCAGGCTCCAGGCTCCGAGCTGTCAGCACAGCGCCTGACGCGGGGCTCGAACTCAGAAACCGCGAGATCCTGACCTGCGCCGAAGTCGGACGCTTAACCGACTGAACCACCCAGGTGCCCGTCACCTTCCTTTAAAAAAACTTTTTTTTAATATTTATTTATTTGGGGGGGAGACAGAAAGAGACAGAGCATGAGCAGGGGAGGGGCAGACAGAGAGGGAGACAGAATCGGAAGCAGGCTCCAGGCTCCGAGCTGTCAGCACAGAGCCTGATACAGGGCTTGAACTCACGGAGGGTGAGATCATGACCTGAGCCAAAGTCGGACGCTTAACCAACTGAGCCACCGGTGTTGTGCAAAGTGCTCAAGGCAGTGGAAGGATTTTAGATGTGGTTTAAACACACACACACACACACGCACACACAGACACACACACACGCGGCTCTTCGTCAGCAGAAATGGTCTCTGGTTGATTTAGGCCAGAAAGGAATGTATTGGGAAGGCTAAAAGTATCAAAGGAAAACTTCACTAGCTGGCCTTAGGCAGGACGTCGGCCAAGGTGTCAGGGTTCCGGGCCATGTCGTCTGCGGGCTCCAGGCTCCGTGAGCAGCCAACATGTTGGGCCTTGGACTCGAGAGTCAGAGTTGGAGGGGAGCCCCAGCCTGGCCCCCCGGGCGCTCGGCTGCCGTTGCCACGGCAGGGCAGAGTGTGAGGATAGTGCCACCAAGAAGATGCACAGTGCGGGTGCGGGTGGGGGCGGCGAGGGGCCGGCTGTGGCTCCCCGGGGCAAAGTGGGCTCTGCCATGAAACGGACACGGATGCCGGCGAGTAACCCCCCAAACACGACTGTTTCCTCTCACCAGGAGCCAGAGGTCCTCGCCGGGCGTCCTCCAGGCCTGGGCCATGTCTCCGCACCGGGGCCCGGCTTCGAAAGCCACACCGGCCGAGTCTGAGCTCCTCGCTTGTTTTTGCGTTAAGTTTTTGCCTTAACTACGTTCGATTGTATTTGTGAGTCGTACTTCAGTAAAACCTCCTCGGTGCGGCCTCTTCTCTGCTGTCAGCGTTTCTGTCAGGCTTCGGGGCGTCTCCCCAGGGATTCACGCGGATGAGGGTGTCAAGCCGGTTGTCTCCGTGGGAGGAGGTGAGCTTCGAGCCCCCATCTCCCGCGAACGCTTCTGTTTTTGTGTTGACTTAAAAAATTAAGTTCCTCTGAACATGCCCAGCAAATATAAATGTAAATATACACATTTGTATGTGTGCGCTTGCCTAAACGTGGCTGTGTCATAATGATTTTGGATTTGGGGGAGAGTCTTTCTTCTTTTCTTGCTTGAATGCCTTCGGCCCTCCTCCCCTCTTGCCTCCACGTTGACCCCCGAGCCTGGAAGCGGCCCCACCAGGCAATCTAACATTCTGTCCCTCCCTGTGACCGTAGAAACACGGCTCACGTGTGCCCTCATCCACACTTACTGTCTTCTTCCTCATGCTTTTCCCAAACCGAGATTCCATTCCTCATTCGCACGTCTTATTCTCCTCACTTAACACTACCATGTGGGGGGCCGCCTGGTGGCTCAGTCGGTTGAGCGTCGGCTCTTGGTATCGCCTCAGGTCATGATCTCAGGGTTCACGGGTTCGAGCCCCGCGTCGGGCTCTGTGCTGACAGTGCAGAGCCTGCTTGGGATTCTCTCTCTCTCTCTTTCTCTCTCTTCCCCTGCCCTGCTGCTACTCTCTCTCTCTCTCTCTCTCTCAAAATAAATAAACACTTAAAAAAAAGAGAGATTTTGGTTAGGTGGCTGGGTTCAAGATAAATACATAAAAATAAGACATTCCACAAAATAGGAACAAAGAAGGAGACGTGCCATGTGTTTGAGTAAGAACAGGTAAAAAAATTGTCATATAAATTGAATACAATTCCAATTAAAATTCCAATAAGGTTTACTTTTTCTCAGAGAAAGTGTGTTGTGAGTTGAATTCCGTTTCCCAAGAAGATATGTTGTGATCCTAGTTCCCGGCACTTGTGACCTTGAGAACTTGTGACGTTGAAAACAGAGTCTGGGCAGATGCCATTGGGTTGTAAGTGAAGATGGGGTCCTAGTGAGTAGGGTGGGCCCTTGATTCAACCTGCCTGGTGTCCCTATAAATTGGGGACCAGAGGGGCGCCTGGTGGCTCAGTCGGTTGAGCATCTGCCTCTTGATTTCGGTTCAGGTCATGATCTCCTGATTTGTGGGCTCTGTGCTGACAGCATGGAGCCTTCTTGGGATTCCCTCTCTTCTCTCTCTCTCTGTCCCCCTCCAAAACAAAAACAAAAGCAAGGGAAAGAGACCCAGGGAGGAGACCACCATGTGAGGTAGAGAAGATTGGAGTGCCTGTCTACGAGCCAGGGAACAACAAGGATTTCCCGCAACCACCAGAAAATGGGACAGATTCTCCCAGGGAGCCTGCAGAGAGAGCACGGCCCTGCTGACTCCTTGGGTCTGGACCTCTGGCCTCCAGGACCATGAGAGAAATAAATGTTGAATGAATGAATAACGTCTAAGGTCATGACTCAGAAGGGCAGATAGGAATTTCCTTGGCCAGGAGAGGGTGTACTTGGAAAATTCCCCCAAACTGCAAAAAATGAAGACAGATAAGATGATAAGATAAGATAAGATAAGATAAGATAAGATAAGATAAAAAGCTGGGCCAAGGGGATTGGGCAGGGAATCAGTTAAGACAGGGAGCTCTCTTGGGGTGCCTGGCTGACTCAGTCCGTAGAGCATGTAACTCTTGATCTTGAGGTTGTGAGTTCAAGCCCCATGTCGGGTGTAGAAATGACTTAAATAAAGATTTTTTTTAGAGTTTATTTATTTTAAGACAGAGAGAGAGAGAGAGGGTGTGTGCGAGCAAGGGAGGGGCAGAGAGAGAGAGAATCCCATCTGAGCTGTCAGTGCAGAGCCCGATGTGGGGCTCAATCCCATGACCCATGAGATCATGACCTGAGCTGAAATCAAGAGTCAGATGCTTAACCAATGGAGCCATCCAGGCACCTCAATAAATAAATAGGTTTTTTTGGTTTTGTTTTTTTTAAATCTCCCCAGGGTAGCAGCTCTTAGACCTGGGGAGAACCTGCATCTGGCTGGAACCTCGGGGTCTCAGGAATTGGCTCCCAGAGGCTGGTGGCTCCTCCCGCCCCAGCTGCCCTATGTCCCCTCACACACTCACCTCCACCACCTGTCCCAACACCCCCTTTCACGTGAAAGATTCAGAGGTGGATAGAGTTGACCCCGCAGGCTCTCAGAGTAGAGAGCTGTGGTCAAGAGGAATGCAGCCTGCCAGGCCACACTAAAGGGTTTTTCCTACCTGGAAACTTTGAGAACCTTCTTCTGCTCATGAGGCTCTGACTTCCCAGGGGCCTGAATCCGTGGGAAGAAGCCCATTTCTTATCACTCTCTCCTCAGCGGTGGGCCAGGCATGTGGCAGTAGGATGCCAGGTAACAATACAAAATGCCTGGTTAAATTAGAATTTCAGATGAATAAGGAATACATTTTTAGCATAAGTATATCTCAAAGATTGCATGGGATATACTTATGCCAAAAATTATTCATTGAGCATCTGAAATTCAAATTTAAGTGGGCCTCCAGGCCTTTTATTTGCTGATTCCGGCGCCCCTAAGTGGAGGGCCACTGGAATCTAGAATCAGCTCCTGGTTCAAAGCCTCGTTCACACAAGCTCCAGATGTGTGACCTTAGACTTGCTAATCACCCTCAATCCTGGTGACTAGGATGGGATCACACGCCTGGGGCCCTGGAGCATCTGGAGTTTTACCCCACAGCAGATCAGAAACAGCAATGTGCTGGTGGTGTGGCCACGTCAAGCCTGTCCTTGTTTCTACAAAGAGTGGCTGCTGGCTGGGCTTCAGTCATTCTTTTTTTTTAATGTTTATTTTTGAGAGAGAGACAGAGCACAAGCGGGGCAGGGCGGGGGAGGGACAGAGAGAGAGGGAGGCACAGAATCCGAAGCAGGCTCCAGGCTCCGAGCTGTCAGCACAGAGCCCGACACGGGGCTCGAACCCACGAACCATGAGATCATGACCCGAGCCGAAGTCGGACGCTCAACCGACTGAGCCCCCCAGGTGCCCCCCCTTACTAAAAAACTGTTGAAACTACAGATGAGGTAGAACCTCCCCCTCCCCGGGGGCCTGGAGCCTCTCCAACAAGCCGGGAACCTGAACCCCGGTCCGTGGGGCTGGTCACCCCTCAAGCCCGAAAGCACGGAGCCACCGTGATTGGGCTGCATGAAGATACGCAGGCAGGAGCGAGGGGCAGGGCAGGTCCTGAGGGCCCCTGCCATCACCTCCATTTCAGCCATGAGGGAAGGCAGATTCGAGAAGTGGGTCGCTAGTCCCAGGTCCCAAGGCAGGAAGTGATGGCGACCCAGAGCCCAGGGCTCTTTGCCGGAACAGCTGTGGGGTGAGGTCAATGGGATGAACTTTGTGGAGCCCGTGAGCCTGGCTCGTGGGAGGATGTGAGTAGATGGTGATGACGGTGTGTCAGCAGGGAGCAGGGGCAGGGAGGGGACACTGGGCTGGTCAGGGGCAGCGATGACTTCGGTGGAATGGCTTTTGGCGAGTGAGACGAGCAGAAGCCTGTGGGACATTCCCGTTCCCTCCGCACGCTGACCACCCGGGAAGCTGCCAGTTTCAGCGGTGGCCTCAGGATGCGGCTGGAGGGGGTGCTGAGCTGACCACCAGGACACTTTGGTGAAACGGTCACCGAGCCGCACTTCCTGGGCTGCTCCCCAGACCGTCCCTTGTGAAGGCATCCCCTCTCCCAAACCAAGAAGAGGAGTGATGCCCACCCCCAGAGGCAGAGCTGGCGTAGAGGTGAGTCTGCGTGAACAAAGTTCACTAGCCTGACCTGTACCTTCCGCCAGTTTCCCCCATAAATCCCTGGTGCACATCCCCGTCTGAGCTCGGAGCTCAGACCTTCTCTGTCTTTTGTTAAAATGGCATATAACCCCCAAGTCGATACCCGCCCCTGACTTTCACTTTTTTCCCTGTGAACTCCAGTACACGCAACGATTAATAAAAATCGCATGCCTTTCCCCCTGTTGAGCGATCTTTTGTTAGTTTAATTCACAGGCCCACATGACTAGAACCTAAGAGGGTGGAGGAGAAATTCTTCCCTCAAACAGGGATCATATACCAGGTGGTCATTTGCGCCTGGCTTCTTTCACTCAGCATAGCTTTCCAGGTCCACCCATTCTGTAGCGTCTGTCAGGCTGCGTTCCTTTCTATGGCCGAATAATGTCACAGACGGACCACATTTTATGAATCTGTGTATCGCTTGTAACGGGCATTTGAGTTGTTTCTGCTTTTTGGCTGTTATGAATAACAGTGCTGTGAGCATTCATGTACAAGTTTTTTTTTTAAATTATTGTCTATTTTTGAGAGAGAGAGAGAGAGAGAGACAGAGATAGAGCGAGCAGGCGTGGGGCAGAGAGAGAGAGGGAGACACAGAATCTGAAGGAGGCTCCAAACTCCAAGCTGTCAGCAGAGAGCCCAATGCGGGGCTCGAACTCACGAACCGCAAGATCGTGACCTGAGCCGAAGTCGGACATTGAACCGACCGAGCCACCCAGGTGCCCCCATGTACAAGTTTTTGTGTGGACATTTTCTTTCCTTTTTCTCAGGTAAACATACAGGAATGGAGTTGTGGGATCATATGGTGACTGTACGTTGAACACTTGGAGGAAACGCCACACTGTGTTCAAAAGTAACTGCATAATTTTACGTTTCCAGAGGCAGTGGGTGAGGGCTCCAATGGCCTTTTAATCCTAGCCGTCCTCGTGAGCAGACACGGCGTCTCATTGTGGTTTTGACTTGCACTTGACGGCTTAATGATGTCGAGCATCTTTTCACGTAACTACTGGCCATTCGTACATCTTCTTTGCAGAAAGGTCTATTTACGTCCTTTGCCCATTTTTAGTTGGGTTATTTGTCTTTGTATTGTTGAGGTGTAAGGTCTTCATGGATTCTCAGTATTCGACCCTGGTCAGATATGTGATTTGCAAATATTTTCCCTCCTTTACCAGGGATCTCTTCTCGCTTTCTTATCGTTTCCTTTGAAGTGCAAAAGCTTTTAATTTTGATAAAGTCTTAATTTGTCTATTTTTCTTTGGTTACTTGTGCTTTGGGTTGCTTTGCTTTCGTAATCAGAAAAAAAGACAGGGGCACCTGGGTGGCTCAGTCAGAAAAATATCTGACTCTTGATTTTGGCTCAGGTCACCGTCTCATGGTTCATGAGTTCGAGCCCTGCGTGGGGCTCTGTGCTGACATTGTGGAGCCCGCTTGGGATTTTCTGCCTCCCTCTCTCTCTCTGCCCCTCCCCTGCTTGCTCTCTCTCTCTCTCTCTCTCTCTCTCTAAATAAACACTAAAAAAAATTTTTTTAGGAGCACCTGGGTGTCTCAGTCGGTTAAGCGTCCGACTTCAGCTCAGGTCATGATCTCACAGTCTGTGAGTTCGAGCCCCGCATCGGGCTCTGTGCTGATGGCTCGGAGCCTGGAGCCTGCTTTGGATTCTGTGTCTCCCTTTCTCTCTGCTTCTCCTCCGCCCATTCTCTGTCTCTCAAATATGAATAAATTAAAAAAAAATTTTTTAAAGGCATTGTTTTACAGAAAAATAGGCCCAGATGAAATGCAGTTTATTTATTCAACCATATCCCTGTCCTCAGGGAGCTAACACTCAGCTGACATTTCAGAGGGACTTCCCCTCAGTGGTTAAGAATGGTTTTGTTTTTTTTTTAATCTTCTTCTTGGGTTCTTTTCTAGGTTGCTGGGCAAAGTCTTTCATATTCTGATGAACCAGATGGCCCATTAAACAGCTTTGAATTTAAGTGGGATGAGTCATCATATAACTGTACTTAGGAGTTCTAAAATTAGTGACACGTAAGCCATTTCAGGCTTTTTGTTTTCCGCGTCTTGACTGGCTCTGGCGGCAGTGTTTGCTGACTGTAGAAGAAACCCAAACACTGGCAGATGGTGAGTTGTGCTGATTGTTGTGAACATCACCAAATCCTGCCCAATCTGGAGCTGTGTGTTCGTAATAACAAAACACTGGGGAGAATCTAGGCTTCAGTACAGAACTGGTTAAATTATGATACATCCAAACTCTAGAATGATAAGAGCCAAAATGTGTTGAGGGTAGCGAATTGAAAATGTTGAGGGAGGAAAAGCTTTTCCTCTACCCTCTTCTGTTCTGTGAATGGGGGCTGTGAATTAAACTACAAAGGACAGAATAACAGAAGAAAAGATGTACGCTTTTTATTAATATTTATGCGCATGGGGGTTCACAGAAAAGAAGGGAAATTCAAAGAAGTGGTTAGAATTGAGACTTACACAGCATTTTTGCAAAAGTAAAAGGGTCTGGAGCTCAAGGGGTAAATTGTGGGGAAGCGGCTGGGACATCTGTAGGGCACTGATGGAAGAAGTGAACTATGTTATAAGGTCTGTGTATGCAAAGTCATCCTGGTTTCAACTTCTGTCTCTGGTGGCTTAGAGTCCCTCTTCTCTCCCTGGAATGGGGCAGGAGGGGACACCTTCTTCATCAGGAAATTTATGTCCTGCTTTGAGGCAGAAAAGGGGAGAGCAGAGAAGTCTTTCTGCCTCAATTGCCTTCAGCTCAAAATAGTCCTTAGGCCAAAGCAGCATATTTAGGTGATAACCTCCTGATGGCCTTCACGGGGATCTAATTATAGCACCGGGAAGCTATAAATAAGGATGACGATCCTCCGGAGGGAGGAGTGTTTCTAGGAGAGCTTCGGGACTTTGCACCTGCTGTTCCACCTGCCCAGAGGCTCTCCCCATAGCTGTGCCCTCACCTCCTACAGATCCAAGGTGTCCCCTGAAAAGTCTTCCCCGGCCACCGCCCCTCCTCTGCTGCATTTTTTCTCCCGGTGCTTACCCACGCCCGACATTCATGTGTTTATTTCCATGTCTCTCCCCCGTAATCGTCTATAGCCCCCAATCGAACTGCAGAATTTGATGACCTCTGTGCTCCCAGGGCCCACACGGTGCTGGCCTTTTGAAGTCTAACGTGCCAGCATGCACCAGCCCCGTTTCGTTCACCCAGCCACCCCTCTGTGGACGTTTGGTTGCTTCTGCGCCCTGGCTGTCGTGAATCACGCAGCGATGAGCACGGGTGTGCGAACGTGTCTCCAGGATCCTGAAATTGCAATTCTTTTGGGTTTATGCTCCGAAGAGGAGTTGCTGGATCACACGGTAATTCTGTTCTTCAGCGTCTGAGGAACCTCCGTGCTGTCGTCCGCAGAAGGTTCTTACGAGCAGGACATGAGGTTCCAGTTTTCTGGGGTTTGTGGTGGTGGTGGTGGTTTTTTGTTTTGGTTTTTAATTTTTTTTAATGTTTTATTTTATTTTTGAGACAGAGCATGAGCAGGGGAGGGGCAGAGAGAGAGGGAGACCCAGAATCGGAAGCAGGCTCCGGGCTCTGAGCTGTCAGCAGCTGGAGGCTGGGGGTCATGATCTCACGGTTCCTGAGTTCGAGCCCCGGGTCGGGCTCTGTGCTCACAGTGTGGAACCTGCTTGGGATTCTCTCTTTCCTGCTCTCTCTGTTCCTCCAAGGCTCATGCTCGCTTGCTCTCTCTCAAAAATAAATGCACTTAAAAAAATAAATAGATGCACACAGGGAGGTCATGGAGCAGCCTCCTGGCCCCCCAAGTCCCTCCTCAGCCTTGCAAGGTCTTCCCAAGCCCAAGCCCCATTGCCCACCAGGGGCTGGGCTGCTTCCTGAGAGGCCAGGAGTGAACCTGGCGGGCCCTCTGTCTCACAGAGACCTCAGGCCTGGGGGGAGAGCAGAGGAAGGACAAGGGGACTCAGGACGGGGTGGGACCCCAGGGAGCTTAGAGCCTCCCGAGAGCCACCTCCCCAAGCAGAAGGGCATCCAGCTCACCTCCCAGAGCAAGGTGCAGTCTCCGTGGAGGGGACCTGAACCAGCACGACGGGTGGTTGTCCCAGATGTCAAACGATGATGTGTTAAAGATTCCCCCCAGCTCATTAGTCAAGGAGGAGTCCGGGAGGCATTCCAGCAGGTTCCAGAGACACCTGGAAGAACCACGGCGGGGCCTGCAGTGGGGACGGCTGCAGACACAGCTGCACCAGCGAGCCCCGCTCGGCGCTTTTCTCATGCGTGTTTACGAACAAGGGTGCTTCCGTATTATACATTTCGCAACAGTTTACAGGATTGTTAAGTAGCTCGAAGACAGGGAGGCAGGCGTGACCCGGAAGGGCCCTCTGGAAGATGCCTGGTTTCCCAGGGGAAGGCTGCTCACAGGGGTTTCCGGGCAGCAGGATCCCAACCCGTCCAGGGCCTAAAGTATGTGCCTCCCCCCCCCCCCCCCCCCCCCCCCCCGCCACCGTGGTATGACACCGGCTGCCCACAGATATCTGGGGAGGGGTGAATTACTGGCTTGGGGGGTGGGGAGGAGGGAGGCCTCTCTCCGGGGCCCTGAGCATCTGATATTCTCTCCCATGGCTCTCATCTATCACGGAGGAAAAGTCCAGATCCTGTGGATGGCCTGCAAAGCCTCCATGGCCCGCACCCTGCCGTCTCTTACCTCTTCTCACTCGCTGGCCCCCCCGCCCCCCCCCGCCCCCCCCCCCGTACACCGAGCACCCCCCATCCTGCCGCAGGGGCCTGCCTCAGGGCCTTTGCACTTCCCGTTATGTCCGTCCTCCACTCCCTTCTGCCAGATTGCCCTCAGCGAGTTCCTCCCCGATCTACCGTAAACCAACCACCCACTCACCGACCCCACCCCTGCACGCATACCTCCTCCCTTACTTATCTGTCTCCTTAGTACATGCGTGCACCTGACAGGCTATGTGTTGGGCTTATGTATTTGTTTATTGCCTCTCCCCCTCCAGGCGGGATGTTCAGGTTGTTTTCCGTTTTCACATTCCCGGGGCCCCAACAGGGCACAGAATAAGCCCTTGAGTGAGTAAATAGTCACACAGCAAATGTCACTTTTGCTAAAATGATGGCATTGCTCCTGCTAGTACCATGAATGCTGGTTGCTGTTAGTAATAAAAACATCAGGGCTACCCTTCACCTTCCGCGGTGTTGTTGCCAAGGGCCCTCGAAGACAGAAATCGTGGAAATCGAGGGCGCCCTGTTCTCTGAGATGGGCGTTGTCTGCCACCTGGTGGTGATCTCTGGAACCGCAGGCCGTACAACAGGTTCCAAGAGGCCTTTCAGCAGCCGTGCCCGCATTCGTTTATAAATCTGCACTGATCGGGGCTCACACTAGTGGGTGAAAGTTTGAAGGGCAGATTGGCATAGACACCATAGTATCCTCTAAGATATTTATTTATTTTGGGTGGAGAGGGACGGAGAGAGAGAGAGGGAGAGAGAATCTCAAGCAGGCTCCCCACTGTCAGCCCAGGGCCCAACACAGGGCTCAAACCCACGACCGTGAGATCATGACTTGAGCCGAAATCAAGAGTCAGACACTTAATTGAGCTCTCCCCTCCCCGGTGCCCCACATTTCTGGTGTTGCCAAAAGCGTATAACCTTATTCCTATCCTGAGAAAACAAACACCCAAATGGATATCCTACAAAACAGTTGCTCGCCATTCTTTAAAATTGCCAAGGTCACGATAGATGAAGCTGTTCCACTTCGGAGGACAACGAGGCAGATGGCCGCATGCGTGGGCCGCTGGCCGGGATCCCAGAACAGAGAGAAATGAAATGAACTTCATAGTGAACAAACAGTATTGCAGCCCTATTATCATTTTTGGTTGTCACGATTCTCCCACGGTTACTAAGAGGCCAACGTCCTGGGAAACGGGGGGGAGGAGGGAACTTTCTGTGCTACTGTTGTCTGTAAATCTGAAACGAGTTCCAAGTAGATTTTTCGAAATCTGTGTGGAGTGCCCACGATGTGCCAAGCTCCGTTCTGACGCTGAGGACACCGCAGTAACCACAGCAGACAACCACCCTTGTCCGCATGAAGCAGGACAAACAAGAAACACGTCCGTAAAAAGCATAATGTCACGCAGTGGTGGTATTGCAGAGAAAATAAGTGAAGTGGGCGATACGGCTGGAGAGGTAGGGGAGGTCAGCCGAGCGGTCAGTGGAGGCCTCCCCGAGCAAGTGGCCCTCTGGGCAAAGACCAGAAGGACGAACATAGCAGTCAGCGCTGTGACGTCTGGAGGAAAAACTTACCCCAGGGAGAGAAGCCATGTGCAAAGGACCTGAGGTAGAAATGGGCTTGGTGTGGCATAGCTGGGAGGAGACAGGTCAAAGGGCTCAGAGGCCGGTTGGCTGCCTCTGTAGGTTTCAGGGGAGGGCACACGTCCAGCAGATTTACGTGTAAGAGCCCAACCTATAGCGGGTGGACGGTTCCAGATCCTCAGCAGGACGTGGGCGCAGAGAATCACGTGGAGGCAACTCAGGGCGTTATGCTGAGTGAAAAAGCCAACCTCAGGGGCCACAGGCTGGATGACTCCAGTCACGTGACATCTTCAAAACGACCAAGTCCTAGAGATGGAAATAGATCGGTGGTGGCCAGGGGTGGGATGGTGGGGCAGGCTGTTCTGGTGCCCTTGCAAGGAGGCCTCCCAAGCTGGGCCAGCCCTGGGTCTTGGCTGCGAGGGGGCTTCCTGCAAGCTGCACGTGGGACAAAGTGGCACAGAACTGTCCACACACGCAGTCCCGACGTCAGGCCCCTGGTTACACCCGCCGCAACCACCGGGGAAACCGGGTGAAGGGTATGAGGAGAGTTTCTGTTCCACCTTTTCAACTTCCTGGGAATCTGTCATTATTTCAAAGTAAAATCTTCAGAGGATGACTGGGGGCCAAGCAGACGTGACGGGGGGGGGGGGGGGGGGCAGGGAGAGGGTTGGTCCCCGAGCCAGCAGATTGGATCCTCTGGTATCAGGGGACGGGACATTCGCATTCCGGATCCTTTGGCCACATCCCTCTGGTCCCAGCTCTCCGATTCCGAGGCCGATGCCGAGGTCTGACTGCGGGCGTCAGAAACGGCAGGTGGAAAAATGCAGCTGCGTTAACGCTCTATTTCTGTGTAATAAATTGCTACCAACTCAGTGACCGAAAGCTTAACACGCATTTATTACCGCACGCTTTCTGCGAGTCAAGAGCATGAGTTCAGGCAGCAGGCTTCTCTGCTCAGGGTGTCACCAGGCTGAACTCCCAGCACCAGCTGGGGTCTCATCCGACGCGGGGGGCCTCTC
Source organism: Neofelis nebulosa (assembly GCF_028018385.1). Lineage (NCBI taxonomy): Eukaryota > Metazoa > Chordata > Mammalia > Carnivora > Felidae > Neofelis > Neofelis nebulosa. The sequence continues at coordinate 135,368,529 of NC_080790.1, read as the reverse complement.
CAAGGCCACTGGTTGCTGCTAGAATCCGTGTGGCCGCGGTGTGACCGCGAGAGCCCGAGGAGGGCGTCTTGGCGAGGACGGAGCCTCACGGGACACGCCGCGACCATGGGGTGACCGCCCCGTCACAGTCCTGGCCCCCGTCCACGCTCGAGGGAGAGCCTGACCACACAAGCCCCTCTGGGTTCTGCCCACCAGCCACGCCCAGGTCCCCAAGAAAGGCCTTGTGGTGACCATGCCAAGCAGGGCACTGGCTGTCCTCTCACTTCTTGGTTAGTGTCCCTGTGAAGTCCCCATCCCCTGCGCGGGAGCGGCCTCCCTCTCTGCGGCGGGGTCTGCCGTGGGGCTCGTGCCTGGTGTCATCCCCTCCCTTGCAGGGACTTGTTTCTAACCAGTAGGTTACGTGGCTGCTGTCGCTCCTCTGATTTCCTTGCGTCACGTGAGACTGGACGCTTCCTCCTCCTCCTGCTGGCCTTGAGGAAGGAAGCCACCGTGAGTCCCACAGCCACGACCCCTGGGGGGCGAGCCCCTCTGACCAGGGTGTCAGCGATACGTGACCACGGTGAGTCAGCATTTACGGTTGGCCTGTCGACTCCTCTTTTCACACCCCAGAGCGTAGTGATGCTAGGAGTTTATGCCGTGACAGCAGAATTCAGGGGCGCCCGGGTGGCTCAGTCGGTTAAGCATCTGACTCTTGATCATGGCTCATGTCATGATCCCAGGGTGGTGGGATCGGGCCCCGTGTCGTGCTCCAAGCTCAGCGAGGAGTCCACTTAAGATTCTCTCTCTCTGCTCCTCTCCCCAGCTAATACATCCACTCTCTTTTTAAGAAAGAAAAAAAAAGGGGGGCGCCCGGGTGGCTCAGTCGGTTGGGCTTCCGACTTCGGCTCAGGTCATGATCTTGCAGTTCGTGAGTTTGAGCCCCGCGTCGGGCTCTGTGCTGACAGCTCGGAGCCCGGAGCCTGCTTCGGATTCTGTGTCTCCCTCTCTCTGCCCCTTCCCTGCTCATGCTCTGTCTCTCTCTCTCTCAATAATAAATAAACATTAAAAAAAATTTTTTTTTTAAGAAAAAAAAAAAAAACGAGCAGAATTCAGTAGCTTCCTTAAGGTCGAGTTCCTGAATCTACTGCATTTTTACATGAAAATATTGCATGGAAATGACTGGGCTAAGAAAATACTGTTGTCTCGGCAAAACCGTGGGCTGCAAAGCTCTGTATGAGACTAGGCAAAGACTCAGAGACGCTATTTTGTAGAAATTGCTGAATCCAAATGCAGAGCAGATTGTGCTCTAATTTATATCCTCTGCCAACTTGCTATCTATAAGGAATTGTGATGTTTTGCCTTTTCTTACGGTCCCCATCTCTAATGGCTAGTGACCTGGGCAGAACTACAATAAATAGGAATTATAAAATTACATTTTTGGGGGTGCCTGGGTGGCTCAGTTCGTTAAGTGTCCGACTTTGGCTCAGGTCATGATCTCACAGTTCGTGAGTTCCAGCCCCACATCGGGCTCTGTGCTGACAGCTCCGAGCCTGGAGGCTGCTTCAGAGTCTGTATCTCCCTCTCTCTCTCTCTGCCCCTCCTCAGCTCATGCTCTCTCTTTTGCTCTCAAAAATAAATAAACCTTAAAATTACATTTTTGCCTATCAGACAAATGTGGGATGTTTGTGAGGGTTACAGGTGACTATATCTACTCCTCTTGAACACTCTTCCTGGTTCTTAACATGTAACTAAGATTAGAATAAACTAGGGGTTGGCAAACTTCCTATAAAGGGCCGGTCAGTAAACATTTTCAGCTTTGTGGGTCATAGGGTTTCGGTTGCAATAATTCAACACTGCCATTGAGCACAAAACCAGCCCTAGGCGATATGGAAATGAACAGGTGTTGCTGTGTGCCAATAAAAGTTATGAACGGAAATTTGAATTTCGTGTAACCTTCATGTCATGAAATATTACTCATCTTTTTCTCCATCATTTAAAAATATAAAAACCAAGAGCGCCTGGGGGGCTCAGTCGGTTGAGCGTCTGACTCTCGATTTCAGCTCACGTCATGATCCCAGGGTCGTGGGATCGAGCCCCACATCTGGATCTGCCCTGAGCGTGGAGTCTGCTCGAGGTTCTCTCCCTCTCCCTCTGCCCTTCTCCCCAGTTGAGCGCGTGTACTCTCTCTCCAAAAATTAAAAAATTAAAAAAATGTGAAAGCCAGGGGCACCTTGGTGGCTGAGTCGGTTAAGCTCAGGTCTTGATCTCAGCATTGTGAGTTCAAGTCCCACATTGGGCTCCATGCTTGTGTGAAAAAATGAAACAAAACAGAACCCCCCCAAAAAGAAAGTTGCTTAAAAATATAGCAATAAATAAATAAATAGATAAATAAATGCCATTATTAGCTCATGGGTAGTATGGAAACAGGCAGCAGGCTCGATTTGGCCTGTGAGCTATGGTTCATTGACCCCTGGCTTTTTAGATTACCTCCACAGTCTGTGCCATATTGAGATCACAGGTTAAAACCCAAATATTTTTTTGCTTATCTGAATGTCCTCAGTGTGCCATGAAAATAACTCATATAGTCCCAGTTGCTTGAAAAACTCAGACTACTGGAGTCATCCCAGCTCCTTCCATTTCTCCCCGTCCTGTTAGGTCAAGACGAGAAAAGTAAAGTGTCAGGAATGACAAGACGGGAAGAGACGGGCGGGCGGCTTTTGTCTGAGGTCTGACTCCCACACACACGGGGACAGAGCCTGAAGACTTTGCCCCAACGATGGGGATTCACTGATGGAGATTCAGGACTCCTCTGTCAGGCACACATTAATTTGGACTGAACTAGGAATACGGAATCTCCATGGTCTTCCCCAGCTAGCTTCTCTCTCCTGGGCTGCACCTGCACATCTATAAAACTATGTGCTGACCTAGATCAGGGGGTCAGTAAGCTAACTGAACAGCCTCAGGTACGTGTAGTTTCCATTAGCTACCCTAACATGCGAAAATATCCATATTTTTAATAAGTATCATAATTTTTTTTTTCATTTATCAAGTTTTGAGAGACAGAGTGAGACAGCAAAAGTTGGGGAGGGGCAGAGAGAGAGGGAGACACAGAATCCGAAGCAGGCTCCGGGCTCCGAACTGTCGGCACAGAACCCGACGCGGGGCTCGAACTCACGGACTGCGAGATCGTGACCTGAGCCGAAGTCGGACGCTTAACCAACTGAGCCACCCAGGCGCCCCTAATAAGTATTATAAACATTCATATCAACTAATTTGGGAATCTCTGCTTAGCTCGTCTGAAGCTTATTCAAATTACCCTGAAAATATAGATCAATTCTCTGTTTTTCTTAATCCAATTAGACATATATAACTGCTAGTTTGGTAGAAGAAAAAGTCAGTATGTGTAATCCATGAGATGGAATGAATAAAAAGACTTTTCTGGTGGTAAGAAAATCAAATGATTCTAGAATCCACCATTCCCTGACATATGCACGCACACACACCCCCCCCTTAATTCAATCACGTTCTCTCTTTTTTTTAATGTCTGTTTATTCATTTATTTATTTAGAGGGAGATTGCGAGGGGTGGGGGTGGGGCGCAGAGAGGGAGGGAGAAAGAATCCCAAGCAGGTTCCGCGCTGTCAGCACAGAGCCCGACGTGGGGCTCAAACCAAGGAACCGCGAGATCATGATCGGAGCCGAAATCGAGACTTGGACTCCCAGCCGACTGAGCCCCCCGGGCGCCCCCCCAGCACTTTCTTTTACACCCGTAACTGAAGTTGGACTTTGTAATAAATTAGGAGGATAAAGTTTGGCTCCGTCTTTTGCGCAAACAGCTCCTGGAAAGACAGCAGCTCTGAAAACGGTATCGGCAGCTCATTCCGCATTTCCCCCAAGCCCGTCATCCCATCGGGGTCCCAGCGACGCAGCCACACACGCCACCCTCTGCCGCCACGTCGCCGTGTTCTGCCTGCTCTCGAGGAGGCGAGAAGAGCAAGAACAGCACAGGAACTGCTGTGGCCCCAGTCTCACATTTATCCCCCCCCCCCCCAGTTTAAAAAAAAAGAAAGGAGGGGGGCGCCTGGGGGGCTCAGTCAGTTGAGCGTCCGACTTCAGCTCAGGTCACGATCTTGCGGTCCGTGAGTTCGAGCCCCGCATCGGGATCTGTGCTGATGGCTCAGAGCCTGGAGCCCGCTTCAGATTCTGTGTCTCCCTCTCTCTCTGCCCCTCCCCAACTTTTGCTGTCTCTCTCTGTCTCAAAAATAAATAAACGTTAAAAAAAAATTTTTTTTTTTAAAGAAAGGAGGGGGGAAGGTGTCACATTCGAGAATATCCTTTTTCTTCAGAATAGTTTTATTAGTTTACATAGGGTCTGTCAACACTCAGCTTTTTCTCTCCTCCTCTGACACATAAATCCATTCATTCAGAGTCTTCTTCCCCCCATATCTCATAGATGGTGATGTTATTGTGAGGGTCCGCAGGCGCCTCCAGGTTCTGAAGCTTGGGGTTACCGCCAGCTGCCATGGCGACTTTCAGGTTGCGCACCTTGGACACAAATTTCACAAGGTCCACCTCGAGCTGGGTTAAGGTGTTGAACGCATAGTCTTTGCTGGGGGAAGTATTTTGAGTCTTTTTCAGCGGAGAGCGAAATGAGCAGCCTCGAAGCCCAGAAGGATTCTGCTCCTGTCAAGAAAGAGATGCAGGGTGAATGATACCGTTGACTTTGCTGGCTTCCACTCGGTTCCAAGAGAGTCGGGCTGGCCTCAGTAAGGATGGTTCCAGCATGGCACTCGAGGCCAGGGATTGGCCAACTGGGGCCCAATCCGTACCTCCCGTTGTTTTTGCTTTGTTTCTAAATATGTGAAATTTATTGTCAAACTCGTTTCCATACAACACCCAGTGCTCATCCCAACAGGTGCCCTCCTCGATGCCCCTCACCCCCCCCCCCTCCCTCCCACCCCCCATCAGCCCTCAGTTTGTTCTCAGTTTTTAAGAGTCTCTTATGCTGTGGCTCTCTCCCACTCTAACCTCTCTCTCTCCCTTTTTTTCCTCCCGTTGTTTTTGTAAATAAAACTTTATTGGGACACAGCCTTGCCAATTTAGTTACACATTACACAAGGCTGCTTTCAGGCCAACGCGGCAGAGTTGAGGAGTTACGACGGGGACCGTACAGGCTCCGGAGCTGAAAACATCGACCAGCTGGCCCATTCCAGAAAAGGGTTGCCAACCGCTGCTCTACCGGTCTGGACGCAGTGCCACGAAGTGTCGGGGCTGTCTAACAGAGAACGTGCCGTGTTTCTGTCCTTCTCCCCGACTGAGAGCTAGCTGTTCAGCCACTGTAGGAAGGACCTGTTACTTCTTCACACCTTTACCCCTTCACGACCGGCCTTGTCCTTTACTGGGGACGATGACGCCACCTGCCCCCAGTTCAGCAACTTGTAAGAAGTCAGACGCTAGGGAAATCAAGAATCAGGGAACGAACCTGGCGGTGAAGGTGTCTCTGAGAGTAACTTTGACCCGAAACACGCCAAGTTCCCGACTCTATCCTTCCTTTGAAAAGACTCACTTGACCGGATGAGTATCAGGCCAAGCTTTCATTCGCCCCATGAGCAGGAGGCCGTCCTCAATCGGTAGCCCATCCCCCCGGGGGTCTGGGGACTGCCATCCTAAGGACACGTCAGGACATGGATGTGCCCACGTCTCGCAGGACCGTGAGGTGGGCGCCCCGCCTCCGGCTCGGTTCCGCCTCACGACCCGGAGCGGAACCTACTAGAAGGCGTGCCTCTCCGGGGCGGACGCGTCTTGAGACCGAATCGGTGCGATGGAAACCCTTCCCACCCTTTTACCTTAGTCTTCTCGCGATCCCCTCGAAACTTTAGTATCACATACAGCACGACGACAAAAAAAAGCCAGAGCCATTTTCTCCCAAGCCAGCCTTGGGCGTGCTCTGGAAGATTCTGCCTGATCCGGAAGTGCCCTCCGCAAGGCACCTTGCCCTGGGGTTCCTTGGCTTTCTCTCTCAGAGACGTGAACATGAAGGCACAGCCGCAGGAGAGGCACAGAGGCAAGAACAAGACCCATGTCAGCGTCCGCATGGTGAGCAGAGGCGGGGGAGGGAATAGCTCATGGTGGGTCTGTGTGCCTGCACCTGGAGACTGGGTGCCCAGGGCTGGGCCGTTGGTGATGTCACAGAGGCGGGGGGCCGCCCTGGCCATTGTGACGGCTCCAGGCTAGGCGATGAGGAGGCTCGCAGCGGTTGCCCGGGAGTGAGGCCTGAAGGAGGCGGAGAACTTTCCGAGGGGCGGTCAAGAGCGAGAAGACGGGCAGCCGGGGGACGCCAGCTCCCTGCCAGAACATTCCTTCCGAGCCCGGGGCTCCACCGGGAGAGGCCCTCACCTGTTTCTGTCTCTTGCCTCTCAGATCCAGACGCGGTGGTGAGCAGGGCAGACCCAGCACGTGCCCCTGTGGCACCGAGAGGCGACCGGGGAAGGTATTGAACCAGAGGCCACGAACTGGGGGCCGCTGATGTGTTTCGTTTGGCCTCCGCGGCGTTTCTAGCAGTAAGTATTTGCCACTATTTAAATGTTGGGAGGGGCTCCGCTTTTAGAGCCGAGATTTCTGGCTCCCTTTGAAAATAGGGATGATCTGGGAACACGGGGCCGCTCGAGGCTGGAGCCAGATGGTGGCCACACTCAGTCCCCGCACCCCTTGTCTCTGCCGCCCGCCTGCACTCGTGGATCGTTGCTGAGTGCACACCGCTTGGGTTAACCAAGAATATAAAGTACTTCATTCCAAAGGTGATAAGAACAGAGTACTTTCCGAGAACAGAACGAGGGGCCCGTGCTGGGTTAGGTTATGCGGGAAGGCTCTCCCGAAAAAGGAGGGGGTGGCCGGGTAAATGGGAGAGGGGACTGAGGACGCTGAGGTGACAAGGACCCAGCCCGTGTGACAATGGAAGCCGTCAGGTTTTAAAATGACACGAACCCCCAAAATCTCGTGCAACGCAACACGAGGCTGGCACCTGTTCCCCCGCGTCGTCGGACTCACGGACTCATTGCCTGGGAATGAAATGTTCTGAATGTCATCAAGGGATCCCCTGGGAACCGTCCCGGTGCCTCAAGCTGGGTTGAGCTCTGGGCAGTGACCGAGAAGTCTCGTCGGGGGAACCACGGGGGGAAGACGGTGCCTACCTGTGCACAGCCCGCTGGAGAGGCAGGGGCCTTCCTGCAGGAGGCGGTCTGCGCTGGGCGGGCAGAGGTGCAAATCCAAAGGGCTGATTAGAAGGTGGGCAGTGAAGGGAATCCACTCCTCACGAGGGGCTCCTTCGGGGAGCGGCTGGCCGGTGTCTGGCTGTGTGTTAGAGGGTGTGCCCCGTGGCCCTCAGGGGCTCATCCTGGGAAGACGCTCCGTCCTGTTCTCTCCTGAGCAGCCTCATGTGGCTCTCGTGGGAGAGTCACCCCCGTTGCTCAGTTACGGCGGCCGAGTATCTGGGGTGGCCCCGTGTCTGCGTGCACCCCGTGTTCTATGTCACCCGCCCCCCCCAAAAAATCTTATGGTGTGATGTAGTGAGGGGCAGAGAGACTTGATTTACACAGACGACACCGAACAACGGGAGTGCTCAGCAAGTTTTGTCCCAGGCGGTTTCTGATTTGAAAACGTTTATGGACATTTGATGACAGGAATCACACTGTTGGGGTTTGTATCCTGGTCAGAATCTAAAGCACTTTTCAGTAAAAGACAAGTAGAAAAGCAGGCAAGGTATAGGCATCTTTTGTTTTAAATGTTTACTTGTTTTGAGAGACAAGGTGTGAGCAGGGGAGGGGCAGAGAGAGAGGGCGACACGGAATCCGAAGCGGGCTCCAGGCTCCGAGCTGTCGGCACAGAGCCCGACGCGGGGCTCGAACCCACGAACCGCGAGATCGTGACCGGAGCCGAAGTCGGACGTTCAACAGACGGAGCCCCCCAGGTGTCCCCAGAAGATCTTTGAGCCAAAATGCTCTTTGGGTCAAAGGGCAAGAATAGGTTCATGGCGTTAAGTGGGCGTTGTCTCAGTTCATCCTGGGGAGGCTCTAACTTTAGTTCTTGGCAATAAGAGTTAAGCAGCCTGGAGACTTCCCCTCCCATGGCCCTCCTGGCTACAAAAGTGGCCGGGGCCGGGGGCGGGAACCCTTGCTCGGCTCCCACTGACTTGACCCCTCTGAGCCGACTTAAGCGCTTGGCAAGTACTGGTGGGAGACAAAGGACCTGACAGATGAGCTGTGCCCATGCGTGCGGTGCTGTGGGAAGGCACGCTGGTCACCGGCCCCTCTCTCGGGTCACTGAGCCCCGAAGATAGACCGTCAGGTGCTCAGCCCTTCGGGTGAGCGCTCAGGACCACGGTAGCCCCGAGCCAGCCGGGAGCCTGCTCTCCTTCTCCAGCAGATCAGGCATCCCGCCCAGGGGGACAAGGTTACACTGTCCTCGCCTTAACCAGGTGCAGGTGCGGCTCCTCGGGCCTCTGAGGACTCGATGCCTTGCTAGACACTCAAGGAATCTCCAAAGCAAGCTCTTCTCTGGGGGCTGCGGGGCTCTCTAGGCGGGGCAGCCTCAGGGGACCGAGACTGCAGAGTATAGCAGAGGCCAGAGGCAGGTGGGGGGAGGCTGGGGCACCCCGGGGAGGGGGGTGGGGGGGAGGGCGGGGGGAGTGACCTGCAGAGCTGGGATGTGACCTTGATCGAGGGGAAGCAGGGCGGGCTGAGACGTTCAAGTTCTGATGCTGGGGACACTGTGACCGGGTCACCGGGAAAAACCGGACAAAGTAATCGCTGCAAAATAAAATTAAGGCTAAAATCAGGGGAATCGAAGTTGGCAGAAACAATGGCTGTTAACATAAAATGCCTCGTGATGACTGAAGCTGTAATTAGTGACACCTGACTACAAGAAGACCAATGAATCAAGTTTTCTTCGTGAGATGAGAAAACTCCTTGTGATAAAAGAAATCTTAACCAACTAAGAAAGGTGCTGATTGTTAACAATAACAAAAGGAAAAAGGAGACGGGCAATAACTAAGAAATGGATTAACTGGGCTCTGTGGAACAGGGGCAACGGGTAGAAGACGGGTAATGCAGGTCTGTTCTGGAGAAGTCCACAACAAAACCCGATGTTGATGGAATTCTGATGAAAATCCTTCTCTATTCACAGTATGGATGCCTCCTCGGGGGCTAAACTTCCCACCAGGTAGAGGCAGAGAACTTGGGGACAGGACCCTCCGTCCCGGGGCCTCCCCCAGCGCGGTTTCCTTCCTTTTAATGGAAGCCGGGCCCTGGACCAGCCGTTAACCAACCAGCCGATCACGTCCATGCTACAACTGGGTCCAGAAGGCCAGAAGGCCGTGTTGAGACCTGGATACTCACGGCTCCTCATCTGCTGTCTCACGGGAACTTTCAATGACTGATGTCAACACAGAGCACAGGTAAAGGTAAAACGCACCGATTTTACATAGAATTCCCTTCATCTTCTGGGAGAAAAAGGAATTCGTAGGACATGGGATTGCTCTGATCACCATCAATGGAAAGGCTGCAATTCCCTTACCAGAACATTACGGAAGACAGAAGACAGAAAACACAGACAGATGGAGGAAAGGCAGATGTGTTTCATTCTGTGGCAAAACATCAGGTGTCCTCTCTTCTGTCTTGAAACCGATAAAGGAAGCTGCCCTGAACCTCGAGGGCCAAGGCCCCGCTCCCCTCTGCCGGCACGGACCAGCTCCCTCAACCACACCTGCGGCACAGTGCGTTTAAAACTCGCTCTTTCGGGGCGCCTGGGTGGCGCAGTCGGTTAAGCGTCCGACTTCAGCCAGGTCACGATCTCGCGGTCCGTGAGTTCGAGCCCCGCGTCGGGCTCTGGGCTGATGGCTCGGAGCCTGGAGCCTGTTTCCGATTCTGTGTCTCCCTCTCTCTCTGCCCCTCCCCCGTTCATGCTCTGTCTCTCTCTGTCCCAAAAATAAATAAAAAACGTTGAAAAAAAAAAAAAATTTAAAACTCGCTCTTTCTTTGTAAAGGTCAGTTTCTCTTGGCCTGTTTAACTGTTGGCAGCAAAAGCATGAGAATTTTGGTCAAAATGAGCCACTCACACACCCATGAGGAATCGGGAGTCTTTAATGATTTTCAGCGTAGAAAGTGCAGCCCATGCATCTTTCTGGGCGGTGAGGGGACAGGCGCATCTATAGGGGGAAGCGGGCGCGGGGCCTGCGGGAGGGGGCGGGCAGGTGCCGGCACGGCCACCAGGGGAACCCGCGCCCCTCGCTAGCAAGGGCGACCACGCCGGCTCCGAGGTCTGGGAGGGCGACTTCACCACCGCACACATGCCAATGGCCAGCAGAGCACAAGGGACAGCGCCGCCCCCGCGGAGACCCAGTAGGGCCTGCGGGGCGCCTGGTGCAGTACGGGCTTCAGAAGCAGTAGGACGTGTGGGTGACCCAGTGGGCCGACTCCTCCTTGGAGCGCTTGGCGGAGCTGTGGGAAGTGAAGAGGGACTTGTAAGCTTCAGATTCTTCACTGTTGGCGATGGACCTCTTTGTGGCTCCGCACAGAGGCTTCCCGACTTTTCCGGAAGAGCTCCCGTTTGCTGCTGGAAGAACGAGAAGCCAGATTCGTTAGGGTCGGGACCACAGGTCACCCCCAGCACCACACTCTTACAGGAAACACGTCTGTCTGTCTCGGGAATCTGCCACCACCTCCCCCGGATACGGTGGAAGCCGTCGTCCCGATGCCCGCTCCTTAAAGCTGCTGGATTCACATCTACCACGTGAAACCACACCAGTAACCGTCTGCTGCCTTCTCAGCTCTGGCCCCCGCCCCGTGAACGATGTAAACCAGATCGTCCTCCCAAGGGGGTGCTCTCTGCCTCCTTCAACAGGGGGCAGGAACGGAAGTCCCAGGAGGCGGGGCCACCTACGGCAGGCCAGGTGGCCGCTACGTGTAAGGCGGGGACTGGATCCGCTAACCACCGTGGACGCTACTTACAGCACAAGACTACACATTCTTTTACCTGATAATCAATCTGTGTTTCTTTTTTTTTTTTTTTACATTTTGTATTTATTTTTGAGAGACGGAGTGAGACAAAGTGAGAGTGGGGGAGGGGCAGAGAGAGAGGGAGACACAGGATCGGAAGGGGGCTCCAGGCTCTGAGCCGTCAGCACAGAGCCCGACGCGGGGCTCGAACCCACCGTGAGATCGTGACCTGAGCCAAAGTCGGATGCTCAACTGACTGAGCCACCCAGGCACCCCAATCTGTGTTTCTTTTTTTGTGAAATACATATCTTCTCTTAAAGGCAATGAGGAGAAATGCACTGAATTCTGCACTGTGTGTTAAGTAGCCCTTTGACACTTGGTCAAGAGGCAGGAGAAGGGCTGGCTCTGAATGCCACGCGGGATGCACATAACACCCGAGCCTTAAAGGGATCAGGAACATTTCCGCCCAACGCCCTGAGCGCCGGGCCACGACCCGACCCAGTGTCCGCAGCAGGGTCCTGCTCTCTGTGCGGGCTCAGGAGCTTGATTCCAAAGGCACACCCGGCAAGAAGACAACTGGCTCGCGTGCCCAGCCTCCCTCGGGCCGACCCTGGGGTAGAGGGGCTGTTTCTTCACCTCTAAGAGGGCTCAACGAGCTACTCAGAAACGTGACTTCGGACGACCCTGAGCTTTCCAACTCACTCCAAGAAAGACCGTGACATAACCAGCTGGTTGACCAGCTTTCTGAACAGCTCCCTGTTGTCTCCACAGGACCCACCTGCACTTTTGGGAGCTGAGCTGGCTTTCTTCTCTCTAGAATCGAGGCTGGTTTCTTCGGGCTTCCCTGTCTTAATTTTTGATGGGCCTGGGGATTCTGTTAAAAAAGAACAGTCAGGCAAACAAAAACAAAAGCATATACTTTTTAAAGGAACAGCGCCACAGCCTTATTTTTGCTCAAATGAGGACCTTTTTAAGCGTCTTACCTTCACTGACATCTGGTTTCGAGACAGCCTCTACCGCCTTGGGTTTCTTTGCTTTCTGTAAAAAGAAAGAGCAGACTGGAGCTGTGCTTGCGCTAGTGTGGCTGTGCCCCGGGACAGGCCGCTGCAGTGTGTGGAGGGCGGGTGCACGTTCTGGAGGAGACTCGAGACCACGGTAACGGTGTGTGTTTCCAGCCAGGCACCTCTGCGTCACTCGGGAATACACCTGGAGACGCCTGCCTAGCTCTGCATTTATATTCCAGAAATCACATTCTCAAAAGTCTCAGATGCCAGATTTCAGGGCTAACACCGTCAAGGGTGGCTACAAATAATACCAAAGTACAGATGGGAACATCAAGTCCCACCAGCAGAAACATGGACCGAATCGAACCCATTGCAGTAACTTCTTCAAAGTTGTCAAACCGCTTTCATATTTGTTTATTTAACTATAAAGACTTGAGGCTGGGGGCACCTGGCCGGCTCAGACGAAGACTGAGACTCTCGGTCTTGGGGTCTTGGGGTCATGGGTTCGAGCCCATGTTGGGTGTAGAGATTACTAAAGTAAATAAACTTAAAAAAAAAAACGGCTTGAGGCTATACTAAAAGGCATGTTAGCCAAATCTCAACTCTGGATTACCCGTTAGATTTTTAGGCACCAAAATTCCATCACTCATAATAATTATACTGGGCAGCAAAAATTTTCCAAATGAAACTCACCATTCTAAAATCACACAGCCGTGTTAGAACTGAGTCACAGGAAGCACAAACAGAACTGTGTTTATTCAGAGAATTTAACACGCCATTTTCCAGAGCATCCAAAAGGTGGCACTAGAGACACACAACCCAACTACTTCAGAAGGCTCCCCTCAGTAGAAAGCGTGGACTGGCCTCGGGCACTGGCCTTGAACTTGTAATATATACGTGCAGAGGGACTTGTAATGCTGTACAAAATGTAAAAACTTCCTGTTCATTTCACATGCTCAAAGCATGCATTCAAATCCGTGAAGGTAACACCTGGTCTTTAGGAAAAGACTGACAACTGCCGATTTTGAAGCCTTTCGTTCACAGCTGAGGCTTTATATAAAAAGCAAGAGAAGTCAGGACGTGCTCTATCTTGTTTTCAGCTGTGAGCATATTTGGGAAACATTCTGGTATCCTGGTAGCAGTATCTCAGAGGCATTCCCAGAACCTGCGGTGAGTATTTTGCGGAGAGGGGTGTGCTGACTCCACTGGGCTTTGAACACTTTGGCAGGAAGCCTGGGACAGGAGACGACTCACTGAAGTGACATGGTTAACGACCATACAAACACCAGAGCTTCCTCTGAAACACATTTTCTTCCCTCTTGTGCTTTTTAAAAACTGAGCTGGGTCAATGATAGCAACGAAGAAAACGAGCAGCTCCTTTCTGGAAATCGTCTAAAATATCTCGAGCCTTCTGTGTTCTCTTTTTGTTCTCGTGATGACGAAATCCTAGTTAATTCAGAAAGCCAGTGCAGAATGCGTGCACTTACATGCCAGAGTTCCTTTCCCTTTTATGATTAAAACAACAACAACTCCGAAAAATCTCTAACTATTACGTCACTGGTAAATGCACGCCACACAGAGGGTTTCCCCCATGATTTTATGCACTCGGGCTACTGCAACAAATTCTCTAATACTTCAAGCATTCCTTTGACTTAGTTCTAAATTTTTTTTTTTTTTAACGTTTATTTATTTTTGAGACAGACAGAGCATGAACGGGGGAGGGGCAGAGAGAGAGGGAGACACAGAATCGGAAGCAGGCTCCAGGCTCCGAGCCGTCAGCCCAGAGCCCGACGCGGGGCTCGAACTCACGGACCGCGAGATCGTGACCTGGCTGAAGTTGGACACTTAACCAACTGAGCCACCCAGGCACCCCTCCTTTGACTCAGTTCTAATCACAAAATTTCTCCCACATTTACCCTGAACCTCACTTAGTTTTTTATTATTTTTAACTTTTTAAATAAAATTTTTTTTTGTTTCTTTTTTTTTGTAATCTCTCCACCCAGCGTGGGGCTTGAACTCATGACCCCAAGATCAAGAGTCGCACGCACGACCAACTGGGCCAGCCAAGTGTCCCCAACATTTTTTTTAAAGAATGAAAAATTTGCTATTCGTGAAAAGCCACAGGGATCATCCGCAAACACTTTAAGAAAGGAGGCAGAATGGATGGCACATCGAAAGACTTCTTAGCCTATAAACTGTTTTCAGCCCGGTCGTTATGGCAGCTCATTAAGCAATGAATCCACTGCTTGTGGAATGTGATTTTAAGCCCAGGGTCACAAAACAGAGCCTTCACGTGGCACATCCACCCAGAGCTTCGGTCGCCGCGGTTGGGCACACGACCGGCCTCCGTCCCCGCGAGCGGTGGTACCACACTCCCAGCCAGTCCCCCGGCACAGGGCGCAGGGAGGCCAGGGGGGCTCTAGTTGTGGGCAGGCTGCTTAGTTCCCTGCCACCCGGAAGTGCCTCGGCGGAGGGTGGGGATCGCAGGCTTCCGGGGTCGGGCCCCCCACCCACACCTCTGGGGGACTCCCGGGACCTCTGCAAACCTGAGCAGCACGGACTCCCCAGAGGTGCTGGGGTGACGGTAACTTTCCGCTTCTATTTTACAAACTTTGCACACACAGCACGGACTCTTACCATCAGTGACGGCGCAGCGACCCTGGCGGCTGCCCCTCCCTCGGGCATCACCTTGTTGGCCCTCTCCCCTCCTGACGACACCTGTCCTATGCAGGAGCTACCGCCACCCCCAGGTCACCGATGAAGAAGCTGAGTGCAGGAGAGCAGAACCGCCCTGCCCGTACCGCGAGCCCCGACGGGAGTCCTTCCAGAGCCCCGGCCCCCGTAGGTTGCGAAAGCCACCTCGATCGCGGCACGCCCACCAGCAGCTGCCAGCAAGGCCGCTCGGTGGTTTGCAACTGGCCCCGAAGCCGAGGCGGCCGAAGCCTCCGGAAGGTGAGGGGCAGACGCGAGGGCCGCATTACCTTCCCCAGCTTCGCCTTCTGCCGTCTCTCCTCCATCCTTCCCTTCAGCGTCTCCACATCCTCCTTGGTGCCATTGAGCACGATGACGTCGTCTTCCTGGAAGGCAGCCCCGCACTGGAGAGGGCAGGAAACAGGACATTCTGTCACCACGCGGAGGGCAGCTACCCCTGAGACCCTCGCCCGTGCCCAACCACCGCTCTGCAAACCCCCGGGAAATTCCTGGAGTGTTCTGCCTGTATCTCAGCTTAGCCAGCTTTTGAGTCAAGCTCTGCTTTGCCAAGTTCTGCGTGTGGAGCTAGCGTGGCAGGCCCGGGAGGGCCGGCTCGGAAAGGGCCTGCCTGCAGCTCAGCCTCCCTCTAGTCTCTGGCGTCTGCGAATCTGGATTTCGGGAGGGTTCCCAGCATTTTCTGTGTCGGGCCGCTTGCCACACAGGTCTCCCCGCCGGACCTCTACGTCCTAGAGGGACCGGACCTCCAGGTGTGCAGGAGGAGGGCCCCGTACACAGCCCCTAGCACGTGGGGGGCGTTCGGGAAAAGCCTGTGTAAGGAATCATCAGCCACATTTATGCGGCACCTGCTGGCTTGTCTCACGATGACTGACTTCACGAGAGCCTGTGATGTGCCGCTCGCCGCTGAGCCCGGCCTGGACGGGAAGCGGCCCGCAGAGCTCCCCTTCCAGGCGGAGCCGAGGGCTGTGAACTCGACCTTGCGTCAGAATCTCCAGGCCTCGTGGGACCCCGGGCCGGTGTCCGACTCGGGGTCTAGGGTGGGGCCCAGGAACCTGCATTTCTCATGTCTTCTCAGGCGATGCGGACGCTGCCTGTGGGGAACCCTGCTTTGGGCAGCCTGCTCTGGAGTCCGGGAACAGGGCCAGTGAGGGGAGTGGGCTCCGTCCCAGCAGGAAGCGGGGGGGGCGGAAGGGGGGAGACCTGTCTGGGGGCACAGGCTGCTGCCCATTGTTATTGCCACAGGGGGTCTGCCTGGGGAGCCCGCCCTGCTCAGGGAAGGATCCTGGCCAGCGTCTGTTTGGTGGCGTCTTCCTCTTCGTGTGGGTCCCAGGCAGAGAGAGACACTGGTGGCTTCTCTGGGCCTCGGTTACCTCCTCCGCTAAATGGGAAGTAAAACGAGCTCCCGGCGCGGTCCGGGCTGGGGCGAGACTTCAGGGTGACCACGCAGGGGATTCAGCACAGGGCTGGGCACCCACCGGTCAACCAGCGTTGGCCGCCGCGGCCAGTGCGCGTCTTCCCGTGGGAGAGCTGCCCGCACCAGCACAGGCCCTTCTCCGGGACACATGTCTGTGTCTCCAACGAGCCTCCCCGGGAGAAACCTCGCACGCACGTGTGTGGCCGCATCTGCTCTGCTGGGGAAGGTGCCCTTTCGCGGAGGGGAGAGCACAGGCTCCTCCCGACTCTGCCTGAGTCTCTGTCCCTTACCGCCTGGCGACACAGCCTTACCGGACCGCCGTACGCGTGAGCCGTGAGCACGACTCTGCGCAGACCTCAGGGGCTCCTGGAAAGTCTACCCTGCCCGGAACGGGAACCGTGACGGCCCCACGGCACCCAGAATCTCCTACAGAACACATTCTCAGCACGGGACAAGACATGAAGCCCTCTTCCTGAACGCTGCCGAGCCTTTCCCAGCTCCTCCCGACACACGGGAGCCGGCCAGCCCGTGCTGAGCCCTCAGCTGCTGCCCCAGCTCGGTCTTTACTGTGCTGCTCGCCTCCAAAACCACACAGGACCACAGCAGCTCCTTCCCTAGGGGCATCTGGGAGGTGCCACGACTGAAGAGACCCTCCTTTGGCCCACAAGGCGTGCCGTCGAGGCCACAGGGAAGCCACACGAACGGAACAAGGGGGTGCCGCCAGAGCACCGGGCTGGGACGGCCTCGAAGAACAGGAGCTTGCTTTTCGCCGTCAGTGCAGGGAGGCCTCCAGGCTCTGCAGGATGACCCCCGGGAAGCCCCAACACCGTGGGGGATTTGGGGAGAGGATTCTCTTGGGGGGGGGGTCCCCTTCTTGGGTAGGAAATAAAAAGGGATCCTCAGGACCAGAATCAGGCGGCGGATAGGGCTCAGCGGTGTTGGGGCCACAGCGTCAAGAACCCTCCCGAGCGTGCACACAGGAGGCAAAAGGAGTCCCCATCTGTCCCGCTAGCCTTCCCCCTCCTCCTTCCCCCCTCCAGGCTTGGTGCACCTGCTTTCCATCGTTCCTCGGCAACCCCCTTCCTGGCGTGTCGGCAGTCAACCGTCTCTTTCCTCTACGTGTGACTGGTTGGTTGTCTAGATAGGACTGTGGACCCTGTGCTACATACAGTTGTGGTGGGTTGTACCCCGAGTTGTATCTTTAAAGTTGAATTAGCCACTAACAATAAAAAGTCGGGAGCCTTTCATACTAAAAATCTTGCTTTCTCTCCCAAATTCAAAAGATCCATTAATACCAAACCCATGCTCTCAAGGCCTCAACTGCTGGGACCTGAGCAGGGCTGTCCCCTAGAGCCTGGGCACGGGACCCTCCCACTGGCTACAGGTCCTGTCACTTGCTCTTGGGGCATGCCTGACCTTGGCAGGCTTCTGCCTGGCCCCAGAAACTTGGGCGAATGGTCTACCCCTTGGGGACAAGTGAAACCAGGGCAGGAAGACTTCCATCCACAGTGGATGTAGCTGTGGCCGTGGCTGTTCTCTGTGGACTGAAGGGTCGAGGGAGGGTCACTTTTGAAAGGGAGGGGAGTTGCAAAGACATAGGTGGCTCAAAAGGACTGACCCTCTCTGCTTATAAAGTAACACATAGTGTAAGTAAAAAAACAACCATATTTTCCTTCAAATGCATTTTTCTATGTGTACAGTTACTACACAGCTGACATCATGCATTTTATTTTTTTTAAGTTTATTTCGAAAGAGAGAGAGAGAGTGCGCATGCGCAGAAGAGGGGTGGGGGGGGGAGGGGGGAGAGAATCCCAAGTAGGCCCCGCCCTGTCAGTGCAGAGCCCGATGTGGGGCTCGAACTCATGCACCATGGGATCATGACCCGAGCTGAAATCAAGAGTCAGACGCTTAACTGACTGAGCCACCCAGGCACCCCAATCATGTATTTATCTTAAATTTGCTTCCTTTTATCACTTATAACTTAGATGTCCAAAAAATGGGGAAAATAGATAAATCATAATGCATTCTTAGAAAGGAGAAGCAGACAATTGTTTAGAGTTTCTGACAACGTAGAAAGTGGTTTATGCTGCAAGAAAAAGACTACAAATTGTGTAACCATATGACCTCCGGATATTACCTTTTTTCTAAAGCACTGGGGGGAAAAAGCCAGTAGGGAAGTGCCGCGGAACAGAGGTAGAATGACGGGTAATGCGCTGCTCTATCTGTGTATTCAGAAGACGAACAAACGGAAGCCGTCCCTCAGTCACTGTCCTTCCAAACGGCATTTGCACTGAGCGACCGATGGCATGCGTCTCTGGCCCAGAAACCCCACTTGTGGGACTCGCTTTGTCTCCATCACACAAGCCTCTTTCCCGCAGCAGTACTCTGGGGAGTGTAATAAGTGAACATGTGCCTGTGTGTGTGTACTGACTTTTAAAACAGTGCTTCCCTCTGTCACGTCTGACCGAGTAAATCGAGCTCAAGTGTCTGGACACGGGCCAGGGGAGAAGTAGCTACCGTGTACGATTCCCATCTCGGCGTCCCTGTTTTTTTTTTAACGTCTATTTTTCATAGAGTGCAAGCTGGGGAGGGGCAGGGGCGGGGGGAGAGGATCTGAAGCGGGTTCTGTGCTGCCAGCAGAGACGTGGACGCGGGGCTCGAACTCACGAACTTCGAGACCATGACCCGGGTGGAAGCCAGACGCTTAACTGAGCCACCCGGGTGCCTTGGCTTCACTCTTCTTGATAGATCTGCCTGTCTGTGGTAAGCCTGAAGAGACAGCAGCGAAAGAGAGAAGCTCTGAAACCAGAGAAGGGAAAGGGCTTAAGGGCACCGGCATCCAGCAGCGGAGAACGGAAGCGGCACCGACGGCGGAGCGGTGGTACGGCCCCCCCGGAGGAGCTGGAGGACAGGGACGGGGCACAGGCTCGCTTGCGTCCCTGAACTCAGGCCCTCTGGAGAGCGGGGCTGAAACACCTGGATTGTTCCCAACGCTATTCAGGAAGCACCCAAGATTTTTAAGTGACTTTCATTGATCCCTTTAATGAAAAAGGATCAGATAACCAACTTTGGCCTCCTAGTTTTCAAAGCATTTATGGAATCTGACCCACGACTGCCAGGATTCCACCCGGCTTTCAGAACACCAGCATCTCTGCGGCCCTTCATCCAGACCAGGTGTTTATGGCCGTTGTCTCCTGTTTTGTGAGGCAGCGATCCAGTCCTGAAGAAACACTCAGAGAAGCAAGCGTGACTCTTTTTCAACCTACCAGTCAGAATCAACAAGAACAAAATCCTCCAGGGACGGAGGGGTAACGAAACCTGCCAAGCAACTCTGTTCATATGATTTAAGCGGGAGCCGAGGGAAGAGAAGCAACTGACGGAAGAGAAAATCCAGGCTGGGCACGGACACCGCCAGCGTTTCAGCCCGTGGAACATGAGAACGGCTTTTGGTAAACGCTTCGTTAACTACACACAGATCACAAATGGCAGACGCTGAGCAGGTACAATTGCTAAAATGCTTTTCCTTGCTTCCTCTGTGGTTTTTTAAAACAGAAATATTGGAGTATCAGTAACATTTTTAGGGGCACCTGGCTGGCTCGGTCAGAGCATGCGACTCTTGATCTCAGAGTCATGAGTTCAAGCCCCACGTTGGGTGTGGAACTTACTTAAAAAAAAAAGGAGTACTGGGGCGCCTGGGGGGCTCAGTCGGTTAAGCGTCCGACTTCGGCTCAGGTCACGATCTCACGGTTTATGGGTGTGAGCCCTGCATCAGGCTCTGTGCTGACAGCTCAGAGCCTGGAGCCGCTTCTGATTCTATGTCTCCCTCTCTTTCTGCCCCTCCCCTCCTTGCGCTCCGTCTCTGTCTCTCGAAAATAAATGAATGTTAAAAAGTATCAGTAATAGTTTTATTTTTATTTTTTGAGAGAGTGTGCACACAAGCGAGCGGGGGAGAGGGGCAGAGGGGAGGGAGAGGGAGAGAGAGAGAGAGAGAGAGAGAGAGCGAGACCGACCCAAGCAGGCTCTACGCTCACAGTGAGGAGCCAGACACAGGGCTCGACGTCACAACTGTGAGATCATGACCTGAGCCAAAATCAAGAGTTGGACGCTCAACTGACTGAGGCCCCCAGGCGCCCCCAGTCATATTTGTAAATGCAGACGTAGCAGGCATCTTTTTCTCTCAAACAGTCCTTACTCTTCGTTTCAGCCGAAGACAGCAAAAGTGGAGTCTTTTCAAGGATGCGATTAGAGTTTTAAATTTAAAATGCCACCATCTGTTCTTTCCTCACACGGGAGACAATAACTAAGTCGGCCTCAAGGCCACGTCCAAACGCTCAGGCCTCATTCTGAGCCCAAACATACTAATGTTATTTCTGTTGTGGTTTTGAGTCAGGTGCCCTGAAATGGACTTTTCCTCTTTGTATCAAAGCGGCTGGAAAATGCACGCATGTTGTGACTAGGACATCTATGTTACTGGCCAGTCGGACAGTGTTCCAATTCAAAGTTAGTCTGCTCTTGTAAGTTGAAATAGTTTAAGAAAACCTAATGGTCTAACTTGGGTGTTGGGCATCATTCTGAGCCCAGAGACAACAAAAATAACAGATACCAAATTTTTACTGCTGTGGCTAGAGTGACATTTTAAAGACACACTTGCAGTAAATGGAGAGCGCTGGCAGGCACGGTCTTGGGGGTCAACACTAAGCGCCCCAGTCCTGCTCAAGCCGAGTACCTCCCCCAGCCAGGCTCAGTGGGGGCTCCACCTATCTGCTCCCGACCCCCGTCCCGGTGTTCCTAGGGGACCGCATCGTGAGTCCAGCAAACGGAGACTAAATCATTTAATCTGGGTAAGCTAATGTAAGTGCTCTAAAACAGTAATATTCTAGAACATACAGCAAAATATTTTGAGTTCATCTTTAGACATGCCCATTCATTATCTGTTTACCCACAGAAATTATCTCTGTAAAACAAAAACAAAACTAAAAGAGTTTGTTTATACAGGATGTCAACTCCCCTGAAAAGTCTTTCCTATTATTTTTTTAATGTGTATTTATTTCTGAGAGAGAGAGAGAGAGAGAGAGAGAGAGAGAGAGAGAGACGAGTGAGCAGGGGAGGGGCAGAGAGAGAGGGAGACAGAATCCAAAGCAGGCTCCAGGCTCTGAGCGGTCAGCAACAGAGCCCGATGTGGGGCTCAAACTCACAAACTGTGAGATCATGACCTGAGCTGAAGTCGACGCTCAACCGACCGAGCCACCCAGGAGCCCCCCCGACCCCCGGAAAAGTCTTTATAATAAATTAGATCCGTCCTAACAAATTCAAAATGACTGCCCTTAAAGAAAGCGTTAGTGGTAACGCACGATACCGAACCCGTGCTGCTGACTTGTGTTTCCGGCTGTTAAGGCTCGCTGTGGGGTGGGGAAGGGGGGACCGTGGATGGATGAAGAAAAGAAGAAAAAAATGTACACACCTGGTCTAATAATTAGGGCAGTAATGTGTTCTGAAATAATTTCTCGGACGTATTCTATGCTTGGACAAAAACATAAAAAGCCACACAATTCCATTCTGAGAACTAGAAGCAAATCATCTGTCACTGTGTGGGGTCTAGCATTCTATAAGGGAAAACAATCTAAACACCATCCTTAACCACAACTTTGGTCACGACTTCTACCGGGAGAGACTCCCCACTACCCCTCGGACGTCGTGTGTCTTCAGTGAGCTCAAAGCGTGACCTTCACCAGCACCGCGCCTGGTGTGGAGGCTACCTGGCTCTGCTTTGCACTGAGCGCGTTGGGCCTCTGGCGACGAGGGCTGAAGGATTTCAGGGAACGTGAGGCCCAGGGAAGAGAACGTGAGTGACCGACAGAACGCTCCCTCGCACGCACAAATTAGTACGTTTAGCAACCATCTGTGACTTCAGTAACACGTGAACAAACAGGATACCGGAGCGCTAAAAATGGGTCCGGTCCGGACAGAGAACCTGCCTGTCTGCTGCATGACACCCAAGGATAGCTACCCCTCTTTCCTAAAGCCTCTGAAATAAATAAACATCTTAAATATGACTTTGCGTGGAGGAAACTAACGGTTCGGAAATCAGTAAGACTGCGCTTTTTAATGAGCTGCGTGTTCCCCACCACTTGCGCGTCTTGGAAATGAGTTCGGTGGGAGAAAAGTCACGTGTTAACAATTCCATTTTCATTATGGCAACAAAAGCGGACTTCACATTAGAGACAGAACCGTCACAAGTCACCAAGAATCAAGGCCGGGACACGTCCGCCACGCTGACAACGGGCCCACCCCCGGCTACAGAGGAAACGCCGGCACGCCCCAAGAGGTGACAGAGGTGACGGGGATCTCCGGGGTCCCCGCTGGATGCTGGTTAGAGCCACGGCAGGAGCCACGGCAGTGGGGGCTCCAGGGCCTTCATCTGGGAGGCTGGTCTGACTGCCTTTAAGAGCTTGTGGCGAAGCAGTGACAACGGAGCTCATCTGCTGGGGACCCTGGTCCCCGCTGCACGTGGCACCTAGGGCACAGCGGTTTCTCAATCCCAGAGGGAACGCGAGCGGGAAGGCGGACCTACCCGGGCACCCGTGAGCACGGCACTAACACCGGGAGGTAGGAAGGCGGCGGACGAACACAGCCCAGCTCGCGTCCCTGTCTCTGCAGAGGGGACATAAACCGCTTAGCCCAGGTATCGCCCGAAGGACAAGGGATTCCACGCGGGACCTGTCTTCATTCAATTATCATAAACGACTGAAAAAATCTAATTCCCTGTGGCAGAGCCATGGTTTACACGGGGTGTAATCTGTCAGTGGAGTGAGGCCAACAACATTTCTATGATGAAACCAGAATGTTTTACTTTAACCACAAGCCTAGAAACAAAACCAAAGATGACAAGCCAGAAAACCTCCAAAACCTCCTCTCCATACTAAATGTAATAAACTATGGCACGTGGTTTCCCTTTAACCAAAAAAAAATTTTATTTTATTTTATTTATTTATTTATTTTTTAATTTTTTTAATGTTTATTTATTTTTGAGACAGAGAGAGACAGAGCATGAACGGGGGAGGGGCAGAGAGAGAGGGAGACACAGAATCTGAAGCAGGCTCCAGGCTCTGAGCCATCAGCCCAGAGCCCGACGCGGGGCTCAAACTCACGGACCGCGAGATCGTGACCTGAGTTGAAGTCGGGCGCTTAACCGACTGAGCCACCCAGGCGCCCCTATTTTATTTTTTTTAGAGACAGAG
The DNA here is from genome assembly GCF_028018385.1 of Neofelis nebulosa. Classification (NCBI taxonomy): domain Eukaryota; kingdom Metazoa; phylum Chordata; class Mammalia; order Carnivora; family Felidae; genus Neofelis; species Neofelis nebulosa. The sequence goes on along the minus strand of NC_080790.1, from coordinate 135,345,195 downwards.
TGCAAGTGGGGGAGGGGGACAGAAGGAAAGAGAGGGAGAGAAAGAGAGACAGAGAATCTCAAGCAGGCTCTATGCTCAGTGAGGAGCCCGACATGGGGCCAATCCCATGATCCCCTTGGGCTCATGACCTGAGCTGCAATCAACAGTCAGATGCTGACCCAGGCACCCCTAACCAAAATTATTAAAAGCAGGCAAAAGCTTTGATTTCATTTCAAGAAGGTATTTCCTCCCTAGTGAATTTCTCCTTTTATGATACAGGTTTTGTTTAGAGACCAGATATGAAATGTGTCAATTACAGTGAATACAGTACTATATAATTTATAATACTGTATTATATAATTTATAAAAATGTCTTCAAAATTACATCATAAGGTTTCACGTTTGGGGCAATCAACAAACATTTACCAAACTGGCACAAAAAAACTTGGCATATTTGGGCAGTGGCTGCTTTTTATTTTTGAAGCAGGATGGGTGAAAAAGAAAACCACAGGGAAAATAAGTACATTCTTTAAATTCACAGTCCACAATCAGCATTTACAATTTTAGCTCAAAGTTTAAGAGAAGGATAGCTCAAAATGCTGCCTAGTCACTGCTTTATCCCAATGGCATGTGAAATAATGATGTGGAAGGGAAGGGACTAGTGTCCAATCTGAGACAAAACACTGCTCAAAAGCAAATGGGCTTTTTAAAAAACAGAAAAAACAGCAATAGGCAGAGATATGACTTTTTATGGAAATCAGGAGCCAGGATTTATAAGCAAGAAAAAAATAGTTACTGATAATGTCGACATCTTACATGATCAGTCTTCTCCCTAAATTCGAAAGGATGCTCCCTGCATGCACTAATAATTAATTAATAAAAAAATAATTAATCAAAACGCCTTGGGTCACCTTTGTTCCTATTAAACCTATTCGTGCATTTCTACAGGACCCCAGAAAGGCAACTAAATTATTACCAAATAATTTTATCAGGTAAAGACATCTTGTTTTTAATCAAGGAAGCCTTCTCTAAAAAATTCATAAACTCGTTTCAACAAATCAAATTCTGTGATGAACAAATTCTCTTGATATATTGCTTCCTTTACTGGAAAGAGTTATAAAATGATACAGGATAACAGCATAAAATGAAGTCTGCATAACGTAGAACAGGACACTATTCACGTCCAAAATAAGTATTTGAGATTTTTTTTAACCTGCCAACGTTAAGGGCAGTAACACATGAAAACATGCTCAACATCCTGAGACATCAGGGAAATGCAAAGTGAAACCGCAGTGAATCAGCACCATATACCTATCAGAATGGTTAAAATGAATAAATCTGACCACGCCAAGCACGGGCGAGGATACAGAGCTGCTGGAGCTCTCCCACTGCTGCGGGCAAGTGAAACAGCACAACCACTCTGGACAGCAGTCGGCAGTTCCACTCTTAGGTATTTGCCCCCAGGGAAGCAAAAACGCAGGTCCTGTTAACATCACCCCGAAAGCCTGCTCATTTAACATTCCAGAAGTTTCTACTAAGGGCTATTTTTGTAAAACTGCCATCGCTCCTAATTTAGAATTGTGTTTAAAAGGAAGAGAACATCCTTCCACTAATCACCCTACTGTGCCAAAAGAAAGCCTTAATCAAGCAACCTCATAATTATGAGGTTGGTGAAGCAGTCATCAGGATTTTCTGTGAAGTCAGTAAATGTGAAGAGATCCACAGTAGCGTTATGTATGGTAAACAGCTACTCACCGAGTGCCGTGTGTGGCCCGAGTCCCTCCAGGATGGCTGTACTCAGTTCTGACACCACGTTACGTACGGGTGAATACGCGCTGGCCAATAAACCAAAGAACCACGGCAGATCTTTTTACTTTTGTAAACCACGTTTTGCGGCTACCTTTTCAGTTTTCCCAAAGGCTGATATATTTCAATAATCTGAACGCACTGCTGTTAATTCTGCGTCAGCAAGTCACCTAACCAGCAACCATTACATTTTGGTACTAAGGACTATCCCTTTTGGAAGAGTTATTGAAACACAGAAACAAAACGTCCGTACAAAGACTCGCGCACGAAAGCTTACGGCACCTCGTCATATCCCAACAGTGGGAGCAATTCCGTGTCCTTCCACAGATGAACAGATAAACGGACTGTCGCCTGCCCACGGGACAGACAGCGTACTGCACAGCAATAAGGAGGAAAGAATGGTCACAAATCTAATGAGCTGCATGAAATCTCAAAATCATTACCCAAAGTGAAAAGAGGCAAAAAGTACAGTCTACAACTCTGTTTATATGGTTCCAGACCACGCAGCTGATGTACAGAGACAGAGAGGGCACAGAGACTGCCCAGAGACAGGGTGCAAGGCGGGTGGAGTGAAAGGGGCACAAGAAATCTCTGGGGGGGGCGGGGGGGGGGACATGTGTCCTGGCGATAGCGGTGATGGTTTCGCGGGCACGTACGTCTACAAAGCTGAGCACACTTGGTGCTTTAAATACGTGTACTTCGGCAAAGCGGCAGGCTGGGGGAGAGTTATGCCACCCTGAATCTGTCTGTTGTTCTCCTAGGAAGCCTAGAGGGAAAGAAATTCAAGCGGTGGTGATAAGAAGGCACCTGGAGCTGAAGACATGAGCCAGCTGCGGGCCACGAAGCCCGGACTCCTCGTGTGCACAGCCGTGTGCGTGTGCATTTTCCTTTATTTAAGGGATCCACCTCCGGAGGAACCCGAGGAGTCCACCTATCCCGCAGCGGTGGAATGTGGCTTTTATCCAGATGAACTGTGTTCAGCTTTATCTGAAGGGAAAGAGGCCGCCCCTCAAATTGCAACTTTTTGTAAAAACCCTCACGGTTCTCAAATACTTGCTCACTTGCGCACACCAGGAAACTGCTCCAGGATTTCCCAGGAGGTGCATTTCATAACCAGACCCTTGTCTGCAGAAGAGGGCAATTTCTCTTTGGCATATATCGTAACTACTCACAAGGACCTGGCTATGTTTGTGCAGCTGCTCAGGTCTATTTATGTGCCTCAAAACCTTTACTGTATTCATGTTGACAAAAAGGCCCCAAAGAAGTATAAGAGTGCTGTGCAAACCCTGGTGAGCTGTTTTGAAAATATTTTTATTTCATCAAAGAGAGGAAGAGTGGCCCACACTGGCTTTACAAGACTGCAGGCAGATCTTACTTGCATGAGAGATCTGGTCCGTTCCAAATTTCAGTGGAACTATGTCCTTAACCTTTGTGGACACGACTTTCCAATCAAAACCAACAAAGAAATCATACGCTACATCAGGAGCAAATGGACTGATAAAAACATCACTCCTGGAGTAATCCAACCACCAAACGTTACATCCGAGACAAGTGGAAGTCGTCTTGAATTCACCCCTGAAGGAAGTATCTACGGATCTCCAAACAGGAGATTCAAAGATGAACCACCCCATAACTTAACAATTTATTTTGGAAGCGCTTACTACGTACTAACGAGGAAGTTTGTAGAATTTGTACTGACGGACATCCGCGCAAAAGACCTGCTCCAGTGGTCCAGAGACGTCCAGAGCCCAGAACAGCATTACTGGGTGACTCTGAACCGACTGAAAGGTAAGAACATCCAGCGATACAGCGTCTGTTCAGATCAGAGGCAACAACAGATGCTTATTCGTAAGTGGAAATTGTATTTCACGATTTACCACGGCTTGGCGAAGAGCTCTACGTTTTGCAAGACCTCTTCCACTTTGGGGAGTACGGGAGGGTCTTTAGGAGTCTCAGGTTTGCTGAGAGAGGGCCACGCGCCCAACCGGCCCGGCTGCTTTTGTTCCCTCTCCAGAAAGAAGTATGACCAATATCTGAGCACAAATCTTCAGAAACTTCATTTCTTCATTCACTTATTAAATACCGCTGGGTACCTACGAGGGCCAGACATTGTGCTAGGGGCCCTTTTAAGAATGGAAAACATCAGGGGTGCCTGGGTGGCTCAGTAGGTTGAGCATCCGACTTCAGGTCATGATCTCATGCATGGTTCGTGAGTTCGAGTCCCACGTCGGACCCTCTGCTGTCAGCACAGAGCCCGCTTCGGATCCTCTGTCCCCCTCTCTCTGCCCCTCCCCAACCTGTGCTCTCTCAAAAATAAACATTAAAAAAAAGAATGGAAAACATTACAAGTAGTAATTTTGGGGGTGGCAAACATGATACCTCAGGTAGGTTTTCTGAGACAGGGAAGTCTGATGGCCTCCCTTAAGTGGACTTACTTTCTCTTTGTATAAAGTTGATGTGGCTTCAAGTCTGAATGGTTATAATCGGTCCAGATGACCGTGCAAACACTGAATCCAGCAGAAATCGATTAGGATCTTAGTTTAATCTGTCCTATCCACTGAAAATCCTATTTTCACATCCCCTCAGAGGGCTGTTATGGAGAAACCCAACATCATCATGCCAAGGGCGCACTAGATGCACTCAGGAAGTTACTAGGGTGGAGACAGGGATGAAAACGAAAGCCGGAACACAAGACCTTGGCCACGGCCGCCGCCTGCCCCCAAGGCGTAGCACTCGAAGCAGGGCTGGACTTCCCTCCACCTTTCTCCCACGACCACATCTGGGGTGGGGGGAGCACGGCCAGGAAGAGCTGGCACCCTAGGGCCGAGCAGCTGCCTGCCCGCTGTAATGCTCGTTCTGTTTCCCCCTTAGATGCCCCGGGAGCCACACCTGATGCTGTCTGGGAAGGAGACATTCGAGCCATTAAATGGAGGAACGAGGAGGGAAGTGTTCACGATGGATGTAAAGGTAAGACTCGAACCAAAGCAAAAGCAAAAGCCTTCCAATTTTATGAAAACTATACAACTGCTGCCTGGATAACATCGGGAGACGATCGTTAGCAGAAGTAGTGAAGGGATTCGTGAGTTTCCAATTACATGGGGCAATTTTTTTTTAAACTTCTTATTTATAATATCTAGAGAGAAAAGCTCACAAATCGTTAAGTACTTGGGTTGATAAATTTTCACAAAGTGAACACACAACTCGGCTGCAACTTTAAAAGTTTTAAGATACAAATACACAAGCTGGCGGGTTTCTTCCACCTGCCCCTAGAACTCAAACTTAAACATTTATTTTAAAAAAGCTGTGTCTCCCTGGACCTCTACCAGAGCAGACCAGTGAGAAATGCAGGCGATCGATCGATCGTTCCAGAGCTCAGAGGTTGGCAGCAAACTCTTGCTGAAGGGAAGGTCTTTCTGCTTTGCCCTCAGGAGACTCTCCCTGGGAGCTGTGAATTCTTTTGCCCCTTTGTCTGGTGTCCCGGTGGTTTTAGTTACCAGGACAATACAGAACAGACTTGGGGTGGGGGACGTCAGTGTCCCTCTTTGGTGAAAAGGCTGGAAAAGCAGCAGCTGACTGCAGACTCAGGCCCAGCCACTGGGAGAAAATGCCTAGGGAGTGGGAGACCCAGAACCGGCCTCTGGTCCTGCCATTCACGCCTACTCTCCCCACCGCTCTCCCCACCCACCCGCCGCCCAGGGTGAGATGGCTGAGAGGAGCAGAGGTGACGGGAGAACAGTCACAGCACCATGCGGACAAGTCCGGTAGGGAGAGGTGTGCACGCTCTGGGAGCCCAAGAGGAAAGAAAAACAAGGTGTCTGATCTTTATGGGGCCGCAAACTGTGTTGGACAGAGAAGGCAGGAAGAGCGGGGCAGACGTGTGTACAGGTGGCTGGGGCACAGCATCCTCTCTCCCAGGCACGTGGCCTGGCCTTTCTGTCTACACGCAGCTTCCCAACCACCAAAGAAAATAGCACAGACACAACCACTGATTTTAATAGCGCGTCTAGGCGTGGCCCCTCGGGCTTGAGTCACAGTAGATCAGAAATACAAAATCAACCAGGTTCACCCAGTTTCCCAGCTGTTTAAAGGACTGATCTCAAAGAAACAGGTTGTAGACAAATTAGAAAATGTAAAACCCAATACCAGAGAATAACTCAAAGACCAGCAACTCCCGGGGCCACGTACACAGCCACTCTCCTGACAGGTACCAGGTCGGAAGGGCTGGAATAATTTTCTACTGTTTTCAATAAATATTTTAGCCACGATTCAATTAGGGGGCTCTTCACACAATAAGAAGGTGACAGTTACACAGGCTAAGAAGCAACGCTGGCCTTTCTTTAGAAAGCAGGGCTCACTGCCATTACACACTGGGGTTGACAAGACCGGTGAATAAATGCTCAGGAAAGGCCGGGGTCGGGGCTCAGATGCTTCCTGAAAACATGATTCACTCACAGAGTAAGAAGTCATGAAGGGTGGCTGCTATCAATAATACAGTTATGATTTAGAATTCTTATAACGACAACCTGAATATTTCAATATTCTGTAATCTTAACAAAAATCATTGTTGCCCCAAAGCGAACACTTCAGCAAGTTCTTGCCGTTGCTCACTTCAGACTGCAAACTGCCCACTAGGAAAGCAGCGAGACAAGCGGCCGCCAAGAGTCAGCCCCCACCTTAGGCCGAGCCCCGTCAGTGACCGCGGTAGAACCTTCCGGAGCCCTGCGCTGGGCCCGCAGTCAGTCCTCACAATGACCCTCAGGTACTCACTATCGTATTCACACTTCACAGATGAGGAACCCCAGGCTCAGAGAAGTGAGGTGACCCCCAGTGTCATAGGAAGCAGCACAGGAAGTGGCAGAGCTGGGTCTCTAAGCAGGTGCGGCTGTCTGCTGCCCCTCCAGTGGACGAGCACGCACAGAGTGACGGTCATCCTGCTGTCACCAGCAACAAAGAGTTCTGTTTACTTGTCATCACCCAAACGGCATGAACCCAACTCTGAGGACCTTCCGCATGCCTGTGCCCCCTTCCTGGCTCACATTCACGTGTATACACAGTAGAGACCATCCAGCTACCACCGAGGTGCAGCTGATTCTTTTTTCACTACGTCCTACGCTGTTCACGCAGCTTGTCTTCATGGTCGTACTTTTCACCTGGTTCAGTGTAATTCTATTGAGAGTCTGTGACACTGTGCCAAGAACGTCTACCAGTGAGAAAGGTGTCAGTCGTGACAAGAGCCGCCGCTTACAGAGTGCTTACTCTGCTTGGCCCCTTACTAGATGAATGCGTGCTCACTGGGGGAAGGTTCTTTCCACCTTGTTCCAGTCTTACAAACAGCACTGGACGGTTGTACGCGTGCAGTTCCGCCCCTTTTCTGTATTTCCCTCAGATGGGCTTTCAGAAGTAGGATCGATGGGCTGGCGTGGAAAGAAAAGCAGGGCGGAGCTGAGCAGAGAGCAAGGTCTCCAAAGCGGGTCGACCTCTGCCTCCCTCCTCTGCGAACCGGAGGTGGTAACGGGAAGCACCTCGCAGCACTGGCCGGGGGGTTAACAGAGAAAGAAGGAAGAGCTGAGTGCTGCGCGTCAGGCACCTAACGTGTGCTGCTGAGTTCGTCGCGAAGGAACCCAGCACTGGAGTCGACCTATGATTCCAATTTTAATGACTTCTATCTGTATCAAACGCTCACTCTGCACGGGCAAGAGGGCCGAAGCAATGCCACGTTAACACCGACGCAATTCCTGCAAACTCCCCACAACCAAGGAAAACAAATGTTCATGGGGCCCAGTTCAGAATTTAGACTTGGCCCGGCAAATGCGTGCTAAGACGTCTCCCCTGTGCTCGTGACTAACGAACATTCCACAGTGTCCCCTTAAACAAAGTAGCCATTAAACAGAAAGAATGAAAGCGTCCCTGCCGCCACAGATTCAAAACCCAACCCAGAAGCCCCAATCAGAGCAATCGCGGAGATCATGTTTAGTCCGACCTCCCGTGAAGCAGGGGCCTTCCCGATGACCTTGGAAGAGCATCACTTTTTGGGTGTGAACGTAAACTGAGGAGACAAAGGCACTAGGTTTTTGTGCTTCTTTCTACAGGGCGCTACGTCCACGAGAGCTGCGTGTATGGACCAGGAGACCTGCCGTGGATCATTCGGTCGCCTTCTCTGTTTGCCAGCAAAGTGGACTCAACAGACCCCCTGGTGGTCACGTGCCTGGAGAGGCGCCACAGGCTCCAGGCGCTGCGGCAGGCAGAGGTCCCTGCGGAGCCACACTGGCACTTTCAACAGGAGAGTCATTTTAACACGAAACGGAGCCGCTGAGCTGGACCTTTGGAAGCGTCTGTGCTCTTACTGGTATCGCCGTGTCCCTGACTTGTGGTAAGAGAACACTAACCAAAGAAGAAAGAATGAGAACTGGTTCCTTGGTACAAGCTAGCCCTAAAGTGAACTCAGAGATACGCTATTGACAAGACTTTCCTATAAATCACAGGCTGCTCTTACAGCTTCAAGGAAGAAATCACGAGGAAAGGTATTGCTCAAGGTACCGTTGGGGGCTCCTGGATCAGCCAAGTGAGGTCGGACTGCCTCAGTAAATAGCTGCTGCAAATCGAAGCCTCAAGTTAGAACAAAAACAGATCTTGCTTTGAAGATACTACCGTGTATGAGATTCTAATCAAGAGCAAACTCTCACTGAAAACAAAACTCTGCTGATCTAAAACAGTGCTCTTTGGCTGGGAACCATGTAACTTTGTTCTGGTAATCCTAGAAAAATACAGAAGAGTCCACTTCTTTTGGGTAAAACGAAACTAATCCAGAGCTGAAGCACACTTTCCTAAAAAGGATGCTATAAGCTTCTGGAGTCTCGAGGCATTAATCGTACCTTCTGCCCTGGAGGGTACGTACTACGTCTGGTCTGACACCAACCACAACCACAGGGGGCTTTGGGGCCTTTGAAATGTGGAGAGGATGCCTGATGAAGTGACTTTTTGTCTTTATTTAACTTACAAAATTTTAATAAACTGAAATTTTAATAGTCACATGTGGCTGGTGGTTTCCACATTGAACAACATAGGTCAAAGGCGGGAATGATCTTAATTCTGCCTGCTCAACAGACTCAGGTCTCTAAAGAGTCCATAACTTTTTCATTGTCCTGTTGAGGCTTTTCCGTATATTCTCTTTCTCTAAAAGAGTTCACGGCATTGTACAAGACTGAAAACGTACAACCATTAAGTGGCACCGCATGAAACAACTAAAATAAAGAAGACACTAAAGAAATAAATGTATAATTCAAAGGCAAAGTCTAAAGCCTTGGGAAACAAGCTTTGCAATGAAACGAAATCAAATCTACTTAGTCAATGAAAATAGCCCTTGGAAAGCACAAAGCTAGATAGAAGGAAAAGAGCCTTCGAAAGCACAAATCAAATGTAACTAACCACAGAACATTAACATCACCATTTCAACAAACATTTCTTCCACCTCGACGCATACTTCCAAGGAAAGCACATGCTGAAAATGTTAAGACTGTCAAAGACAAGGCCACGAAGAGCCCCACGACAGCACAGTTCTGCTTTTCTACACGTTTTTTTCTACACAGGGCTCACGGGTGGTACCAACCAGCTACGTTCTGACTGCCTGTTCAGAAAGCTCAAATTCACCACGACTGTGTCCCTGTATTTTAGAACAGCTCACTAACAAGTTAAATGCAAAACCCATTTTTAGGGGCTCCTGGGTGGCTCAGTTGGTTGAGCATCTGACTTCGGCTCAGGTCATGATCTCACGGCTCGTGAGATCAAGCCCCATGTTGCGCTCTGTGCTGACAGCTGGGAGCCTGGAGCCTGCTTTGGAGTCTGTGTCTCCCTGTCTCTCTGCCCCTCCCCTGCTCATGCTTGGTCTCTCTCTCTCTCTCTCAAAAATAAACCTTCAAAAAAAAATTTAAAAAAAAACAACCGTTTTTAAAAAAGCTGGTATCTTTCCAAGTCACTTGAAACATGAGCCTACCTTCATATCCCTTCAATGTCCATTCACAGCATGGTCACATGACTATGAGTGGGTCCAATACAGGCGTCTACTTAAGAGATTTGCTATGAGGAGGAAGCACTTAGAATTCTAATGTCTGACATGTCTCACAGATGAGGAAACTGAGGCACGGGGCAACGATGGGACTTTCCAGGAGCACACGGCTAAGCAAGTGCAGCTGGGACTGGGACCCAAGCAGGCAGTCTGGCCCCACAGTCCAAGCCCTTACTGCACCACCTCACCTCGTACAAAGACACAACGGACTCAAACACAGAGCCGCCCTCAAAGGATCAGACGTAACAGAAGCCGCTACCTCAACAACTTACTCGAGTACCAGATAAAGTAATAATAATACAAGTAACTCAAAGGCACGGGGGAACGCAGCAGCGGGAGGTTCAGGGAGGGGCAGGCTGGGTCGCAGTGGCATGCTAGGGGAAGCGCTGGGAGCGAGTGGAGGCTGACAGGCAGGCAGCCACCAAGGCTGGGCCAGGCTGGCCAGGCCAACATGAAGCAGCAGCCTCCGCCAGCGTTAGAACCAACCGGAAACTGCTGTTCACTTGGAGTCAGACGCTTACTGCATTCATTTGTTAAGAACACAATCCAATCACCAGCAAAATATGTCTGAATTATGCTGCTACAGACTGTGTCTTTTTTTTTTTTTTAATTTTTTTTTTCAATGTTTTTAATTTATTTTTGGGACAGAGAGAGACAGAGCATGAACGGGGGAGGGGCAGAGAGAGAGAGGGAGACACAGAATCGGAAACAGGCTCCAAGCCATCAGCCCAGAGCCCGACGCGGGGCTCGAACTCACGGACCGCGAGATCGTGACCTGGCTGAAGTCGGATGCCTAACCGATTGTGCCACCCAGGCGCCCCCAGACTGTGTCTTAAAGGTGATGCATTAATAGGGATCTTGAGATCATTTCTCTTTCCAGGAGTAGAATCTTCTTGCTAATATGTAGATTCTACCGTTCAATTTTCTATTCGATTTTTCTTATACGTGAGAAAGTTTAAGGCGGCCTGTGGTATCTATCACGCAGTTCCCTGAAGCTTAATACTTCTGAAGACCACAAAGATGGCGGAGAGCTCACCCTAAGGAGGCCAGAGCCTGAAAAAAAAAAATCAGCATCGGCAGACCACTTTTGAAGATACCCCTTCCCCAACGTTTTCTCCCCTCTCCGTCCCACCTCTCCACGGAAGGACAGCAAAAGAAGGGCACCTGGCTGGCTCAGTCGGTGGCATACGCGACTCTTGATCTCAGGGTCTTGAGTCCAAGCCCCGTGTCAAGCGAAGAGCTCACTTAAAACTAATAATTAACAAAAAAAAAAAAAAAAAAAAAAAGAACCAGCATAGATTTTTCTTCCACTTCTGGCTTTACAACATGCACAGCACCCCACTCACCTACCACAAAGGCTAAATAAATGAAGCCAGAAAATGGCAAGTCAAATGCTCCTCATCATACCTCCGACATCTAAAGTGGGGACTCTCAAACTTCACTGTGTACACAAATCCCCAGGGCGTCTAGTGGAAATGCAGATTTTGATTCCACAGGTCTGGGGAGGGATCCACAGGTCTGGGCCTGCGTCGCTTAAAAAGAGAAAAACAAAAACCTCCCAGGTGATGCCAATATTGCAGGACCACAGATCATGCTCTGAGTAACGAGCACAGAATGTATTTTACAAACTGTAATTACTCCAGTGTGTTTCTCCTTATTACAAGAAGGGAAGAACACAGTGAGGAATACAATTAGGTTTCTGGCTAGTGACTCGTTTACAGTGAAAACAAACAAAACAACCTAGCAACTACCCCTCTTCGGACCCTGCTGGTGGAAATCGAGTGTGCGCTCCGTGCGTTTCAGAGCACAGAAGCAGAGCTGTCTCAAACCCTCGGGTCTCCTCTAGCAGATCGAAAAACCAACCGTGAGTGAAACTACCGAGTGAAGAGTAGAGAAAACGTCGACCCTGAAGATCCCGAGGGTCTCCCTGCCATCGTTCTTATGACACCGGTTTCTCTAAATTTCAGACGTTATTTTCAAAAAGGAAAATATCTGTTTCAGCCTCGGACGCTGTCACTTTATCTCCCTTTGCTGGCGTTTCCATGACGTGCTGTGGCTGAAACTCCTCCATCATTCTTCCTGTTGGCACTCGGGCAGAAAGTGCTGGTGTTCCCTTGTCCCTGGGCATCCAGCTGGGCCACATTCCCCGGGCTTCCCTGCCGTTGTCAGGTGTGGTCACAGGCAGCGGAGGTGATGAGAGCCACTTCTGGGACTGGGCCGAGAAAACCTCCTACGCTGGGTGCTCCCTCCGCCGCTCCCGTCAATGGGACGCAGCACACTCCCAAACCCAGACGAGGTCTGAGCCGTAACACAGCAGGAGCCTGAACCTTGACTCTGCCCTGGATAAGAGCTGCCGAACCAGGAACTTTTGCTGTATTAGCCACTGGAACTTGAGGGCTGTCCGTCTTAGCGGTCAGCCAGCCTTGATGGACATACTTAGTATCACTGAACTTCGGAGACTAAATTACAAGTATGAGCTTGATTCCTGGAAACACTACACAAATGTGTCATTCAATTTAATATTTTCTTTTTCTTTTTTTTTTAATGTTTGATTTTGAGAGAAAGAGAGAGAGAGAGAGAGAGAAAGAGAGAGAGAGAGAGAGAGATGAGTGGGGGAGGGGCAGAGAGAGAGAGAGGGAGACACACAGTCCAAAGCAGGCTCCGGGCTCCGAGCTGTCAGCACAGAGCCTGACGCGGGGCTCCAACTCATGGCCCGCGAGATCATGACCTGAGCCGAAGTCGGCCTCTTAACCGACTGAGCCATCCCGGCGCCCCTCAATTTAATACTTTAAAATGTTATTGTTTGAAATCTCCATCTAAGAGGAGAGCATCTACGAACTCACTATAATCCTTCCTCTCACGTGTTAGAACCCGAAGCCCAGAGTATTCCTGAGCCAGCAGCGGTGTGTGACCTAAACCTGATGGGCAACGGATTCTCGCTGTTCGCCGTGTGGGTGAACAGCTCCCACACACGTGTGCCCCCGAATGTCCATGCTCTTTGCTTTTCTAAATGGCAAATACCATATAGTGGTATATGCTGAATGTGTCCCCCACAAAGAGTTGAAGTCCTTGCTCTCAGTACATCAGAATATGACCTCCTTTGGAAATCAGGTCACTGTGGATATAATTAATTAACACTGCAGTCACTAGGGTGGGCCCTAAGCCAGTATGACTGGCGTCCTGATAAAAAGAAATCTGGACACAGAGAGGACTCCATGGAGAGAGCACTGTATGAAGACTCACAAGGAGTAGGTGGCCATCGCACAGTCCTTAGAAGAAAGCAGCCCTGCCCATACTGTGATTTCAGACTTTGGGGCCTCAAGAACAGTAAATTTCTGTTGAGTTGCCCAGTTTGTGGTGCCTTGTTAAGGGAGCCCTAGGGAACTGATAACATCGAGTATTCAAACTAGCTATGCAGGGCAGTTTTTACATGAATCCTAGAAGCTTAAAAGTGCTCACTATCTTGCTTTTCTGGCAACAGATTACTTTTTAAGCAAATTCTCGGGGCCCCTGGGTGGCTCAGTCGGTTAAGTGTCCGACTTCAGCTCAGGTCATGATCTCACAGTCTGTGGGTTCCAGCCCCGCATCGGGCTCTGTGCTGACAGCTCAGAGCCTGGAGCCTGCTTCTGATGCTGTGTCTTTCTCTCTCTCTGCCCCTCCCCTGCCCATGCTCTTGCTCTGTCTCTGTCCCTCTCTGTGTGTGTGTCAAAATAAATAAAGATTAAAAAAAGTTAGAGGAAAAAAGAAAATTCTCTCCCTGAGGTATTCCTGAATGATAGCCAGTGTCCTGCCTTGACTGCCGGAGGTTCGGACAGCGGTGGGGGCCGCCCTTATGACACAGGAAGAGCCAGCACTCTTGGTTCTCACCTGCCCTCTGCTCCCCTCGTCAGCCCTGCTGCCCTCAGTTCCCCTTTCCTCCTGCTTCCTTCCTTTCCTTTGAAGTGCTCAAGGTACTGACGTTTCCAAGTTCACTAGCATCCAGGGGCACCTGGGTGGCTCAGTCGGTTAAGCAATTGGCTCTCGATTTCGGCTGAACTCATGATCTCCTGGTTTGTGAGTCTGAGCCCGTGCTGGGCTCTGTGCTGACAGCAGGGAGCCTGCTAGGGATTCTGTCTCTCCCTCTCCCTCCCTGCCCCTCCCCAACTTGTGTTTTCTCTCTCAAAATAAGTGAACTTAAAATTAGAAGTTCACTTGCATCCAGTCCAACTCTCCAAGCACCAAAACAAGGTCTCAGGTTCCCTTGCAACGTTCTAGTTCCGTGACATAAAACCAGCTTCTCGGTAACGCTCTGTGCGGGCAGCCCTGTTGTGCTACAAATGTGTCAACGTGGTCACCGACGTGGACCTGTGAGGTGGGCCTATGCAAAGGACAGCTTCACGCCGTCCCAGGGATGGTTCCCATTCCGGGCAGAAGAAGACAAAGGCTGGCTGCTGTGGACCACTTAGTCCCCCAAACCCGGTCGCCCACTGGAATCATTCCGGAAACTCCTGAATAAGAGCAGAAACCCATGCGGCGCTACTCCAACCGCGAAGATTCTGACTCAGTGGGCCTGACGTGGGCCACGGGAGCTTACACCACCGTGGCGACTCTACCACGCGGCCTGGTCTGGGACCCACGGATTTAGGGCGTTTGGCTCCTGTAATAAATTTCAGCTTCGTTTCCCACCTCATATTTCTATGCTTTTCAGCAGACTTCCTGAGTGTTCTCGCGAACGCTCGAACACACAAAAAACACCTTCCACACTCTGGGGGAAAACACACATACACCTGAACAGAAAGTCTACGTAGTTCCCCTCCTGCCCGAAGGGGGCCCAGGCCGGTGGAGTGCTGGGTCCCGTGGTGTTTCGCCTATGGCCGTCACCTGCACCTGACACCACAGCCGGACTCCTGTTCCGCTGTCGCTCTCCATGCATCCCGCACAGGTCTACACGTCCGTGCTCCCACGGGCGTTAGTGGCTCTGCGCTGTAGGCCCACCTGCACCTGCCCCTTGGCCTGGCCCGGGAACTTCCCGCCACCCCGTGGGACTCATTCCCCTGGCCGCTCCCCTTGCGCCCACACCCTGCCCCACCCAGGCGGGACGACACCTCGCACCTCTGTCTCCACAGGCTGCCTGGGCAGCCTCCTCCCTCTGATGCGGCAGCTGCCCTTCTCCCTCCTCCCTCCGATGCGGCAGCTGCTCCTCTCCTCTCCCTCCTCCCTCTGATGCGGCAGCTGCTCCTCTCCTCTCCCTCTTCCCTCCGATGCGGCAGCTGCTCCTCTCCTCTCCCTCCTCCCTCCGATGTGGCAGCTGCTCCTCTCCTCTCCCTCCTCCCTCCGATGCGGCAGCTGCTCCTCTCCTCTCCCTCTTCCCTCCAATGCGGCAGCTGCCCTTCCCCCTCCTCCCTCCGATGCGGCAGCTGCCCCTCCCCCTCCTCCCTCCGATGCGGCAGCTGCCCCTCCCCCTCCTCCCTCCGATGCGGCAGCTGCTCCTCTCCTCTCCCTCCTCCCTCCGATGCGACAGCTGCTCCTCTCCTCTCCCTCTTCCCTCCGATGCGGCAGCTGCCCCTCCCCCTCCTCCCTCTGATGCGGCAGCTGCTCCTCTCCTCTCCCTCTTCCCTCCGATGCGGCAGCTGCCCCTCTCCCTCCTCCCTCCGATGCGGCAGCTGCTCCTCTCCCTCCTCCCTCCGATGCGGCAGCTGCTCCTCTCCCTCCTCCCTCCGATGCGGCAGCTGCTCCTCTCCTCTCCCTCTTCCCTCCGATGCGGCAGCTGCCCCTCCCCCTCCTCCCTCTGATGCGGCAGCTGCTCCTCTCCTCTCCCTCTTCCCTCCGATGCGGCAGCTGCCCCTCTCCCTCCTCCCTCCGATGCGGCAGCTGCTCCTCTCCCTCCTCCCTCCGATGCGGCAGCTGCTCCTCTCCTCTCCCTCTTCCCTCCGATGCGGCAGCTGCCCCTCCCCCTCCTCCGTCCGATGCGGCAGCTGCCCCTCCCCCTCCTCCGTCCGATGCGGCAGCGTCCAGCTCTTCCGCCACCCACACCCACACGCTATGCCACCTACATCCTGTCGCGTAGCTTCAGGCCTCCCCGCCGATGCACCGTCAGTGTCTCGATGTACTTCTGCGAACGTGCCCGTTTCTAATTTTACTCAGGCTTACTTTAAACGTTAACGGGGCATTCTTGCCATAGGTATAAAAACGGCACCCCTGCCGCACACGTAAAGCAGACAAAACCACGCAGGACACAAAACAAGTCTCGCTTGACCCGCCAGCCGGAGCTCCGCGTGCAGCATCCTCCCCCCGCAGGAGCCCTGCACGGGTCAGAGCGCCAATGAAAACCTACTCGGAGCCTTGCCCCTCGAGGCACGCGAGAAGTCTGAAGGAGCCCGAAATGGGAGTCCCCGGGGTGCTCTCTGGTATCTCGCAGACGCGTGTGGGGTCCCGTCTGCGCACTGCCCCCCACCGACGCTTGCACCACGGGTGGTCACGTCCCGACCTCTGCGAAAGTCTGACTGATGAGAACCACGCTCTGCCTTCGAGGCTTAGAATGCACGTCTCCTCCTTCATAAAGCCACTGCTCACCGGCACAGTCAAAAGGAAGTTCTCTGGCCCCTGAGCTCCAACGACATCTTACCATCCACTTGGAAGCTGGCCTCAAAAAAAAAAAAAAAAGTAGGGGAGCCTGGGCGGCTTAGTAAGTTAAGCACCCAACTTCGGCTCAGGTCATGATTTCATGATTCATGGGTTTGAGCCCCATGTCAGGCTCTCTGCTGTCAGCGCAGAGCCCGCTTCGGATCCTCTCCTCTGTCCCTGCCTGTCTCTGCCCCTCCCTCACGTGCGTGCACACTCTCTCTCTCTCTAAAATACACACTTAAAAAAGAATAGGATCCTTCGTCTGACTTATGATTCCTGCAGGACTGCACTCCCTTGAGCACAGACTGGGCCATCTCTTTCCTAGGAGCGCCTGTCACCTCACCTTCCACACGAGATGTCATAAGCACAGGTGAATAAATGACATGAATCAATTTCTGAACGCATTCTGTGAATTTCTTCTCTTTTGTAAAAGCTTAGCGAGGCAGATTCCAAATTCTGGGATGGCTTTATTCATAGTCACCCTAAACTGGAAACAACTCCATGCCCCTCGGTGACTTCTTCACCAGCAACCAACTCCCTTTTGCCCGCACGCAGTCACCCAGGGTGTCCTCCACATCTGGCTTCTTTCACAGAGGGATCGTTTTGCAACTGCAGGACACCTGGTCCAGTTTAAGCTGCTCTCTGGCTTCCTACGGCACCTCGAACGAGATCCACAAGCCCCAATGTGGGCGGCTGGGCGCGGTATGAAGTAACCCCTACCTGTAAGTTTCTCCTGCTTCTCCTCTCCTGCACCACCACCCCCCACCCCCGCTCGCCCCCCAGCCTTCTGTTCTCACACCAGCCACATCCTGTCACTTCCCAGCTTTGGCTCCAACTCTGCTTGGCTGGCTCCTTTGTGCCCTTCAGGTCAGCTCAAGCCTCCAGGGGCGCCTCTGTCACCACTGCGCCAGCCTCTCTCCCTCTGGGACGTCACCCCCTGTTTCTTTCCTGGCATCTGTCACAGTCGCTACTGCCTTGAGCCTCCTTCCCTGTTGTCTGAGTGCCTCTCCAACTGGGATGTGGGGTCCGTGAAGGCAGGGACTGTGACAATCTCACCCACTAGGCTCTCCCACCATATAGTGCTCAGGACACAGGCTGGTCCCTGACAGGTGTTCAGTGAAAGCTGTTCAACGAAAGGATAATTCACAACAGGGAGAACCAGAACGAGGGGCTTGAAATCCAAGCTGAGTTAACATGGGTGAAAGTACAATCGGGAGCTGTTGGCATCCACGGTGTTAAACTAAATGGTAAGTTTTCCGCAGGCGAACAGCACGCCAGAGACACAAATGTCTGGGGGCTGCCGCAGCAACACTGGGAAAGTGGGGCCATCAGTATTTGTGTCATGTGACCCGAACAGGTGAGCTCCTACATCATGTATTTGCTCTCTCGTGTGAGCACTTACTGAGGACACAGCACGTGCCCTGCAGAGACTAAGCTCTGGAGGGTGATGAGACAGACAAGCCTCGCCCCCGCTCCCAAACACTCACAGGAGGAGCACAGGGGAATTTTAGGGCAGCGGAAATACTGTGTGTGATGCTACAATGGTGGGTACACATCGTCCCACGTTTCTCCACACCCACGGGATGTGCAAGTGAAACTTCACGTAAACTGGAGATTCTGGGAGACGGTGTGTGAAGGCAGGGTCATCAGTTGTAACAAATGTACCCCCTGTTGGGGATGTTGACGCGGGGGGGGGGGGGGGGCAGAAGGAATAGGGGAAATTCTTTACTTTCCTCTTAATTTGCTAAGAACCCAAAACTACTCTAAAAAAAAAAAATAAATAAAGTCTTATTGGGGGGGGGGGGAGGGAAAAAACAAAGTAACCGCCCCAGTCCTGTGGGAAAACCACCATGGAAATACCAATTACATTCTGATGAGGAGAGCGAGCTAACAAGGTGCCCAGGGAACAGGGAAGGAGGCTCAGAAGCAAAGGTTCACAGGGGGCATGACCTCCCCAGGCTGGTAGGTCACGGAAGACGGAACAAAGGCACAGCAGAGAGGTCAGGGAGCAGCCCAAGCTTGGCCTGAGCCGGACAGGCCTGCAGGGACTGGTCACCAAAGGCTGTCTGGGTCTGTTTCCAACAAAGACGAGCCATGGAAGGGCTTTGAGCAGAGAAACAACGAATCAGATCTATTTCAGAAAGAACTGAAGCATGTTGAAATGACACATGGAAGGAGGAACCCTAAACCGTGTGACTTCCTCAGCTACCAAGAAGGAACAACTGACATGTGTCAACAACTCACCGTGTGACAAACTTCTGCTTTTATCTCTTTCAAGGCTCGTTCAGAAAACACACAACCACAGCACCGCAGGAAGCAAAACCTGGAGAAAGAATCCAAAATGGAAGTTGACTTAAGTAATAATTTTTAAATTACAGCCGGATTATCAGCTAACATTTGTTCAGTTTAGACAAAGGCCAGGGACTAAAACAGAAAAATGGTCACATTTGATTCCATTACCGGAAAAAAACTAGTACGTCCTATATACCTATTTATACGTAGAAAAAGAAACAGAAATAGAGAAAAATACAGGCCACGGTCCCATTCCTGCTGCCTTGCAAAAATCCTTTAGAATCAAGTCTCTCCTACAAATAAGATAAATACATTAAAAATAAAACCACAAACATAAAAAGTCAAAAGACAGAATAGGAACTCAAAGAGAATATTTTATATATATATGAGATTGAGTAGGAGTATTCAAAATGCTCTTAAAAAGCAAAAATAAACAGTGTGCTAGAAAAATGGGCAAAAGACATTCACATGTGATTCACAAAAGAACTATAATTGGCCAAAACATAAAAAATGTTTAACCGCAACTGTTACAGAAATTCACTGCAAAACGTCATATAATGTTTTACGTATCCGACAGTGACAAAAGAGACTGAAGGTGTCCAGCAGGAAACTGAGGAAACAGGCATGTCTGTTGGGGGGCGGGGGGTGGTGCAGCACGGTGCATCTTAGAAGGACAATTTGGCAGAGTCCCGCACAAGAATCACCTTTCGGAATGTCTCCTATAAAACCTGCCCACGAGGGTACAGATGCGTAAATATGTATTTATGAAGCTGTGTAGGACAGCGCTGCTTGGAACAAGGAAAAAGAAAGCACCTAAATGTTTGTGAGCAGAGGAATGGGTACGTAAGTTTGGAACACTCACACAGCTATAAAAAGAGTAAGGTAAATCTGTATGCAAGGCTATAAAAACATACTCAAATTAGAGAAGTAGGACAAAAAAGAGGTTACGATATGTATACTGTGTTGAACACGTTTACATTTCTACTGGCAGAGGCATAGGGAAGTGTGGTGTATGTGCATTGGTGCTGGGCGGGTCTGCAGGGGGCATTAAACTCCAAACAACCAAGAATGCTGCCGCTGGAGGCAAGGACTGGGGGAAAGGGGCAAAAATCATCAGGTGTACATTTTACTTTACCTGTTCCTCTAAAAATGCCACAATAGAAGGTCTCTCCAATTCCCTAGGGATTAGAGTGGATGCAGCTTGCCTCAACAAAAACCCAATTAACAACAACCATACTAAATTCACTTACTGTTGTTCACGACAAAAAAAAAAAATTCTATTTTATGGATGCTTACTAACTACTAGTAATTTAAATTTGTTTATTTTTCTTTAAACAAAGGCTCAATGTTTTCATTACACCAGTCTCTTATTTCTATTTTTCTCTATATTTGAATCTTTATTATATAACATTTAATAAATGTACAAAGTAACCCCCAAATCAATTTTCTAGTGTGGAGGCCCTATTAATAGCAGGAGGGCAAAGCCAAAACACACAAATTCACTGGGAAGAGAAAAGAGAGATTAGCCAGGGGATGAAAGGGAAAAACTAGGGAAACCACAGTTGAAGCAGAAGCTATAGGTAACCCCTGCTCAAGACCCCAGAGTTGAGTCTGTTTCTGCTAAGTTCCTCTTTCAGGGTGAACCATGGTTTTCTTTTAAAAAAAAAAAAAAAAAAAGTGGGAAGCCAGACACAAAAGGTCAAACACTGAATGATTCTATGTATAGGCAGTATCCAGAAGAGGCAAATCCATGCAGACAGACAGCAGACTGGCGGTGGCCAGGGGCTGGGGAATGGGAGGGACTGCTCCACGGTCAGGGGGTTTTCCTTGGGGGTGAGGGAAACCGAGGAAGGAACTAGGCAGAGGTGCTGACCTTTATGTTATGACTTTCACTTCGAGATAATGTGTATGTACCCATGTGCAGAAACACACACAAAAGTAGGACAAGCTTAGGTAGGTGAGTCGGCTTCCCCAGAATATTGCCTGCTTGACCCTAACAGTGAACTTTAGCTTTTTAACTAATTGATTAATTCCTCTTTCAGCTCTATTTAGGTATAATTGACAAACACAAATTATATACATTCAGGGTGCACAACTTGATCTGATACGTACACACACTGTGAAATGATCACCATCAAGCCAATTAACATATCCACCACCTCAGTTACCACTAAATGGTAAACTCTGAGGGGCTTAAAGGATTTAAATTCACACTGTCTGAAGAGTAGCATCTTTAAAAGCTCCCTGGGCCGAAAATTTTCCTTCTCTCCAAATCCATAAAGCCACAGGTTATTCCAATTTGGAGCACGGTGCTTCCTCCCTCAGGCACAGTTTGCCCCGCATGGCGCACACACGTCTGTTAAGCAGAAGTGTGCAAAGGTGCCAGGATGCTCCAGGTTCAATGTGGTTGTTTACAGACCAACGGAAGTTTTTACTTAGGTGAGCTACGTCTCCCCTCTGCCCCCAGCCTAACCCCATTTCCTGAATGAAAATGGTCAAAAATTACTACCTTCCACATGTAATGTGTTAGGCAGAAGATTCCAGATAACAACTGGGACTACCAGCTTTTAAAGATATTTCTAAATGGTGGGAAAAGAGGTTAAACCTTTGGCTCATACTGAGGCATCCTATAAAAAGGCACCTACTGAGCCATTCAACACTCATATTTTTTAAGGCAAAAGTACACAGGTCACTTACGTTCGCTACACAAATGTCAACCTTAAGATTTCTGGTGCTCTGCTCAGAGGATTTGTTCGCTCCAAATTTAAAGCAAGTTACCATCACCAGCTGGGTCTTTAGCTGACTGACTGACCACACATTCGGTAAAACGATTTTCCGCTGCCTGTTTTTCGGCAGTTATGAGGAAATGGAAGTTGTCTGGTGGGCAACATTTGTCCTTTGCTTTCTCTCCCAGAGGAAAAGACCAAATAACGCACCTCCCGTGTCGCATGAGGAATTTTAAAAATCCCTCCCTACTCTCGGCTCTCCTCCTCTCAGAAACAGAAGGCACAGGCACCGAAGCTGGGTGCACTTGGACACCACGTCACAAACGGCCGCCAGGGAATTAACACGGCCTTGTGCCAGCTCTGTTGCCTCCGAGGCACCCCCAAACCAAAGGACGCTTTAAGCAGTCTGTGCGATCATAAAGCTACAGCGCAAACCCTAACAGTGCCCGTCCGTCTGACCGGACTCTCCATCAGCTGCCCCACATCCATCACTGACCTGTGCCGGCCATTCATCTCCAAGCCCACAACAGGGCAGATGAAGCGTGCCCGCTGGAGGTCATCGTGTTTGTCACCCTTTGTGTTTCCTTTATCCCCTTCCCAGGCGGGATTATCAGAAAGCCTTAGTTCTGTCACATTCTGCGAAAAAACATCAATATTTTAAGAATTCATCTGATAAGTGGATCCTCCTCAGCCTCAACGACCGCCGAAGTCAGCAGAGAAATTGTTATTACAGTCCTTTCCCATCCAAACCTCTTCTTCCTACTTTCCTTTGGCCGTCACTTATAATATGAAGAAAAACTGAAACCACAAATTGTGACAGGAAACGAGTTTTCCAATTCACTGACTGGCAAGTGAATTAGTTAATTTCTACTTTACAATTATTTTGACATTTAGGGAAAAGTAACTTTGGACGTGAAAAACTACGCCACTAAGAGAAAGCTCTGTATCAGTTTCATCCAGAAAGGAACACTTTCCTTCTCTGCAGATGAATCCTCACTGAGGTGTTCCATATTACTGGCCGCCCATGTTTATTTAATAACTGAACAGACAGTAAAATCTGTGAGACCACGGTCTAATATCCAAAGCAGAATATTAGCCAGAGAATACTATTAGATCCCAAGATCTGGCCATTCGGGTTTTCAAAAATTCACCTTCACAAGGAGTGATCTAATGGCTCCACTTGAGCATCTGACATTTAACCCACCATTTTGATTTCAGCACTCAGAACAGCAGCCGAGAGCCTTGAAAGGAAAGCCACTGTGCCTTGGGTCGGCTTCCTGGTTGATGCGGCCATGTGTCTCCTCAAGTTCTCGAAGTATGTGTGGACCAGTATATGACAGTAATGATAATCTGGCATATTTGCATCATTTTATCTGAATCCTTCTGCTTTTACAGTTCTGATTTCTTGGAATGTTTTTCTTTTTTGCATTAAAATTAAAAGTTCAACCATGTACCTTGAATATTATTTTCAATATAGAACTGTATAAATTAATTTCAATGATCATCATATTCAAATAAGATCACTACGCTACCATGGGTCTTTTAAGGAATGGATTCTCTTCCCAAGATAAAAGGTGACAGAAATTAACATGGTTATTTCTAAAGCATGACTTTAGCTACATCTCAGAATTACTAATTTGCCTGAAATTAACTGTTCTTGTATCCTGTAATCATTGCAAGAATTCAAACAAAAAACCTAATATCATAATAAAAATTTTAAAAAGAAAAAGAAAAGAAAAACCCGAAGCCTTACATGGGGAGTCAGGCATTCTGGTTCTGGGTTAAATGCGTCATTCATTGTGTGGCCTCAAAAAGTCATGGATAGTGAGAATTCCCACCTGTGGGATGAAGTGTTTGACAAGCTTGATGGTCCCCAAGTTCTCTGCCACTTTTCTGATTTTTCTCCCATCGACCAGATTTGAAAGATTTTGTCCTCTCAACCAACTTCCTTTACTTAAAAACTTGTTTTTCCATTTAAAAAAAACCTTTTTTTAATGTTTGTTTATTTTTGAGACAGAGAGAGACAGAGCGCGAGTGGGGGAGGGGCAGAGAGAGAGGGAGACACATAATCTGAAATAGGCTCCAGGCTCTGAGCTGTCAGCACAGAGCCCGATGCGGGGCTCAAACCCATGAACCATGAGATCATGACCTGAGCTGAAGTCGGATGCTTAACTGGCTGAGCCACCCAGGTACCCCCTTGTTTTCCCATTTTTATGAAAGAACTTTAACTGCCAATCAGAATGTCTAAGTAGCAAGAAATACTACACTGATTTCATAGTGATCTACCTAGAAGTCTCTAGTTCTGTAAGAATTATAGAATTGAATAAAAAATTCAAGTAGCCAAGCTTTAAATACAAAAATGATGTCTCCAAACATTTATTCATCACATTAACAATTTTCAAAGTTCTTTTGCACATATTACATCATAACAGATTTATAAGGCAGGAAGGCCAGGTGTGGGAATTTCTGGCTTGAGGTTTAAGTGACCTACCCCAAATCACACTCTTATTAGATGGCTGGGTGGGACTGGAATTCCAAATCTCAGCCTTCAGTCTATAATGTGCACGAATTCTACAAAATAAATCTTAACCACTGACACCCCCGGAGCACTTCAGAATCACCTGTCTTACCTTGATGCTTTTAATGTGAGATGTTGCCTTCCCAAGAGCCTTTTCGGAAGATTTGTCCAAAAGGAATTCAATGACGGCATCTTTGTTATAAAGTCTGCAACAATAAGGGTCAGTCCAAACACTGTGGCAACAATCAACCGCCACACAAAGGAGGAAGAACTAAACTGAGCTCAATCCAAAGTCATCTACACTGGATAACAGAAATGGCTTGCATCGCTAAAAAAGTAAATTAAATCCTGGTTCAACTATCTCCACAGCATACAAAGAAAGAAAGTAGTTTAAACCAAGGGTTGCAACCTGGCAATCTGAGGACTGATTGGGATCTGAACAGTATGGAAATTTAATATAAAAGTACACATTTTCAACTTTCCCTGGGGAAAAAAAAAATCACAGGTTCTGGAACCACTGGGCCCACTTTCTGGAACAGCAACAGCTGACTGGAAATGAGTAGCAGCTGCCCTTTCAGACAGGACACGGACTCTCCAGTTTTCTCCAGTCCCCACCATTCCCTACACCCCACATGGCTCCTTCATGCGTTTATGTTTATAATGGAGCTCCTACTGGCCCCTGAATTTTCAGATCATGAATTTTCAGATCATGAATAGGAAAATGCAGAAACATGGTCAGAGACAAGGAATGATAACCTAGGCTTCACACATTTGTTTGAGATGATTCACATTTCATGAATCAAGAACCGTACTTACACACTGAAATTCTTTTAAAAATTACTGAATAAAAACTCGTCTCAATTAAGTAAAGGAACCATACCTGCCAAGTTCACAGGCAACTATGGGTCGCCTTAGTATTTCCTGACTTAAAGTACAATAGTTCCACTGGGCCACTAGTTCAGCATCTTTGTCAACCTAAGGGAAAAAAAAATCCTTTCAATTAACTTTCACCTCCGAAAGACATATGGTCCACAGTTCTACATATAAAGGCTAATTCAGTTTTACCACATGTGATGATTTTTGTCTTTGAAATCAAAGATAGCAACACACGAAGCTGGGACTTAAAAAGTCAGAGTAATCAACACCATGTCAAGTTAGTTCCCTCTGAATGTGATACCTAAAACAAAACATTCACATCAAATAATTAAATTGCCTGTGCAAGCTGCATATAAATATTAGCATTTGCATCCCTTTGAGTTATTTATTTTTTGTAGTAATCTCTACACTCAATGTGGGGCTCGAACTCACAACCCCAAGATCAAGAGTCACACACTCTTTCAACTGAGCCAGCCAGGCAGCCCTGGCCAGTATTAGCCCAAATACTAATTTGTATCTTAACAGTAAGTTAGAGAAGCCATATAGAAAACAATAAGCAGTACTGCTTAATTTCTATCAATGGGAAAGGCTCCAAAGCTTTAGCAGAATATAAGGACTCGGACTCAGAAAATAGGTTTGTTGTTTTTTAAAGTTCAGCACAAAGACTACAGAATTCTTTTAATGTAGTTAAAAAAATTTTTTTAATGTTTATTTTTGAGAGAGAGAGAGAGAGAGAGAGAGAGAGAGAGAGAGAGAGAGAGAGAGGGGTAGGGGTAGAGAGAGAGGGAGAGACAGAATCCGAAGCAGGCCCCAGGCCCTGAGCTGTCAGCACAGAGCCTGATGTGGGGCTCGAACTCATAGACTGCGAGATCATGACCTGAGGTGAGGTTGGACACTTAACCAACTGAGCCACCCAGGTGCCTCAGAATTCTTAATAAAAAGGCTACAGAATTCTTAAAAAAAATCACCAATTTAACACTGTTCATTAGGGAGCATATCAAATCCTTACCCACATTATGAAAACCCAAACATAAGACCTTCCATTGCCCTCAAATGCTATTTCACCTACATAATATTCCATGTCCCACTCTTTTCCCCTCCTAAAATGCCAAACCTGAATAATATAATAGGATGGCATAAGTGGGACAAAATAGGAAAAGACAAAAATGAGGAAAAATTCCCTTCAATTTAATTTCTACAGTAACAACTGCTTAAGTGTTTACTGTGTGCCAAGCGCTATGTTAAGCAGTTTCTGTGACTTAATCTTTTAGCCCTCATAAAAACCCTGTAGCTTGGTATTTTTACTTTGTCATTGAGGAATTGGGAGTACCAAGAGGCTAGGTTACACGTCCAAGGTCACACAACAAGATGAAGGAGCTAAGAACCCAAGCAGGCCGGCTCCAGAGACCATGCTTCTAATCGCTACTTTCTATTGCCTATTATTTCAAACAGAACAAACTAAAAATAAAACCCGCATTATGGCAACTGTTATTCTATCTATACCCCAGGTCCAAGAGCCACACTTTGACAGCCTAAACAGCTTTTATCAAAATTCACACTGTAGCTGAGCCCTGAGAAAACCTGCCACCAGTGAGGTCAATTTACTACATTGTCTGCAGATGCAAAAAAGCCATTCAAGTCCAGGATCTACTTTCTGGATCCCTTACCTTCTTTACCCATAGTCCTTAGCTGATTCAAAAAATATCGGGAGAGGTGGGGGCAGGGAGAAAAGCCATAAACTAATCTTTACCCAGGGATCTAAAAATTGGTAACCCCCCAAAACTTCTGAAGACATTTTTTTTCCAAGGTCTGTCTTCTTTTCAGGGCAAGGTCTTAAATTCCAGACCAAACGCACCATATGAGTAGTCAAAAATATTAAATTACTATATATCTGGGGCACCTGGGTGGCTCGGTCGGTTCATAGGTTCAGGCCCCACATCGAGCTCTGTGCTGACAGCTCAGAGCCTGGAGCCTGCTTCGGATTCTGTGTCTCCCTCTCTCTCTGCCCTCCCCGCCCCCCAAAATAAATAAACATTAAAAAAAAATTTTTTTTAATTACTACGTATCTATCCGAAATGTAAGCAATGCAAAGGCTGGACTCTGTTCCCTGCTGTGTCCCCAGGGCCTAGAATGGTGCCCATGGCAAGCATTTAATAAAGTATTTGTTGAACAAATAAGAATAACACAAATCTGGGGCGCCTGGGTGGCTCAGTCGGTTAAGCGTCCGACTTCGGCTCAGGTCACGATCTCGCGGTCCGTGAGTTCGAGCCCCGCGTCGGGCTCTGGGCTGATGGCCCAGAGCCTGGAGCCTGCTTCCGATTCTGTGTCTCCCTCTCTCTGCCCCTCCCCCATTCATGCTCTGTCTCTCTCTGTCTCAAAAATAAATAAACGTTAAAAAAAAAAAAAAAAAAAAAGAATAACACAAATCTATCCTGCCTGAGCGCTCTGGCTGTCTCTGATCACCCTTTCTTCTTTTCTGTCCCCTTCTGACACCCTGCCGAGCTTTTCATTAAGGTGCTCCTCTTCAGCCCTGGCCATGAGTTAACAAAACCAGCTGCATGCTTTTCTGGCAAAGCTCTTATGAGTGTCGACTCTCCAGCATTAGCCTATGCACACGTAGGTGTGATCAGAGGGCGCCTCCAATCTCTTGAGTGCTCATTCATTCTTGCATCCAACACTTATCTCCCAGGTGCTGACTGTGTGGCAGACGTAAGACACACAAGGTCTCTGTTCACGTAAGAGAAAGACAGACAATAAACAAATAAAAACTGTGATTAAATACCATAGAGAAAAACAAAGCAGCAGAAGAGAATAGAGAAGGAATGTATTTTGCAACAGTGGACTGAAATGACATTTGAGGAAAGAACTGAACGAAGTAACAGAGGTGAATGATATCTCAGCGAACGATGTATCAGGTTGTGGACATTCTACTCCAGGCTGAAGAACAAAGGCCTGTGTCGCTGAAACAGAACGAAAGACCTGGGGGGTGGGGGGGGGGGGTAGAAGATGAGGGGTGAGAGAGACAAGGCATCTGATGACACAAGACCTGGTGGGATTTTCTTCTGAATATGACAAAAAGCTGCTGGGCGGTTTTAAATACAGCGGTGATATATGAGATTTACCTTTCAAAAAGCTTTCTCCAGCTGCTGAATGGAGAATACATGGAGCACCCACGTGTGCCGGGCGCTAAACTGGGTGCTTTACGTGCCTTCTGTTATTAAAAAGTAATTACTAACACTTCGGGGCGCCTTCTGTTATTAAAAAGCAATTACTAATGCTTCGGGGCGCCTGGCTTAGTCGGTAGAGCATGTGACTCTCGATCTTGATGTCATGGGTTGGTGCCCCATGACGGGCGTAAATTATTAAAAAATAAATAAATAAAGCATTAAAAAAAAAAGTAATTACTAATGCTACCTTTGAATTCCTGCATGAATGGTTGGAAATCCCGGCTTCATTAGCTATCAGTTGTGTGATCTTGGTCATGTTACTGACTCAGTTTTCCTGTTAGCAGCATGGAAATTATATACAATGTTCTCAGTTACCTATGGGAATTAACAACTACCCGCTCATTCATTGGGTACTCACCATATTTACTGTGCCAGGAACTGTGCTAGTTGTAGAGGGGGAAAAGGCAAAGCCTCCGCCACAGGGAGCTTACCTTTCTCTGTGACGGACCTTAATCAACCACGAAGGCAGTGCACAGAGTGGTAAGATAGCTTTTTAGGAGAAGGGCCTGCTCTCGTGTGGATAAGGGAACCTTTGGGAAGAATTCCCGGAGAAAAGGAAGTTGGTGTGTACAAAACTCAATCAACAGCAGCCACCCGTATCCTTGTTACTAACTAACGGCAGACGGGCTTTAAATCCTGGCCCTGGCACTTAACTAGCGGGGTAACTTTGTCCTCCCGGCCCTCAATTTCTAGGTCCGAAGAGCGAGGATAATGACAGTAAGAACTGTACGAGCTACCCCATATAAAGCGTACCCCCAGGTGAACGGCAAAAGCAAGCACTAAATAAAGGTCTGATATTAATACTGTCGGTAATTCTGAGTTCTCCAAATGAGCACGGCAGCGTCAGGAGCCCCGCTGGCTCACACCACCCCCACCTCCCCCTCGCTCCCTGGGGACCCCACATCCCCGGCCCCCACCGGGCCCACGTCGCTGACCTTCTCAACCTTCTTCGGCCCCTTCACCAGTTCGTGTCTCTTAGGGATGGTTCCTCCGTCGCAACCCATCGCAGCCCGGGAGTCGGAATCCCCAGCAGCGACCACTTCCGGGAGTTCCCGGCGACCGCCGCGGTCACTTCCGGCGCGCCTAGATGACGCGCTACGCCCGACGCGACGCAGTGGGGCGGATCCGTTGCCAAGCCCCGGTTGCCATGGAGAGCGTCGCTAGGCGGTGGGCGAGGCCCCGCGGCCCGGCCTGCCCGAGCGCGCGCGAAGCCTTGCGCGCCGAGGGGCTGGCGGGGCGTCCCTCCCTCCTCCCGGTGGGCGCTGGATTTCTGCCGCCCTGTGGCGGTCGCTCGCCGCGGCTCGGGAGCGGGGGCGACTCAGGAGCACCCCCGGTTCTCGGGCCCCGACCCACCCCAGCACGTCTGACTGTGGGTCTGGCACATCCCCGGAATGGGAGCGCCTGGAGGGAAAGGGGCGCATTTTATTAATGCAATTAATGGTGCATGTGAATGACATCTGTTGTGTCAGAGAACCATCACGTGTGCAAAGGAGAACTTGTAACTGAGCGCCACCGTGACTTTACCACTCTCAACAAATCCCGTGAAGTGGTGTTCTAGGAGGTTCTGGGGGAGTAAGATCCTCTAGGCCTGCAACTTTTCATACTGCCGTGTGGACCGTCTATAGATGAAATGTTGCAGAGTTGGTCCAGGAATGTATCTGATCCACAGCCCCCTTTATTTATTTATTAAAAAGCAGGTGTAGTGAACAGAGGCAGCTTTATCAAGGCTACGCCGATGTTTGCTTGCCTTTTCCAAGAGATAGGTTGTATTAGGTCCATAATGAGAGGCCAAATCCCTTGCAAAACCCCGGCTAAAATCCATGACTGTCTGCTTTCAGGCTCTTGACTCTCTTTCTAGTTTTTCCTTTAATTATGGTAAATATTAGGGGAAAGTCTAACCACAGCGAGTAAGGTGGACCTATACGATTGGATGTTACCTTGCTGACCACAGTGAGACATAAACAAACAACCAACCCTGAAAATATTCCCCAGCTGGGAACAGAAAACGTGGATATGAAAACTTCAAGGACTGTAACATTGGATTCTCTGTGACTGCAATTGATGGGAATTTAAAGAAAATAAACCTTTTAATCCGTTGGTGTCTCATTGCCTTATGATTTATTTTTATGCCAATCACCCGAATTGTAAACTGTGAGCGTGGGGACTTTGTTTTAGTCCCCATCGTAGCCTCGGTGCCTGGAAGAACCTTTGGCTCGCTCAGTATGTATTTCCACAATAAGCCCAAAGGAAGTACAGACACGTTCAGCGAGGGTGATAAGTCCAGTTTGGGCAGGCCCTAAAACTGCTAGGTACTAGGGGAATCCATTTACAAGTACAGAAATAGAGGCCTGGAAAGCTTACAAGTACAGAAATAGAAGTCCTGGAAAGATCAAAGGACTCGCCCAAGGTCCCACCGCTGGTAGGAGGGAGAGCTGGGACTGGGTTCCAAGGTTACTTTTCTCCCCCAAAGGACGGAAAATCAGGGACGGAATAGCATAAACCCAAAGATCTTTAGACAGACTCTCAAACCAGTGCTCTTTTCTGGCAACAGAGTCTGCCCCTCCCCTAGCTCATTTGGAGAAGTGAAAATAAAAATACCTGCTCTGCATTTACCCATGGCGGATTGGGAGGCACGGTTTCCTCTGTCTTTGTAACTTAGGAGGCAGGGGGTACAACGCCTTCCATTTTCCGAATGACAAACCTGAGACTGAGCTGTGCAAGGTGTCTTGGCTCAGGGGCAGAGGCCTTCTCAAGCGAGGCCCATGGAACTACAAATGCCATGTTCCTTAACCTCTCGCCCAAAGCTACCGTGACACCCAGCAAAGCAGTGACCACTGGGTGGGCCGTTGAAACTCAGGCAGCTGGATTCTTTTTTCTCTTCCTCCTTGGTTTCCTCATTTAGAGTATTGGATATTAGGCTACGCTGCGCTACCGAAAATACACAGCTTAAGCTTTTCTATAGTTAATATCAGCGGTAGCAACTCATTTGTGTTTAGAGCCGGCTAAGTATCAGGTACCTCACTCGGTGTTTTCACGCGCTTTGTGCCATTTTGCTTGAGCCACGTTAGACACACTGGAGTCATCAGCTGCTGTTACCTTCCACTGCCTTTGCTGAACGAACTGACACAGGATACTCCCTTGTGAGGATCTTTGACGACAGCTTTGCCCCAGCCAGGCTGTGGATGTGAAGGGCGGGAGATGGATGAAACCAACAGAAAGAAAACCATGAGCCCCTAGCAAAACCAGTATTTCTTAATCCCAAAAGGGTGTTTGGACCCACTGGAGAATTTGAGAAAAAGTTTGGACTCACTCCCTGTGGAAAAATATCCGGTCGTGCATAGAAAATATTGCTGCAGGTAATACGAATATGTAGCTCATTCACCAGCCCCTGAGGCCCCGGCCAAGAGCAAGTAGTTTAAATGTTCCTACTGCCTGTTGCAATTGTTTCCAAATGTTTTAGTCTTCTGAACCGTTGAGGATTTGATTTCCTGTGAGCTCTCCCCCTGCGCTGTAGTTTGAAATTCTGTCCGGGGGCACCTGGGTGGCTTAGTCTGAATGTCTGACTCTCGATTTCGGCTCAGGTCGTGATCCCAGGGTCGTGGGAGCGAGCCCCACGTCGGGTTCTGTGCTGAGCATGGAACCTGCTTAAGATTCTCTCCCTCTCTCTCCCTCCCTCTCTCTCAATAAAAAAAAAATACAAATACAAATAAATAAAATTCTGTCTGGACAAGGCTGACAGGCAAAGTGACTCATTTTGAGAGGTGGCATGAAAAACCAACAAATATGTGTTACGGTTCTTTAAGACTTTTACAGCCACATCATTCAAGGTTACACTTAAGAGGATGTCCGAAGGAGGGTTCAAGTAAAATAAAGTGGCCCTCCTCCGAGCTTCTTCTCTGACCACTACCCCCACCTTGATTTAATTTCATCATGGCACCTACCACCCCTGGCATCGTATTATAAATTTAAATTTTGACATCTTGTGTGCCGTGGATTTTTTTTTTGCATTGATTATGATTGTTTAAATATTGCATCAAAATAAAATGTATCTTGGTTGCTAGGTTTTCGGGTGCCCCTTTACATTTTGCGTTCAAGGAGAATGCCTCACTCACCTCACCTCTTCTCGCCCTGGTTTCCTGCCGCCCCCCCTTTCAGCTGGAAGGAAGGCTGCACGATGCAGAACCTTTGTTTTGTCCCCTGCAACACCTCTGGTGCTCAGCAGAGGCCTGATAAAGGGGAGATACTCCGTAAATATTTGTCCCACGAATGAATGAAAGGAAAAAGGCATTGGCAAATCAGCCTACCCTAAACGGGAGACTTTTGCACATGGGAAGCTTTGGGAGAGCTGGATGCATATTGGGGGAGAATATAAAATTTTTAAAAGCTGTTTTGTGTGTATATATAAAAAAGATAGTTTCCCCCAAACCAGAAACACAGCTCGCCAGCGCTTGTCACACTGGAAGATCTCTTAACTGGGTTCCTCGTCACTTCCATCCCCCTGATGAAATTTAACTTAATTGAGGTCAAGTTGCTATCACCACGGGCACCACCACACCAGCCACTATTTCCTCTTCCTACCTTGAAAGGAAGCAGTACAGAGTTCTGGGCATTAAAGAAAACTACTCAGCAAAACGTTGCTGAAGTTAAAAAAAAAAAAAACACACACACACACACACACACAACAACTGATACTATTCTACTTTTAAATGTTTTTCTGAAGTAATGGTCCTATTGAATTAGTGGAAACTCATCCCATAACTGCTCTCTTTCAAAAAAAAAAAAAAAAGGGAAGGAAACACATTTAGCTAACAGCAGCAGTTTTCAATTGTTTTAAAGCCAATGGTTTTGTACTTTGTCAACAAAGTACACGTCCGGGAGAAGCATTTGAGTAAGACGAGTCAATATCGGAGGCTTTGCTTCGGCCCCAGAACCCGGGTGATACGGATCAACGACTCTTCCAAGGAAAGGATTGCTACGAAGGATGTTTTGAGTCACGATTATATTTATGTAACGTTATAAATGGTAACAGATTTTTTTTTTAATATTTTTTTCAACGTTTTTTATTTATTTTTGGGACAGAGAGAGACAGAGCATGAACGGGGGAGGGGCAGAGAGAGAGGGAGACACAGAATCGGAAACAGGCTCCAGGCTCCGAGCCATCAGCCCAGAGCCTGACGCGGGGCTCGAACTCACGGACCGCGAGATCGTGACCTGGCTGAAGTCGGACGCTTAACCGACTGAGCCACCCAGGCGCCCCATAAACGGTAACAGATTTGAGACTGTCGAAGCATCAGCCTTTTCTGATTGGGCATGCTGAATTTACCGACACAGAATCTGTGATACACAAAATAAATTAACAAGGAACCCAACAGAACGTGTTATGTTGGAAACAGAACACGCATCTTTAACTTGATTAAGATAAAACAGCAAATATGTACAGAGTGTCAGAGGCAGATACATAATTTGTACCAAATCTCACAGAATTAAGTCAGTCCAAAATGAAAAACAGAACACTTGCTAACGGTCGCAATAGGAATCGATCATCTGAAAATAAGTCCCTCCTCCTTGACTTTCACCCTAGCACCTGATACGTTGTATATGTATCTCTCCATCATTTGTCCCTCTCCCCACTGGATTGTAAACTCCCTGAGGTCAAGGGCTCTGATTCACTGCTATACGCCCAGCACCTAGAATCTGACATATAGTACATGCCCAATAAATAAGTGTTGAATGAGTGAATTTAAGACAGGCGTGCATTCAACCAACATAAAATTGGTTTCTACCGCGTCACTTGGTACGCCGACCCCACATGCTGTGCTAAAACCTTAGCGAGGTCCTTACTTAATACCTGGCTCTCTATGGGATAAGTCAATGTCCTGGGGTAGCTTGGCCCCTTGGCAATACCGGCTTTGGCCACCATGGCTGTTTCTGCTCATTGCTGTGGCCCCGGGCTGGCTTTTCGCATAGGACACAGTTGCACGTCTGGGGACTGGCAAGTTGAAGCTAAGAGGTGAACAGGGAGAAGGCGGGGGAAGGAGGCTCATTCCAGCGCCCCCCTGAATTGCCGAGTGTGTTGTTCCAGCTTCTGGGCCTCGGCCTGGAGGTGCTTCAGGGCTGCCGGGCTGGGGTACTTGAGCACGGCGTGCTTGGTGGCCAGCGCGAGGTTCTTGAGCAGGCTGCAAAGGTGGCTGCTGCCACAGAGAATCTCATTGCGCATGTCCCTCTCCTGGGTCTCCTGGCACAGCGTATCCACCAGCTTCTGTCCCACCATGATGACCAGCTTGCTCTGCGCGATGAAGATCTCGGGGGGCTGGCTGTTGCTCAGGCTGCTGTTAAATACGCCGATGGCTTTGAACAGTGCCCCGAAATAGAGCCGGCAGTGTTGAGAAAGGTGGAATCTCTTCTCAGGGTTCTGCTGACTCAGAGGCTGGGGGGTGGGGGAACAAGGATGCTGGAAGAGGGAGGAAAGTAATCGATCAGAGGCAGATTTGATCGCCAGGCTGTGTGGGTGTCTCCCTTTTCCTGTTTTGCTCAACGTTCTAGACTTTATATCAGAAAAAGTACAGTTTTGTGTGGGGAGCCCCACCGTGCACCATTTGCCTAACAAATTAATGTTAATGTTTTCAAAGCACGGTTACATATAAAGTATGGTATTTACATATACAATATTATATATTGCATTGTATATATAATCTTACGTGTTAAATACATAAAATCTCATTCAGTATTCTCAACAAACCATTAGAAACCCGTTCTAAGAAGCAAATGGACAGAGGTGCCTGGGTGGCTCTGTTGGTTAAGTGTCCGACTTCAGCTCAGGTCACGATCTCACTCAGGCCTTGATCCCACGATTCGTGGGTCTGAGCTCCGCATCGGGCTCTGTGCTGACAGTGTGGAGCCTGCTTGGGATTCTCCCTCTCTCTCTGCCCCTCCCCCTGCTGGCACTGTCTCTGTCTCTCTCAAGAGAAATAAAGAAACTTAAAAAGAGAGAGAAACACATTGACAATGAATAAATCTATAACCTTAAAGAATGCAAGAAAACTCGATGAGATTTAAAAATTTACTCAAAGAACGGAATTTTCAAAAAATCCTTTCTAATTTCAGCATCGGCAATAAACCTGATCCCCCCAAATTTCCGGAAGAAATCCAAATACGCTGACCTATCTGTCCTAATACGACAATATTTCTCTAACTTGCTAACAAGGTTTCATTTAGAGTTTTCCTTTCATGAGTTTTAGTTTCTGAAATATGGAACCGATGTCTTCCCAAAGCCTAGGCACTATCGAAAGATTCTCAGCAAAGGGTGCCTGGGTGGCTCAGTTGGTTAAGAGTCTGACTTCAGCTCGGGTCATGATCTCACGGTTTGTGCGTTCAAGTCCTGCATCAGGCTCTGTGCTGACGGCTCGGAGCCTGGAGCTGCTTCGGATTCTGTGTCTCCCTCTCTCTGTCCCTCCCCTGCTCTCTCTCTCTCTGTGTCTCTCTCTCAAGAATAAATAAACATTAAAAAAAAATTTTAGTGGCAACCACTCCAGGGGATAATCAAAAGCCTCTTTGTTAGGTTACAGGTGGGGAGATTGATGCTCCCTGAAGCAAAGGGCTGCCTATGGTCATTCATTTTGTAAAATAAAGATCCGGAGTTCTAGGCGGAGTCAGCTAAGTCTGAATGCCTTAGTCTTTTCATGAAACTGCATGTTCTCTCATCCACCTGTGATCTCCAAGCTCACAGCCTAGAAGAACTCAGCGTTAGGGTCTGACTTCATATGTTGAAACTCCACCCGCTAAGGTGAAGGTAGTAGGAGATGGGCCTTTGGGAGGTAACTAGGATTAGAGGAGGTCATTTGGGTGGGGCCCTGGGATGGGATTAGTGCCCTTGTTGGAGCCCTTGTCTCTGCTCTCTGCCACCTGAGGACACAATGAGAAGACAGAGGAGAGCCCTCACCAGCATCTGCCCAAGCTGGCACCCTGATCTCAGACTTTCAGACGAGGGTTCTCGTCCCAATTTGCCCTGGAGATGTCCACATGATCAGACATCTCCGTCCTTCTCTCTCCCACTCACACCCAGCCCCCAGCCAGGGAGCTGATCTGGTTCCCCGTTCTCTAGGCTCTAGGTACTCAGACAACCTTCACCAGGGATGCCCTGTCTGCTTCCTTCTTCGCCTTGACTTGCTTCATCTTTGTCTTTAAAGGAACCCGCTGGTTTTACCTCTATTACCTTAAAGGAAACTTTTCAAATTGGTGACTGGAAAACCACTGTCATTTGTCACCGGTAAGAAGGAACCA
Source organism: Neofelis nebulosa (assembly GCF_028018385.1). Lineage (NCBI taxonomy): Eukaryota > Metazoa > Chordata > Mammalia > Carnivora > Felidae > Neofelis > Neofelis nebulosa. Next base: position 135,308,826 of record NC_080790.1, on the reverse strand, counting down.
ACAAAAATAAGCACCACGATAACATCTTTGAATGTTTTTGAAAAAGACAGAACATCAAGTGTCACAGAGGCGTTGGTGACACATAAGCCCCAAACCAAAATGGTTTTCCTGTTGTAACCAGAAACATTAAAAGAGAATGTCAAAGGGAATGTGCATCCATGGTATCAAACACCATGTCAGTCCCACCCACGCTACACCTGCGATGCGCAGAGCTGTCACTCATGGTTCAAGGATCATGCTCCACATTCTGGGGCTCGTTGGACCTGTTCATCTCCGGGGCTCCTTCTACTGCAAATAGGAAGGACCATCCGAAACACCACATCTATTCCCAAGGCGTCGTGGATCACGGCTATCATGTTGACTTGTTCATAGCAGGAAGCATCTCTAGGGATGAAGCACGCGAGGCAGAAAGACGGGCGAGCCGGCCCTGTCACTTACCTGTGCTCCCAGGTTTTTGTTTTCATCCAACCTTTGTTCCAAGATGGGTTTTCCTGTCTCTTCTAGATTAGGCAACTTCTGAAAAATAAAATCCCTTCCGATTACCAACCTGAGTGGTTTCGACACGGTTCAGAGGTGTTTAAGTCTACTTTAAAAGGTGGGCATTTTGGGGCGCCTGGGTGGCTCAGTCGGTAGAGCGTCCGACTTCAGCTCGGGTCGTGATCTCCCTTTGTGGGCTCAAGCCCCGCGTCGGGCTCTGTGCTGACAGCTCCGAGCCTGGAGCCTGCTTCGGATTCTGTCTCCCTCTCTCTCTGCTATCTCCTCCCATCTCCTCTTGTGCTCCGTCTCTCTCTCTCAAAAATAAATAAACATTAAAAAAAAAACCAAAACTCGAGGGGTGCCTGGGTGGCTCAGTCGGTTAAGCGTCCAACTTCAGCTCAGGTCACAATCTCACGGTCCGTGAGTTCGAGCCCCGCGTCGGGCTCTGGGCTGATGGCTCAGAGCCTGGAGCCTGCTTCCGATTCTGTGTCTCCCTCTCTCTCTGCCCCTCCCCTGTCCATGCTCTGTCTCTCTCTGTCTCAAAAATAAATAAACGTTAAAAAAAAAATTTAGTAAAAAAAAAAAAAGAACTCAAGCATTTATCTTTTTATTTTTGTGAATAGTTTTGCCCCCTGGTGCCTTTTTTTTTTCAACAAAGGAAACTTTGCTAGACCCAGGGCTAAATTCTGCCTACCCACATGGCCTGATATAAGGACACATAGTTTAAAAATTATATATGCTTATATTTATGTATTTTATACCTCTTTATATCTATATCTATATTTTTAAAATAGGGAATGAAAAACACCCAGGTTTCTGCCTTCTCTAGAATGTGTTAAAGCTGTTACACCAACCACCAGGCATTTTGACAGAATACCACACAAGATTGGGGCTAAAAGAGATCAAGTCGTGTTGACACAGCCCCCAGGTTACCTGCTGTACCCCCTGACATTCGCAATCCTCGAACCAAAGGCTCTTTTTCTATCGTGTCTGAATTCACGCAGCCAAGTATTGCTAACAGTAAATGAAGGCTGGAGGCTGCTAAGAACACACACGATTTGGAAGAGTGTTTACACTTCCTGTTCTGTTTCTAAGAAACACAGAGACAATGACTAAATCTACAACTTTCAAAAATGCAAGGAAACTCGGCGGTGAGCTTAAAAAATGTGCTCAAAGAACAGATTTCAAAAGGGTTTCAAAGGCCTTTGTAACCCTAGTGTTAGAGATAAACCCCAAGATACCACGTTTCCAGAAGACGTCCTATCTGCCTGAATGTTCAAATGCCTATCTTACTTCTTAATAAGATTTCATCTAGAACAGCACTTCCATGAATTTCATGTTCTGGAAAATGGAACCAGTGTCTCTCAGAAATTATCGAAAGATTATCATCATTCGATATTCAGTTATTGAACTGTTTCTAACAATTACTGAAGGATTCTCAGCATCTAACTGATGGGCGACGTCTCCAGATAAAATTTGAAGGGCTCTTTGTGTTATACCACTCGAAACTCACCTGTTCACAGACACTCGTCCCGTTTTTCTTTAGTATTTCAGGGGAGTGCTCCCTCTCCTTCTGTTTATCAAAAGGAGCACTTCTTTGGTACAATTCCATTTCTCTTCGGGGAAGCTGGATGCATTCGGCAAACTTAAATTGTGCGTCTGGGGTCACTTGCAAGGTGTCTCCCTTTTCACAGTTCTGCTTGAAAAGGAGCTTCCCGTTGGCAATGACCATGGAGGCAAACCTCTTGACGTCTTCCGGAACCATCCGTGCCACCGTGACAAATCTCTCGAGGTCGTCCGGGCTGTTTTGGGCTTCGTCCGTCACGAGGACTTCCAGGGACCAATTGCAGCTATCCAGGCTCTCCTTCGTTCTGAGCAGGATCTGGTAGGAGTTGGAGATCGTCTGTAGCTGGTCCCTAATTCTGGCCTGAAGGTGAGTGTCACTGAGGTTGCAGGCGGGCCCACGGACCGTGCGGGCAAAATCCAGGAAAGCCCTCAAAGATTCCTCCACGTGGTCGGCGGCCCTGTGGATGGCACTGACGTTGGCCTCCAGATAGTCTCTGAACCTCCACCTCCTGCTGACAAAGAGCATCAGGCTTGCGACAGAGCCGGCCACCTTGTGCTGCAGAGACGCTGCTGTCTCTCGGGCCCAGTCCAGGTCCAAGCAGAGCTCCTTCCCTGCCTCCTCCGAGCAGGAGCTGGACGAAGAGTCCGTGGCCGTGGAGGAGCAGGAGACAATGCTGGCTCGGCTGTCGGAGCTGGAAACGGACAGGCTGTCCGGTTCCGGAGACAGCGATGGTGGCCGTCCCGAGAGCCACGAGGAGCCACGGTCCGTGACGTTCTCTGAAGCCCCGTCGGCACTCCCCAGCTCGTGCTGGGCCTGAGGGCCTCTCGGCGTTGCTTTAGGGATGTCGTAAATGTTTGGCTTGGTGTTCTGCTGTTCCGCTCGGGGAATCAGAAAGCTGGAAGGAACCTTGTAGCCGACGCCTTCGTCCAAGGGGAACGTGTCCCTCGAGGCCAGAAATTTATACGTAGGAATTTCTGGAAGGCTGAGTTTTTTCTGCATGGGCACATTTTTGTGCAGGTATGGATCGAGGGACCTTGCTCTGCTATTTGGAGGACAGTGGAGGCTGGACATATACTGGGGGGAGCAGCATGTACTGGGGGGAGTGTGGGGCCCCGATCCTTCTGCAAAGCTGCTTAGAGATGCGTTTCTCGTACTAGCTTTTTCTGGAGATACCGGCGTGTCATAAATCCACTCAGATTTCTGAGGGCTCGGTAACGTGTTGTAGCCGCCTTGCCTCAAGGCGATCGCTGACGTCAGGGGAGCACCCTGCCCCTGGGAAGAACCAAACAAAATTGCCCAGGTTAGTAGCGATAAAGAGAGGGTGTGAGCCACTCCTTGGACGAACATGTGTTAGGCTGAGGGCCTCCTAAATGCCAGGTACTGTGCTTCTTAAAAATCTGATTGTCACTCCCCTACTCCAGCTTCTTCAGCGGCTCCCCATTGCTGTTTTTGCTCAAGGCCCTTCACAGTCTGGTTGCACCCACCTTCAGGCCTCCACACCACTCCTGCCACCACCTTCCTTGTGGGTCCAGTCGCCCAGGCTGTTTACTGTCCCCTGAACTCAGAGTACTCCCTGAGCCCACTGTATTTCATTTTGCCCAAACCAGCCCTTCTGTTCTAAAAGCCCTCCCCACCCTTTCCTTTCTACCTAACAAACTCCTATGCAACCCTCACGACCCTGTGGGGATGTCCCCTCTTTTGTAAGGCCTTCCCTGATAACCTTGGGTATAGGCATATGCATCGTATACATGGGACAGAATTCAACGATGAACACGGGTTCCAGATTTTCAAATTAAGGCGTCTCTCCAATAAGTAAAAACCTACTTTCACACATCTGTGAGGTATAGAATAATAAACGTTTAACTGAGATCCACTGGGCTTTTGCTCTGTGGATCTCAGCTTCGCCAAGCTCTGTAGTAGGTCCTCTGCAGGAATTTCTCAATTCTCACAATTAGTCCGTCATAAGAAACTGAGGCACGGAGAAGCTAGAGGACTCACCCAAACCACATCGCCCACCCTGTTCCTGAACATCACTGCCATCAGGTTTCCAAATGAAATAAGTTCTGCTGTGAGGCATTTGTATCCCTACTTTGGACCATGCTGATAAAACGTCCCGGAGGAGGCTCACATTTTCCTAGCAGCAAATCTCTGCGTCTCATCGTACTCACACTTGGTTGGCTGGCCAAGGGGCCAAGTCCTGCCTTTTGGGGGCTGGCGGGTACATCATATAACTGCTGCTTCTCTGGCTCCTGGGGAGAGACCGAAAAGGATAGCTTGGATTTTTCCCTCCCGATGGATGCACATCACAGACTCTGCCCACTCCAGTGTTTTTTCCAAGTGAAAATGCAAACCACTGAAAACTTAGGGGCTTCCGGTCATGACGCTTGCAAGGCGGAAGCTTACGTGGTTATGTTCTCAACAACGGACCCTGTGCTTTAAAAAGCTCACCTTCTCGACCGAAGATGGGGGCAAACTAGACAGAGAACGAAACGCAGTTGGCCTGAGTTAAAAACAGTGGCTCATTTAGTTCTGTAAGTTAGCCTTAGGGTTGACTTTAAAAGGAATCAAGGAAATTGGGACTTCGTGGGGCACCTGGGTGGATGCTGAGGCATCCGACTTTGGCTCAGGTCATGATCTCACGGTTCTTGGGTTTGAGCCCCGTGTCGGGCTCTGTGCTGACAGCTCGGATCCTGGAGCTGCTTCAGATTCTGTGTCTCCCTCTCTCTCTGCCCCTCCCCTGATCATGCTCTGTCTCTCTCAAAAATAAATAAACATTAAACAAACAAACAAACAGGGTGGAGAGGGCCAGCGTGAGGTGAGGGAGATGAGTCCTGCATGTGTCTTTATTTAAGACTTCTGTGCCCAAGGCCAGCGCCTCCTTGTCCCATGTGGCCCTGCCTGTGCTCCTGGCACCTGTCACGGCAAAGGGATCAAGTGTATTCATCCAAGGGCCAGATGTGGGTCACACCTGAACCTGAGCAAGAGCCAGACCAGAAGTGGGGGGGTGGGGGGGAGCATCTCGGGAGGCTGAGGCTGGAGGCGACCGGCCTGTCCCAGAGCCCAGGGAGGAGACTTTGTCCCCGAGCCGGTGATCACTGGCCCACCTCGGAACCTGCAGGTGGGAGATGTTCAAAAATGGGTGTGGGAGAGGCGGGCGGTGCCTGCAGAGATGGGGGGGAGCCATCTGGGTGGCGCGGAGAGCCTCACGTGTGGGGCAGGGCCACAGCTGAGACTCACCTTCAGCACCGGGGGGGCCCGGCTCTGGGTCGGCACGTCATACACCTGGGAAGGCTGAGCAGGCAGCGAGGCCCGAGCGGGTCTGGGAATCGTGAAGAGGGCCTTGGGGAGAAAAAGAAGAGTCGTGGGAAGGAAACGTCACTGTGGTGTCCACAGCTCATGCTCCGTGTTACCCTCACACGGCGAAGGCACCCCCACAGCGTGGAGGTGTTCTCCCTGCACCCATAATGTGCGGCCCTTTGCTCAGACGGCGGGGGTGGGGGGGACCCAGGACATAAGAGGGGCGGGTCCCGTGGTGGAGGGCAGTCTTCTGCCTGCCCTCAGCCTCAGCAGGGAGCAGCTTAGAATGCAGAGTCTTGGGCCCTGAATCTGGGTCTCCGAGTGCTCCCGGGGAGTCCTAGGCCCTGAATCTGGGTCTCCGAGTGCCCCCGGGGAGTCCTGGGCCCTGAATCTGGGTCTCCGAGTGCTCCCGGGGAGTCTTGGGCCCTGAATCTGGGTCTCCGAGTGCCCCCGGGGAGTCCTGGGCCCTGAATCTGGGTCTCCGAGTGCTCCCAGGGAGTGTGGGGATATGCAGCACCAGCCAGCCTCCAGACAATTCTGAGTTCGCTCGGGATCTGAGCCTGTGATTCGAACCCGAGGTTACTAATGTGTTCACCCGATGATCCTGAGGATGTAGCTGTGAGCCAGGCAGGCAGAGAGGCTCTAAGGGTGTAAAGTGAAGGGATTATCGGGGGTGTGGAAGGGGCAGGGGCGGGTCGCAGGACTTGTGGCTCCAGCTGAGGCCTGATGGGGCCGCGGGAGGTGACCAGACCAATGGTGGCCTCAGCCTTGGAGTCACTGGATTGCAGTGAATGTCCACTCTAGACCGGGTACCTGGCTAGCTGCTCCTGGGCGACAGCTTCCAAACCCGGCCAGAGAACCAATCACCTGACGAACTTTAAAATAAAACATTTGCGGGGGCCCCACGTCGGCCCTCTCAAACAAGAGTGTCTCCAGGAGGGGCGCCGGAAGGGGTGATTTTCCAGGGGGGTGGGTGCCGTCTGCCAGGGTCAAGGTCTAAAGGAGGAAATACAGTATGGACAGAGCCAGGACACAGGCTGGAAAGCGAGACAGGGCCTTGAGGAGAGCAAAAGGTCAAGTCCAGAGAGTCTGTCAGAGGCCGACTGCATTTCCCATCTGGCAGCCAGAAACCTGTCACTGCAGGGGGCTTTCCGGATTGGATGGCGTGGATGGTTAGGACCTGAAGGTGTGGAGACCGGGAGGGCAATTCAGGCTGGGAAGGACTAGATCGGGGTCCCTTTGTTCAGGGGGGTGACCCAGCTCTGTGCCCGGCATGAAGTGAGTGCTCGTATTTCCTAATCGATCTGCTTGTTTTGGGCGAAAGAATGTGTACAGCTTGAGACAGTAGGGTAGTAGACAGTGGGGCCCCCACTCATCAGGCTGAATAACAGACTCACATAAAGCGACTGCAAAGCAGACAGGACAAACCTGTCTCCCCCGGACGCACTCAGCTGCCCAGTGTCAAAATAACGTCCTTCTGAGTGACGACTATTTCTTACAGAGAAACCTGGTTCTCTAAAACCCTGGGCTCCCGGGAGCATTATGGCCTGAAGCTCTATCAGCGAGAAGGAAACATCCTACTCCCGTCCGCGAGGCAGGCTGGCTTTTCATCCCCAACACAGAGCTTCAGACGGCGGGTAGCAGGTGTCCCACATCCACCTCAACCTGGCGGTCCCCAAGGAAGGAGCAGCCTGCATCAGCTTTGCAGTCTGGGCTGATGCCGACCCTTGAGACACTGCCCTGTTTTGCTTAGAGCCTATCAAGACAGGCTTTGTTTACGCTAAACCCCACCTTTCCCCAACCTCATCACGAGGTATGCTACCTTCTTCTGTTTGTGAGATGCCCCGAGGTCCCTATGCGACGTGACCCCTCTCTCTCCGGTGGGCAATGAACCTGACTTTGTCCCTGTCAGTCTCAGGCTGATTGGTTTAGGACGGTGGTTCTCCACCGCAGTCTGGGTTGAATCCAATATCCCACAGGCCTGCCCCATCCAACCCCAGGGACCACGCGTGGTGTGTCCCCAGCCATGCCATCCGCCATCACCTCCACTCTTTCTTCCTCCTGCTCCCACTTATTCTAACACCCCAAGCTCTCCCCTACCACAGAGCTTTTCCAAATGCACTTCCATTTCCTACGACTCCCTGTGGCCCCAAGCCCCATTTTATTTATGTAGCTGCCTCTGTGGGTCACACATGCCTTGAAGACCACCTGCAGAGGACAAAGGGATTTTCCTGCACGTAGAGTTTCAGGTAGAGGAACCTGGTTCACAAACGCCCGTGTTTCTTGGAAAACATGGGTTCAAGATGGCAATCAATTAAGGAACATGTTTGAGAAATATGGTTTCGAAAGGTTTGGGGGGACAGATGGAAACTCCAGTTTGGGAACTAGTGGGTCTGAGAGTGATTCCACCAGGAAGTTGGACCCTTTTCACTTGAAATATGAAAGATTCCCCTTTCTGAATTCAAACCAACATCAGATGTGTTTTTTGTATGGTGATTAAAAAAAAAAAAAAAGTCGGGCTAGGATATTATATTAAGGAAGTTGGAATAAAAAGTAAAACAAAGCTCAAGATAGTGGTTACCCTGGAGGAAGTGACTCACAGAAGGTGGGAGGGGGGCTCATGAGGTGCTAGTTTCGTTCTATTTCTTGATATGGATACTAGTGACTAAGAGGTACCCTGAGGATCTGTAGATTAATCTCAATAAAAAGCTTATTGCGGGGGCACCTGGGTGGTTCAGTCGGTTAAGCGTCTGACTTTCGCTCAGGTCACGGTCTCACGGTTTGTGAGTTTGAGCTCCCCATCTGGCTTTTTGCTGTCTGCACGGACCCTGCTTCGGATCCTCGGTTCCCCTGTGTCTCTGCCCTTCCCCCAATCATTCTTTACCCTCGCGCGCGCTCTCTCTCTCTCAAAAATAAATAAATAAACTAAAAAAAAAAAATACAACCTAACTGCAAAGACCAGTGTCAGCCACAGAGTCAGGAAAACGGAGAGCAAGGGCATTCAAAGTCTAGGGGCAGAGTCAGCCCCACACGGGCACGAGGAAGCTTCAGTCTCTGGTATTCGACACCCTGGGACCCTGGCTGGGCCATTTCACCTCCCTGGAAACTAACGTTCTCATCTGTAAAATGAAGAGTTGTTCCCCAGATCCACAGAGGTCTCTCCCAGCCATAGAGATGTCTGATTCTGACATGTAGGGTCCTGGGTCAGTGGACTTGAGAAAGGTGACCTATTTTCACCTTCTTGGTTTTTGACTTTTGGCCAAGCTTAACCTAGGGACAGTTGGCACAGGGATGAGGGGAGTCTGTGAGGTGGGCCACCTGCCAGTTCCAAGCCCGTGGGAAAACAGCTCCCAGCTAGCAGCTGGACCTGCCTAATTCTATAAACCAGTGCTCCACCCAGAATGCATTTCCCCGGCCGCCGCGGAGTCAGGCTAACTCCCAGGTTATTACATGAGCGGCGCAGAGAGGTCTGCCTTTTCCACGGATCAGAAGATTCCCAACTGGTTGTCATCCATTTCTTCTAGCTCCTTCCTTCTCGTAGCAGAAGAGACAGTGGAATTACTTAGAATCACCAGAAGGCACAACTCGAGGAGAACTGAGACACGGCAGGGCCAGACAGGTAAACAGGGTGTTGGGACGTGTCCACTCTCCCAGCACGGCCGTGGCTGCCCCAGAAGCCCGGTGACCCAGCCAGGTGACTCCGGACTGCTGTTTCTCCAACTTAAGCAGGAGAAAAAGGCAGGAAAGTTCCCCAGGTGCTTTACTGGGGCCACCTTAAGAAAGCCTGCTCGAGTGGCCAAGGGCCCCGGGTTTCTGAATTCCCCTTTGGTGGCTGTGGTTTCTGTCAACGGCCACAGCCTCACACGAGCGAGGGCTCCAATCACGGACACGCTTCATGGTAAGGACAAGTCTCTGACCCTTTTCTGTTTATCACAGCGCCAGTCTAGAAGTTACGTCCACGGTCATGAGGTGCCATGTTGTCCCCGGTCTCTTCATTCACGTAACAAACGTTGAACTTGGAGGAGCCTGGACTGGCTCGGGCACTCGGGGTACCTGGTCAACAACAGTCATCACACCTGTTTGCCTTTTACGGGGGGAGAGGGGGGGACTCCAATCAAACTTTGCCTTCGGCAAAGGCCACTCGTTCTCGGAGGAACAACACCGTGGCCCTACTCTGAGTCAGCTGCTCAGACAGCAGCTGAACATGCCAGGCTTCGACGCGGACCAGCTGTTCCAGGGAAAGGGGCTGTCACAGTAGGTTCGAGCAGTGTCCTTCTGGGGTTTGGAGCCAGCGCCCCTGGGTGGCAGGTGTTCCGTGTAAAGGCAGTCTGGTCCTCCGCCTGGCAGCCCGGGGGGTTAGAACCTCTGAGCTATTCAAAATATTTTAAGAAACCAACACCTTTCCGTTTGAAGAGGTCACTGGAAGTGGTGTGGAGGGGGCCTGGGTGGTTAGTGGAAACTTCCCAGGGCCCCCAGCAAGCACACCAGGGGGAGAGTCCTTCCTGGACACACACTTAGCCAGGACCCCTGCCCAGAGCTCTGGCCAGGTGGGAAGTGTCCTTTGAGCCGAGAGCAAAGCATACAATGCGGGAAACGCCCACAGTGGCTGAAGACCGTGCAGATGTGTTCTGCACGCCTAGCCCCTCATCAAGGCCTGGGGCTGGGGGAAAACGATACGCTGTTTTTCTCCTTTCTTCTCTAAATTGCTTTTATTCCGGGGCGCCTGGGTGGCTCAGTCACTTAAGCGTCCGACCTCGGCTCAGGTCATGATCTCATAGTTCGCGGGTTCGGGCCCCGCATCGGGCTCTGTGCTGATGGCTCAGAGCCTGGAGCCAAAGATTCTGTCTCCCTCTCTCTCTCTCTCTGCCCCTCCCACTCACACTCTGTCTCTCCCTCTCTCAAAAATAAACATTAAAAAGATTTTTAAATTGCTTTCCTTCTTAAAAAAAGTTTTTATTCTGCATTTACCTAATGCTTCTTTTCCTCTGTTTTTTAAGTGCTATTTTTTAAAATCGCAGTTGTCATACAGGCCATATATAACACACAAATCCATTTTCTGATCTCTCTGCTCATTGTATATTTACTGAGTACCAACCTATGGGAGTCACAGTCCCAGGTGCTGGGGACACAGGAGTGAATGAAATAAAGGTCCCTGCTGGACGCCTTCTTTCACTTTCTCCTTAACCAATTCCACTTCCAAAGAGGAACCACTGTTGGTGTGTGTTTTCTTTCTTTCTTTCTTTCTTTCTTTCTTTCTTTCTTTCTTTCTTTCTTTCTTTCTTTCTTTCTTTCTTTTCTCTTTTAAAATATTTTAAATTTATTTTTGAAGGAGAGAGAGACACAGCGTGAGCAGGGGAGGGGCAGAGAGAAAGGGAGACACAGAGTCCAAAGCAGGCCTCAGGCTCTGAGCTGTCAGCACAGAGCCTGATGTGGGGCTCAAACTCACAAACCGTGAGATCATGACCTGAGCTGAAATGGGATGCTTAACCACTGAGCCACCCAGGCGCCCCGGTGTGTGGTCTTTCAATGTGTGAGCATGCACACATACATACACACGGGTCATTTTGGTTTTTGGTTGATTTTTGTTTAAATGGCTCTTTTTTGCCTCCAAGAACGATTCCATCTTTTTTTCGCACATGCCTAATATGTTGCAGAGGTATGCCAAAACTTATGTAACCAATCTCCCCATCCAATCTCCCCATCGACAAACGTTTAGGCATCTTTGATTCTTCCCTATAACAAAAAATGCTACAATGGTCATGGCCTCCTCATCCAGATATAGCTTTGCCTTCGTGTGTAGTTCTGTAGCAATTCTGGGAGTCAAGTTTCTTGGTTGAAGGGAGTGTAGATGTTAAGCCTGTTGAGTAATTTCTCGCCCCTGAACCCATCCTAGTGCCGGGAAAATCCATAATACTTTTGTGAGCAGGTGCACTCAACATTTGATTTCCTGTAAAGCATGGATGTCTTGGAGAGCGAGGGAATCACCGGGGTGTCGAGAATATCAGTGCTAGCTGAAGTGGGGGCCAAATACAAGTTCACTGGATCACGCCTGGTTTAGGTCCCCACTTTGCACATTTAATCTCCTGAAGGACGCCAAGAACTCAAGGCAGAGGGAAGCCCCTGCCTGAGTTTACACACCCTTTGCCCCACCTGTTTTACTTGGAAACACGCATACCTGTTGCGGAAAGCTTAGGGTCTTTTCACAGATGATTCCGGTTCTGGAGGGCGGGGCAGGGAGTTCGTAGACTTGGGCGGTGGTGGCTGGGGGCCCCTCCACCCAGCTCTTCATGTGCTCGTAGACGGGGCCTGGAGTCGGGGGCTTGAGCAGGGTGGGCACCTGGTAGGTCTCCTTGGAGCTGGTGAGGGCTTCCCCCGGGCCTCTCAGGGAGGGGGGGCAGGGCCTGTCTGCGGGGACCTCAGGGAGCAGTTGGAGGCGGTTGGCAGGGGCCAGACCTTGCCGCCCGTGGAGCAGACACTTCCACCAGCCCTCGCTTTCTGGCACATTTTGTTCTAGAATGGTCAAGATGTCTCCTCTGCAGAAAGCCAGCTCGTAGAAGGAGTCTGGGTGGTTGTCATAGAGTGCTCTGGCCAGGAGGGTCTGGGGGCGGGAGGAGAAAGAATTCATCGTCATTTCTGTGGCCGAAAACCATTCTACCCACACTGCCGGCTGAGAAACACTAGGGCGCATTCGTGGGTTTCCACCACCCCACAGGCTCTCGGCCCTGCTCTCTGCCTGATTTAGTCCTGCCTCCCCTTTGGGGGTCCGGTGAAAGGTCATATCCTCAGGGAAGTCTAACTTGTGGAGTGTCCCAAACGTACTCTCATCGCACTGTTTTAATTCGGGTTTTTGTTGTTTTTTTTAATATATGAAATTTATTGCCAAATTGGTTTCCATACAACACCCAGTGCTCATCCCAATAGGTGCCCTCCTCGATGCCCATCACCCACTTTTCCCTCCCTCCCACCCCCCATCAACCCTCAGTTTGTTCTCAGTTTTTAAGAGTCTCTCATGCTTTGGCTCTCTCCCACTCTAACCTCTTTTTTTTTTTCCTTCCCCTCCCCCATGGGTTTCTGTCAAGTTTCTCAGGATCCACATAAGAGTGAAACCATATGGCATCTGTCTTTCTCTGTATGGCTTATTTCACTTAGCATCACACTCTCCAGTTCCATCCACGTTGCTACAAAGGGCCAGATTTCATTCTTTCTCATTGCCACGTAGTACTCCATTGTGTATATAAACCACAACGTCTTTATCCATTCATCAGTTGATGGACATTTAGGGTCCTTCCATAATTCGGCCATTGTTGAGAGTGCTGCTATAAACATTGGGGTAAAAGTGCCCCTATGCGTCAGCACTCCTGTACCCCTTGGGTAAATTCCTAGCAGTGCTATTGCTGGGTCATAGGGTAGGTCTATTTTTAATTTTTTGAGGAACCTCCACACTGTTTTCCAGAGCGGCTGCACCAGTTTGCATTCCCACCAACAGCCACTGTTTTAATTCGTGACGGCCATGACCTTTGTGCGTGAGTGCAGCCAACACATAGCTGAGTGGAAATCCTGACCCTGCCACTTCTTAGCTGTGTGCCTTGGAGCAAATTCGCTACTCTCTCTGGGCCTCAGTTTCCTGGTCTGTAAAATGGGACTAATGTTAATATCTCCCGGGGTAGGGGTAAGAATTCAATGGGTTGTTATGTACGCAAAGCTCACTGAACAGTGCCTGGCAGTCAGTTGGCGCTCTGTAGAGGTTGGCGGTTACTGTCCTAGCGATAACAGCGCCCTCTGTCTGATCCTTATTATCTTTCTCCTGGATTGGACTGGAAGTTTTGTGACTACCGGGACCATAGCCCACCTATTTGCTGCTCTGTCCCCAGCATCGAGCACACACTCAGGTGCATAGGAGATGCTCGGCAAATGTTCACTAATTGGTGAGTGAGGAAGCAGAGACACAGCGGTTAAGGAACGGTCTATCTGTGGTCACGCAGCCAGGATCAAAACCCAGTCTCCCTAATTCTCAGAACTCATGCTCTTTCTGTTCACCCCCTGACCCTCAAAGGAAAATCACCTCGTAGCAATGGCAGCAATGGGTAAGCAAACCTCCTTCTTATTTGAACTTTCTGCCGAATTAAATGAAGGCGACTTGTTTCTGTGGGGCTTAATGGAATCACCTGTTCCTATATTAGTGCACACTTAACACAGAGAAATTGGGAAATACAGAGAAGAAAAAAAGAAATCTGTGAAAATTACCCATAATCCCACCACTCAGAGGTAACTTTTCATACCATTTTAAGTATTTATCCTTCCAGGTGCTTTTTTCTTTCTTCAATTAAATTTAGTTAATTATACTTTTGATGCTTGTTAGCTCCTAGTACATGCAATTTACAAATAAAACAAAGCAAAAATGACCAACGATCCCATTATGTTTGTGAAGAAGTGTGGCCTTTTTTTTTTTTTTTGCATAAAGTTTTTCTGTTACAAAAATGGAATTGGATGTCCAACTGCTAAAAAGCATCACCTTAAACACACAGTCAGGTCAGTATGGATTTAGAGAAACACTGTGACACGTGTATGTATCTGAGAAGCAGTAAGTACAATGCAGACAAATAGGCACTGAGAAGTCCCACGTGAAATCTCCTGCGATTGAGATCCAAGGGGATTACGAACAATTTTTGTGCATGGAACTTTCTTCTTACTGCAAAGAAATAAAAATTCATTACAGAGGGGGTATAAAATAGTGATAAGCAAATAGAAGGGAACATAAATGGCTGCCACAGGTAACCACTGTCACTTCTTTGGTTCATGACCTGACATCTTGTGCACATTTGTTCATATATATGCACCTAGAGTCAGTCGTATTTCCTTTAATTAATTAATTTAGAAAGCACATGACAGAGGGGCAGAGAGAGAAGGGGGGAGAGAGAGAGAGAGAGAGAGAGTGAGAGAGAGAGAGAGAGAGAGAATCTCAAGTAGGCTCCATACCCAGCCTGGAGTCCAATGTGGGGGGCTTGATCCCACAATTGTGAGATCATAACCTGAGCCAGAATCAAGAGTCGGATGCTCAATTGACTGAGTCCTCCAGGCATCGCATGTCAGTTGAATTAAAAAAATTTTTTAGGGGCGCCTGGGTGGCTCAGTCGGTTGAGGGTCCGACTTCGGCTCAGGTCATGATCTCACGGTCTGTGAGTTCGAGCCCCACGTTAAGCCTCTCTCTCTGCCCCTCCCCTGCTCATGCTCTCTCTCTCTCTCTCTCTCTCTCTGTCAAAAATAAATAAACATTAAAAAAAATTTTTTTTTAATTTTTTTAATGTTTATTTTTGACAGATAGAGACAGAACAGGGGAAGGTCAGAGAGAGAGGGAGACACAGAATCTGAAGCAGGCTCCAGGCTCTGAGCCGTTGGCACAGAGCCTGATGTGGGGCTCGAACCCACAAACTGTGAAATCATGACCTGAGCCAAAGTCGGATGCTTAGCCAACTGAGCCACCCAGGCCCCCCAAGTCAGTTACATTTTTAAAACTTAACGGGATCGTATGCTACAATCTTTTTTTCCCACTAATAATAGATTATGAACATCTTTGTGTTAATAAATTACTTTCTTCAGTATCTATTTATCTATCTATCTATCTATATTTAATGCTTATTTATATGAGAGAGAGAGAGAAAGAGGGCACAAGCAGGGGAGGGGGACCCAGAATCTGAAGCAGGCTCCAGGCTCTGAGCTGTCAGCACAGAGCCTGACGCGGGGCTCGAACCCACATACTGTGAGATCATGACCTGAGCTGAAGCTGGACGCTCAACTGACTGAGCCACCCAGGCGCCCCTGTTCAGTATCCTTCTAAATAGCAGTCCTGTTTTCCCTTGTAAGGACGAATCATGCCTTCCCCTCAGGTTCTGGGACATTTTAGCTAATTCCAGTTTTTAGCTATGACAACGCTAAGATGATCATCTTCATATCTAAATATCTGCAACCCTCCTTATTTATTTCCCCAGAGAAATTTCTAGGTGGGAAGTTGGCAGGGCGGTCATTGGGGCTCCTCCTTCCCTCACTGCCCTCAGGCATGGCTGACCCATTTATACTCCCCCCGACCCCCCCCCCCCCCACCCCCGGTGTGAGACTGCCCATTTCCTCACACCCCATGACCTGCGCATGAGTTCTTTGTTCGATGCTGTGTTTGTTTTAAAATCTTTGTCATGGAAACTTGAAATGTTTTTGTAACACATTCTTGGAAATGCCCAGACTACTGAAAACTATAGAATTGGCTACAGCCTTCATGCCCCTGTGAGTGGATAACTTGGGAAGGGGTCACCTCCCCGCTACACTCCACCATTAACTCATTTCATTTAAAATTTATTTTTCAAAGATGTATTGTCTTTGAGAGAGAGAGAGAGAGAGAGAGAGAGAGAGAGAGAGAGAGAGAGAGAGCACAAGCAGGGAAGGGGTAGAAAGAGAGGGGGACAGAAGATCTGAAGCGGGTTCTACACTGACAGCAGAGAGCCCAGCGAGGGGCTCGAACTCAGGAACTGTGAGATCATGACCTGCGCCGAGTTGGGATGCTCAACCAACTGAGCCTACCCAGGTGCTCCAACTTATTTTTTTTTAATTAAAAAAATTTGTAAATGTTTATTCATTTTTGAGAAGCAGAGACAGAGCGCGAGCAGGGGAGGGGCAGAGAGAGAGGGAGACACAGAATCTAAAGCAGGCTCCAGGCTCCGAGCCATCAGTACAGAGCCTGACGCAGGGCCGGAACTCACAAACCACGAGATCATGCCCTGAGCCGAAGTCAGATGCTTAACAGACTGAGCCACCCAGGCGCCCCTCCAACTCATTTTTAAAAGAGGGAACACGGTTCCACAGCGTTACGGGCATGTGTGTTGTGAAGGGCATCCCTGCCTGTGGGCATCTCCTCTCCCATCCGTGGTGAACCGAAACGCTCACCTGAGAGGGATGGTGCAAATCCTACTGGTTGGAGGCAGAGTGAGTTTACGGGGTGACACTGAAAAGCAGAGAGCCCAGTTAGGGCTAATAAACACCGCTTGCCTTCTGGGGGTGAGACCCACGCAGTGTCCCCTTAGCCGGTCACTTATTCCTTCCCAAGCGCGGCCATCCTTGGCTCAATGTTCACGAGGTACGGCACCGTTCCCCATGCTTGAGTTCGGGGATACCAGTTTTGATCATGGGATGGTCCGCTCTGTGAACCTTCTGGGGCTCCCGTGTAGCCCCAACTCTGCCCAAACCCTCAGGGCCCTACGCAATTCCACTCTCGCCTACATTTCCAAGGCTCAGGGTATCAGTTCCTCATCGCCCCACACACCCCGCCCTTTGTGGGGCCTGAGTCCTTCACACAGGCTACACCCTCCACCCCAAATAGTCAGCAGCTTTGTGCCCAGTGAGACCCGCTCATCTTTCTAGACGCGTCTTAGACGTCTCTTCCTCGCCGAAGGCTTTCTTCACGCTCAGACTCTCCCAGACCCACCTAGTTCTCTCCATTTTTTTTTTGCTCAATGCGCTTCCAGGTCCGTACTGACGACCTTCACATGTAATTCATTAAATCGGTGATCATCTATTTGGCGTCTGTGTCTGGGCACAGGCTCCAAGAGAGCACATCTCCCTGGCTCTCGCCGCATCCCCGGCTTCTGGCACCTGGTAGGTGCTCATCGTCTGCTTGTTGAGTTAGTGGGTAGATAAGGACGAGTAGCGTAATGTACCTGTGTTCAAGTCTTCGGGAGATAGAGAGACAGCACCAAGATGAGAGTCCCTGTTTCTGTCTAGACTAGGGTCAAAAAGGATGCTCTGCGTGACTCTCTGCCCAGCCTCTCAGGCGGCTTTCGGTGAAAACGACCACTGAGATGTCCAGAAAATGGGCTGCAGGACCTTGCTAATCTGCACACTCAATTCCTGTCCCGCAAATGTGTTCTAAGCGCATTTCCAGTGAATGTGGGTGCTCAGCTCGGAGAAGCTGGCAGAGATGAAGCATTTAGAGGGAACACAGTTTTAGAGCCTCATAAAGAGGATGGATTAAAGGCCAGGATTGAGTGAAGCTCCGTGCTACTTTGTAGATTTTTTTCCTAAAGAGGCGAATCATCTCTGTATGGTAAGAAAAGAACTTGAAAGTTAGCGGTGTAATACTTTGTCAGACTTTCACTGGATTTAGAACGAGCCCTGCAATCCCTTCTTAGTATTCCTTTATTTTTTAAAAAGTGTTTATTTGTTTTTGAAAGAGAGAGAGAGAGAGCGCGTGCCGGGGAGGGGCAAAGAGAGAGGGCGACAGAGGACCCGGAGCGGGCTCCGCAGGGACAGCAGAGAGCCTGACGCGGGGCTCAAACTCACGAACCATGAGATCACGACCGGAGCCGAGATTGGACACTCAACCGAGCCACCCAGGCACCCCTTAATATTCCTTTACTGAATTGCCTACAAATACCTAGATTCTCAAATGCTCTTTGACCTAGTTTTCACATTCTAGTGGTTCTCTCATTCATTAATCCGTTTAATGAAACCTTTGACAGGAGTTCGTTTTGTTTGCATGAGGGTCATGATTTTACCTTCCTGAAAATTATACTTCAACTGTCCACACTGGCAAGAAAAACAACAACAACAACAACAACAACAACAACAACAACACAGTCTCTAACCCATCATCACAATCTCATGAAACCTGCTTGATGCGTCCGGAAAAGAGAAAGCTGGTCGTCTGAGATGTGCTCGCGTCTGTCTGGAAAGAAGATTGTGTGTATGTCCAGACGGAGCAGTTGCTGCGTTTGGGCAGCTGCTGGGGAGTGTCCCGACTGGCACCAGCGTGGATGATGCACTTGCCTATTGTGAAAGGCAGTGGATTATCTTCCAGAGCACAGTGGGCTTGTATGATCACCCACCCACGGGCACCCACGGCGGTCCACGATGGACAGCCCCGGTCTAACTCCGGAGACAAGGTTTACTTCATGCTTCCAGCCTGCTGTCTGCAAACGCGCGTACCTTACAGGATGTAACCTCCCAGCAAAGGAAAATCCTACGTGTGCTGCTGTCACGGGATGCCCTTCTGCACGAGATTTCGTTACAATTGGCAGGGAGTCTCTGGACACCTCATGCAATCCACTGATGTCTCAGAGTTTGAATAACAAAGCGTATCAAAGTTTCTGTTCCAAAGGAAGAATTAAACACCAGAGAGGAACCTTGGGGGGTCTTTCTTCACCTAGAAAACAGTAGACTATATCGGGGCACCTGGGAGGCTCAGTCGGTTAAGTGTCTGACTTTAGCTCAGATCATGACCTCAAGGTTCCCAAGTTCAAGCTCCGCATCCGGCTCTGTGCTGACGGTGGGGAGCTGACTTTGGATCCTTCGCTCCTCTCTCTTTCTGCACCCCCCCCCCGCCACTTGTGGGTTCTCTCTCTCTCTCAAAAATAAATATTTTTTAAAAAAGAAAACCGTGGACTATATTGAATGGGGCCTTATTCTGTGTTGGGGGAACTGCAGTCATATCACTGAAATCTTAGAAGCCTCAGAGGTGGCTTTTCTTGTCCTCATTTTACAGAGGAGGAAACTGAGGCTCAGGGGGGTGAAATGACTTGTCTAAGGTCACTTAGCTTCTAACTGCTCTCCTCACATCTATTATTGCGCATTCCCCTTACAATCCATTCTCCAGACATTCATATGCATAAATATTTACATACACAAATCAGATCATGTTGGTTTCTGGTTTAAAAACCTCCAATTGCTTAGACATACACTTGGAACAAAATCTACACTCTCTGCCTGATCGCCCCCGTAGCCCCCCCCCTCCACCCATTAATTTTCCTTCGGCCACGTTGGTTTCTTACTTCTCCCAGATGCGCTAAGCTTACGTCCACCTCAGGACCTTTGCCCTTGCTATGCCTCCTGCCCAGAACACTCTTCCGTGGAAGAAACGGTGCTAACTAGTCTCCAAAAGGGGCATTTCCCTCAAATGCCCTTCTTCGTGCGGCAGCTGGAAGAGGGGCAAGGAAAATGAATGTGCACTTGGAAGAAAGAAACAAAATGGGGCGCCTGGGTGGCTCAGTCGGTGAAGCGTCCGACTTCGGCTCAGGTCATGATCTCGGGGTTTATGAGTTCAAGCCCCGCGTCGGGCTCTGTGCTGACAGCTCAGAGCCTGGAGCCTGTTTCCGATTCTGTGTCTCCCTCTCTCTCTGACCCTCCCCCGTTTATGCTCTGTCTCTCTCTGTCTCAAAAATAAATAAACGTTAAAAAAAAATTAAAAAAAAAAAAGAAAGAAACAAAAAGGCAGACAATACGATTCCCTTTCTGGGAGACCTTCACACGGCTGCCAGATGCAATGCGTTAATCTATGTTGAATCGGCAATGAGCTGGGAGAGTAGTTAGCTACAACTGGAGAAATCTGGGACGTTGTTCGTTCAGGCATTCGTGCATTTGTTCGCGAAGATTGTGTTAAGCATTTACTATACGCCCAGGGCTCTGCTGGAGACAGAGCAGAGCCTGATCTTACGCCAACGCATGTTACAGCAGAGGAGATCAACTCCCATCAGATTTTCACAGAAATCGATATAGGGTTTCTACTTCTCTTAAGGGCAATGATGGAAAGTACAGGAAGTGGTGAGAAATATTATTGGGGTAGGGAGAAAGGGGGGGCGTGCTCTGGGGGTGAGTAGGAGTTAGTCAGATCTCGACGGGGGTGGGGGGAGGACGATCATCGAGGCAGGGGAAGAGAAATGTGTGAGGGCTGGAGTGACGGAGTGTGTGTGTGTGTGTGTGTGTGTGTGTGTGTGGTGGGCCAGAGGAACTGAAAGATGAACTGGCTGGAGAGAAGTAAACAAGGCATGTGGGGCTTGATTCCCTACTGGCTGCTGCCTGTATATCGGCTAGCTGGGTGAAAGGGATTGGTGGGGGGCTACGGGGAGGCCAAAGAGCCTCATCGAAGCCAGTCACCCAGTCCGGGTGGGAGATGGGGGGCGGGCTGGATTTAGGATAGCTGTAGGGAGGAGGTAGTGAAGGATGGCAGGCGGTCTTTGAGGCGAGTCTTGAAAACAGGGCAGGATCACAAGTGCCGGAGAAGGGGGGAGGGACGCAGTCTGGGCCGGGGAAACGAGAAGCAGATGGAGACAGTTGGTGCGTGTACTTTCTGTCTTCTGCAGCGGCACAGAGAGGCAGCAGCAGCAGCAACCAGTCTAAGCGGAACCGGTTGAGACGAGCCTACAGAGATGCCACCTGCCGAAGCTTCATTTCCATGCTTCTTCACCGCTCATCACTCTCTGGACCAGGAAGGCGGACACAGCTTGAGACCCTGCAAGAGCCCGGCTTGCCTTTCTGCTCTGCTCTCCGTTTTTCTTTTCTTTAGTTCGCTTGGAAGAGCGAAGCGGCAGAAACTCGGAGCGCTAGGGCAGGACAGGGGACCCTGGGAGATGCTGTCTGCGGGTCTACCTCATTTCAGAGCGGCGTGTGCCTGAGCCCAGGAGAGATCACATGGCCCGCCTCAGGTCACCCAGCAGCCCGCGGTGGCAGAGGGGAGTCAAACTCAAGTGTGCCTGACTCCTGAGCCCGAATGGCCTCTCCAAAGCCAAGTCAACCTCTTGCTCTGATCCGCTAAAGTCTACACGCATGTACTTTCAGAAGAAGCTGCTTGAAAGACATCCGTAGGCTGCAGCAGGCTCGCACGATCGCAGGAGTGGGTGTGAGTGAGGCAGGCCGAGTGCTGGAGACTGGCACGCTCACACAGATTTTAGAATATAACTTCTTGGGCCACATGACACGCTCTGGGGCTGAGTCCAGCCCGCTGCTGGGGTCTTAGAGGCCCCACACTGTTTTCCTTTGCGAAGCCAAAGTTAATGGGCAGGAGGCTAGAGCATTTTGACTCAGCGCAGGGCTCCTCTTAACAGGTGATCTGCCCTGAATCACCCCTGCCCCCGACCCTGCCCAGTTATGTTATAGCCAAGACTAACAGACACCTGCTCGCAACTTGAGACTCTGTCTCTCTGCCCTTTCCTGCTTGCCTCCTCCTCCCCACCCCCCTCACGAGGGTCAGATCAGCATCACAGCTGACACAATTGCTATCCCCACCCCCTGGACTCCTGTATTCCTAAAACTAAAAGGTTCACAGCCGGGGATACAAGAGACCCCGAGATGGTTTCTTTCAAAGCAGCCGGCATATCATCATTCCCTTGGGAACATAAATTGTACCACAAGGTCACCAGCTCACAGCAGGAAGCAATAAATAAGTGAGTGCCCCAGACAACGATCGAGACGGTACATGAGGCAGGAACCCTGAGCAGCGAGTGACGGTTGGACCCCTGCTCTTACAATGTCATAGAACCTCATTGCCCGTAAGATGGGCACCTGTCTTCTACTAAAATCCTTCTTTGAAAAATGTCCACAGGTAGCATTTTGGCTTCTGTCTCATAGGTTCTATGACTTGTTTCCAAGAATTCTTTAGGAGAAGGTGGCAGAATTGTTCCTACTTCCCCTCTGAGGATCCGGAGGGCATAGTAACACATAAACCACAATCTCTTTAAAAAAGCATACAGTGTATATATTTCAAAGCTTTTGACATATGGAAAGTATGAATCCCTGAAGTTCACAAAGGCTTTCCCTGGGTGTGGGAGCTTTGACTTCACATCAGTGAAAGTTTCTCTTGTATATCTCTACAGCGCAGCTGAGCCCAGACTCGGAAACTCAGACGTAGACCCAGAGCAGAGCAAAGCGCTTTGATCCTTGTTAGAGACAACCGTCTCTCCTTGGATGAACCGGAAGTGTTTCACACTATGTAACTACACAGACAGGCTTGGAGAGATCAAAGCAGAGAGAACCCGGGCTGTGGGTTGGTTTGTGCCTGTTTATTTTCCATCATTTTTAAAAGCACTTATGTTAAAAAAAAAAAAAAAAAAAAAAAGCGGGGCGCCTGGGTGGCGCAGTCGGTTAAGCGTCCGACTTCAGCCAGGTCACGATTTCACGGTCCGTGAGTTTGAGCCCCGCGTCAGGCTCTGGGCTGATGGCTCGGAGCCTGGAGCCTGTTTCCGATTCTGTGTCTCCCTCTCTCTCTGCCCCTCCCCCATTCATGCTCTGTCTCTCTCTGTCTCAAAAAAAAAAAAAAAAAAAAAAAAAAAAAAAAAAAAAAGTTGAAAAAAAAAAAAAAAAAAAAAGTTTCCAAGAGCGTAAGCAAAATCCCCTTACCACCTCCATTTTCCCACCCACACTGTCCAAAAAGGGAAGAAAGACAGAGGAAGAAGGACAATCCTGAGGAAGAAACAAAGTATCTTCATGATACTCCTGTGAGAGGTGTTGATGGGCGACAGCATTCTGTGAGGTAACCTCTGGAAAGAGGAGAGAGGGTAGACAGGCTCGTAAGGAGTTACAGCAGAGATGGTCTGGAAAGGATTCCCAGTTTGCAAACCACACAACAATGCAGCCTTCTTCTTACACATGGCGTGTCAGCTAATAGTAATTTCCTGTAATTGATCAAAGAAAAAATTCCCCTTTAACCTTCTTCTTCTTTTTTAATGTTTATTTATTTTCGAAGGAGACAGAGTGCGAGCAGGGGAGAGGCAGGGAGAGAGGAAGACACAGAATCCGAAACAGACTCCAGGTTCTGGGCTGTCAGCACAGAGCCCGACCCGGGGCCTGAACTTGAGGACCACGAGATCATGACCTGGGTCGAAGTCGGATGCTTAACCGCTAAACCGACCGAGCCACCCAGGCGCCCCCTCCCCTTTAATCTTCTGGACGCATATTGAGTCAGGCATCTTGTTACTGTCATAGTTTACGACTCAGCCAATGGCTCATAGATGGGGTAGCCGACACTTTTTCAACATCTGCACCAGGCGCTGCGATAAGTAACTAGCCTTGATGATCTCCCTTGATATTCACCGTCCCATGAAGCAGTTAGCGTGATTAGTGTTGGAGAGATGGGAAAATTAAGGCACAGAGAGGGTGATTGAGTAGCATAAGGTTGCTCAGAGGGCAAGGAACAGAACCAAGAATGGAACACAGGCAGTTTTGACCCGGGAGTCTGCCTTTTTGGCCCACAAATCGCAGAGCTTGGTACCGACTCCACCAGTTGGCATGTGCATTTTCACAGAGCAGCAAATAACAGAGTGTGCCCTGGGGGCAGGAATGGTAAGCTGATAACTACATTTTAACTCAGTTGTGTAAGTTGTGTGGCCATTTATCAGAATTAGATCCTGCCTTAAGAATTCAGAAAATAGCTTAGGGGCACCTGGGTGGCTCAGTCGGTTAAGCGTCCGACTCTTGATTTCCGCTCAGGTCATGATCTCACGGTTCGTGGGATCGAGCCCCGCGTCAGGCTCCATGCTGACAGCATGGAGCCTGCTTGGGATTCTCTTTCTCCCTCTCTCTCTCTCTCTGCCCGTCCCCTGCTCACCCTCCGTCTCTCAAGATAAATAAATAAACTTAAAAAAAAATTTAGGAAATAGCTTGACTGTCATTACTGGTACATAATGATATACTTTTATAATGGAATACTCTACAGCTATTAAAAATAATGAGGTAGAGTGTATGTGAGTTGAAATGGAACAATCTCCAAAATTCAGTATTAATTTAATCAGGATGACCAACTGTGCATACGGTATGTCCCCATTTATGCTGTTGTGAGGATAGCATCTTTCTGGAAGATGACATAAGTTGTTGGTTGGGGCTTTCCCTCTGGCCAGAGGAACCAGAGCCCAGGAAATTATAGAGGTTTGGGATTAAAGGAAAACATGCTTGCAACCCACGCCCCTCGGTACAGTTAGAATTTTGTAAACCAAGAGCCTGCTTGGGATTCTCTCTCCCCCCTGCCCTCTCTCTCTGCCCCTCCCCTGCTTGTGCTCTCTCTCTCCCCCTCTCAAAATAAATAAATGAACTTAAAAAACAAAAAAAAAGAATCCCTCTTTGAAACAATTGTCCAAGAAAGAGGCTGTTGCCTTACCTTTTGTCTTCCCTCGTGGATTTCAATAGCTTTCCACAGCAACGTTTACGTTTCCAAGTACAGTTCCGCCAGGTTTAGGGAACTAAGAGTCACGGAAGATAGCAAAATGGTGCATTTCGTAATCAGAACTTGCCCTGAGATTTGCAACGGCGCCCAGTTAATATCCTTCCACTTGTCATGTCTAATGTAGTGAGAGAATGCATTTGTGGTATCATAGAGCCCGAGACACCTCTGGTTCAGTCATCGGCATTCCGGTCTCGGAAATATTCGGGCTTTTTTTGTTTGCTTGTTTTTTTAATGAAGTGACGCTGAGTGATTTCTTGCATCATCCTGCGACATAAGGAAGGGTTGATTCTCTTGGAGCTGGTTTTTAAAGACTTAGCCAAGTGGGTAAAGGAGAGAAGGCTGAGGAGAAGCTGCTGTTGTCTGCCGGGGAGGCCAGGGAAATCAGCGAGCTTCGGCCCCAGCAACCCCTCTGTACAAGTGGACAAGTTCTCGAATGAAGAGGCTCCAGGAGGATGTGGAGAAAGGGACCCGAGGTCATTTAACTGAACGCGAGACACCGAAACGCGCTTCTCCCCACCCCCGCCCCCCCCATTACCTTTATATTTAGAGGAACACGGAAGCTTAAAAAAATTAACCGAGCAGAATACAGCTTTTTAAACAAAATGTAAATTCTCTCTTTTTGGTTTCAAAACACGGGACACAGAGCACCTTTCAGTTAGTCCCACCGGTGCGACAGCTATCGGAGGACCGTCCTTCCGGGCTTCCCTGACTTGGGGGGAACATTTGAAATAACACGTCACGGCCCCCTTCGCACGGTTAGAGTTGCAAAGAAATGGAGGCCAGCAGAGAGAAACTCAGATACTCACATTCACTCTCATCTTGATCCTTTAAGGAGATTGTGTTTAAAGGTGACCATTCCGTGTCCTGGAAAACACCGGCAGAAGCCGCTTGGGAAGGGAAGGTCTTCCGTAGCAGTTTGTGCCGGAGTGCCGACAGGTGTGGGTCTAAAACACTTGGGCGTGAATAGTGCTCTTTTCACAGCTGTTCCTGCGAGCAGATCTGGGCTGGACCCGACAGCCCTGGGTGCGGATGGGGCCGGCCACCCAACGCATTCCCTTGATCTGCTCCCTGGTTCCCTCCCATCCTTCTGGGTGCAAATAGCCACTATGGTGGGTGTATCTATAGGCACCGGGGACAAAGAAGGGAATAACCCTGGTGAACTTGGACATGAGAAGATATACGAGCGAAAAAGAAAAACTTAAAGAATGATTCCTTGTCTTCCTAAGGCCCATGAAAATGGCCCGGTGGCCGGGGATGACGGCGGTGTCTGTGAACAAGCACAAAGGTATAAGCGATTTCTCTGTAGACGCATCGAACTCTGACCCCTCCAGCTTCGAATTCTTCCTGATGGTTCAGATGAAGAAGCCACTCATCACAGGACTTCCGTACATCGCCCAATAATGAGACTTTGAGGAAGCGATTGTGGCCAGAAAAAAATTCCAAAGCCACTCGGTGGAAGTGAAATGTTTTCTTCCCTGATGTCTGAATACCGTGGTTTTCCAATAGGTTTGGGTCTTGGCCAGATCAACATGTTTGAGTCAACTTCCCCTATTCATGGGAACCTTATTAGAACTCACTGTTAGTGCTTTATTAATTTGACAATTATCATTATTTTTTAAGATATATTTTACTTTATTTTAGAGAGAGAGAGGCCATGTGAGCTGAAGAAAGGGGCAGAGGGAGAGAGAGACAGAAAGAGAATCTCAAGCAGGCTCCACACTCAGCTCAGAGCCTGATGTGGGGCTCGATCTCATGACCATGAGATCATGACCTGAGTCAAAATCAAGAGTTGGAGGGTGCCTGGGTGGCTCGGTCAGTTAAGCATCTGGATTTTGATTTCAGCTCGGGTCATGGTCTTGCAGTTTGTGAGATCAAGCCCTGCATCGGAGCCTGCTTGGGATTCTTTTTTTTTGTTTTGTTTTTAATGTTTATTTTTGAGAGAGAGAGAGAGATACAGAGTGTGAGCGGGGGAGGAGCAGAGAGAAAGAGGGAGAGACAGAATCCCGAGCAGGCTTCAGGCTCTGAGCTGGCAGCACAGAGCCCGACGCGGGGCTCGAACTCACGGACCGCGAGATCGTGACCTGAGATGAAGTCGGACGCTCAACTTAATTCTCTCCCTATGGATTCTTAATCTCTCCCTATGTCTCTGCCCCTCCTCGGCTCACGCTCTCTCCCCCTCTCTCTCAAAATAAATAAATAAACTTAAAAAAAAAAAAGAGTTGGACATTCAACCGACTGGACCACCCAGGCGCCCAGACGATTCTTTATTAAGCACCTACTGTATGTTTGATAACGTGTGCTGGGGAGAGCGGTGCACGAGGTTCCCTTGATCCAAGCTCAGGATTGAAATGCTGCAACATTTGATCAACCAAGCCTTGTAGTAATTGAGATCTGGCCCAAGACAGGTGCATGTTGTACCAAACTGCGTTCTACAGCTGGTTGTGCCCTGGAGATCCGGCATCTGTATTCCTGGCCGTGTCCCCTCCACCACCTCTAAGCTCGCTCCTGACCAGCCGCGTCCCTGACTTGTCGTTTACAATACCTAGTTCGGAAAAAGGAGAAGTTGGTTGAGGCTCAGTCCCAGCTTGTGAGAAGCTCATCGATGGAGGAGAGTGAGAAACTAGGAACTTCTCGGGGTCTCCCTAACCTCACCTGAAAGCGGGGTGGCCGTGCAGGGTTCCCGAGTGGCTGCAACACCTCGCCCCCTGCATGATTTCTTTCCTTATACTTCTCTCTCACCCCAGGAAGGAGGGCGGGGGCAAGAACATCACAGGTAGGGTCTTTTCCTTCTTAGCTTCCTTTCCTCTCCTCCTCCTTTCTCTCTTTTTGGAGGGAAACGAAGACGAAAGGCAGGGGAGATACAAAAGGTGTTTTGTGCCGTTCGATTGGTCCCCAGCGACTGTATGACCTCGGATGAGGAGGAAGCTTCGTCTAAGACTGCACTCCTTCGTCCTCGCGACTGTTCACAGCACGTCATATCCATGGGCCACCAGTACAGATTTTTACTCAAGTCACGTGTTAAATTAAGCCAATTAAAAACAACTCTCCCTAAGCAATATTACCTATAGAATTACGTTCAATGAACAAGTCTTAGTTTTTCTTTTTCAATTTTTGGAAATGTTTCTTTATTTTTGAGTCAGAGGGAGACAGAGCACGAGCAGGGCAGGGGCAGAGGGAGAGAGGGGGAGACAGAATCTGAAGCAGGTTCCAGGCTCTGAGCTGTCAGCACAGAGCCTGATGCGGAGCTTGAACCCACGAACCGTGAGATCCAGACCTGAGCCGAAGTCAGAGGCTTAACCGACTGAGCCACCCAGGCGCCCCTCTTAGTTTTTTCTGATGCACGTTAAAATGCATTATCTAGAGGCACCTGGGTGGCTCAGTGGGTTAAGTGTCCCACTCTTGGTTTCGGCTCAGGGCATAATCTCACAGTTCATGAGTTTGAGCCCCGGGTAGAGCTCTGTGCTGACAGCTCAGAGCCTGGAGCCTGCTTTGGATTCTGTGTCTCCCCTTCTCTCTGCCTCTCCACCACTCCTGCTCTCTCTCTCTCTCTCTCTCTCTCTCTCTGTCTCGAAAATAAATACACATTTAAAAAATTTAAAAAAGTTTTTTAATTAAAAAAAAGCCTTACTCAGGAGACTACGCAGAACGTTAGAGACAGGTGTGTGTAACTGGCCCTTGATCTCACAATGCTTGTTGATCTCCTCACTCTGGGCAACATTCGCGTAGGATAAAGCAACTTCAAGTACTCGCCATCTGTAACTGACTCTCGCGTTCTTTCAACCTCGGAGCGAGTTGAAATTCTGAAGCGGAGGGAACATCCCACAAAGCCCTTTGTACTTTTCCTTAACCAGAGGGCAAACGTCTCCAAGGGAGGAAGGCCCCTACTGCTTTCTCGTCTCATTCCTTGTCTGCCCTTCTCCCCAAAGGACAGACTGCCTGTGACAGGTGCGTCACACAAGCTGCTCTTGATTCTCAGGAGAAGCAACACTTTAAAGGAAGAGAAGAACAATTCTGTGCATTCAGTAACTCATAAGCCGAGCTGCTGTTGCAGGTGTGGGACATACTGCCTTCTTGCCACTGGCTCTGTCCTCATGGTGTGGACACAGGGTCCCCCAATCGAATACACAGATGGCTTATGAGCATACATCTGGAAATGGTTCCTAAACTATTTATTTCCCCTTTTTCACAGCTCGCGCTGGGGCAGTCGAATATCACTTGTACGGCATATTTTCTACCAGCCTCCCACCTTCCTCCTTTGAAGTTATTTCCTCTCCAAGAACTTGTCATTTCCTCCCTTAGTCATTCTATTTCCAAAATGACCATGTTCTGTTTCTACAGCTGCTTCCCCATTCGATTACCACGTAGGCCACTTTCCTTCGAATAGTCTGGTAAATTCTGGGATCGTGATGGTATTGTGTTTAGTTCTTATTTTTTTTTTTTTAGTAGTGAGCTCTATAGCAAATAAAACATTAAGAGAATAAAAGTTTTTAAACAGGAGTGATAATATAGTGTTATTATATTATATTCTATTTTTATATTACATGTTATATTATGTATTCTATTTTCTATTACATTTTTATTAACTAAAATGACAGTTTATTTTATTGTGAAAGGGACCTAGACATTTGTGTTCTTTGTGGCATTTAGAATGGTGCCTGGCGCAAAGCGAGCACTCGATATTTGTTGGATGAATGAAACGTATATTGTCTCAACAGAAAATGGAAATAGGGTTGATAGAAAACAAACATCAGTTTCCAAAAAAAGAAAAAGGTGTATATATAGCACATGCAGTTCAATAAAACCATTTACACCTTTATTTACTATTCTTTCTGTTTACATCTCCTGCCAGTTTCAAATGTCAAAAGTTTCTCTCTCTTTGTTTGTTTGGTTTTTTTTTTCTGAAAGGCAGGGCAAGTGATTCTCGTCCGTGTCCATTGAGAACACCATGGTGGCATCTAAAATGTTAAGAGTTAAATAAGTGTTAAAAAATAAATTAAAAAATAAAAGGGTGGGGGGCGCCTGGGTGGCTCAGTTGGTTGAGCATCCAACTTTGGCTCAGGTCGTGATCTCACGGTTTGCGAGTTCGAGCCCCACGTCGGGATCTGTGCTGACAGCTCAGAGCCTGGAGCTGGCTTCAGATTCTATATCTCTCTCTCCCCCTCCCCTGCTCATGCTCTGCCTCTCTCTGTCTCTCAAAGATAAATAAATGTTAAAAAAAATTTTTTTAATAAATAAATAAAATGGAAAGAGAGGCCACCACCCTGGTCCCCTGATTTATCCCCCTCCTTCTGCTCTTCCTTGCCAACATTCCCTTTGTTGGGTAGCAGCCAGAGTGATCTCTTAAAACACAAACCGGACCATGTCATCTCCTGCTTTAAATAGGCCAGTGGCTTCCTTTGCAGTTGGAATGCACTTCGAAGTTCTTACAGGACTGACAAGGTCCTATGTGAATGGGATCTTGCTTACCCCGTTGATCTCATTTCTGCCCACTCTTTCCCTTGGTCCTTCTGCTCCAACAACACTGGCCTTTCTGTGGATACTCCACAATGCTGAATTCATTCCTGCCACAGGGCCTTTTGCATTTGCTGTTTCTTCTGCCCTGAAAGCTTCTGTCATCATTCAGGACTCCAGAGAGGCCCTTTCTGTCCATCACCTCTATCAGATCACCTTGTTTTATTTTTCTTCATGGCAGTTGTCACCATCTGAAATCATGGTGTCCATTTACTCATTTACTAACTTTCTGACTCCACTAAAATATCAGCAACATGTTGATTATCTGAACCCCGGGGCCCAATAACTACATGCCGGATGGATTGCTAAACAACAGGCAGTGAATTGTGTTTTCAAGCTGGCTGTGGTGTCTGGGCTCTTTTGTTTTTTTTTTTTTTTTTTTTTTTTTTAAATTTTTTTTTAATGTTTTTTTATTTATTTTTGGGACAGACAGAGACAGAGCATGAACGGGGGAGGGGCAGAGAGAGAGGGAGACACAGAACCGGAAACAGGCTCCAGGCTCCGAGCCATCAGCCCAGAGCCTGATGCGGGGCTCGAACTCACGGACCGCGAGATCGTGACCTGGCTGAAGTCGGACGCTTAACCGACTGCGCCACCCAGGCGCCCCTGGGCTCTTTTGTTTTGTGAGGCAGGTGAAGCAATGGAACTGATGCACAAGGTCAGAGGGAGGCCACGGGTCCTTGGGACCTTGGCCTCAGCTGCAAAGGTTTAGATCTAAGGCAACATCTGACCATGGGAGCTGGAAGGGGGCCAGTTCCCGAGAATCTGGGCTGAGTGGCCCGGGTCGGGGCCAGGTAGGGGTTATAGGGAGCTTAGAGCCGGGCAGCCTCGGTTCCCAGGGGTGTGACAACTAGGAAGTGCCATGTCTGACCTTGTGGCAGGGCAGGGCGATGTCACAAGAGCTCCATCTGCACTCTCTGTAACCTCCCATTCATTTACACACACTCCAGGTGCTTATTGGGCACCTACTAAGTGCAGGCACTGCCGTAGCACTGGAGACGCAGCCCTGAATAAGAAAGCCCAGCTCTGTCCCTGGTGGAGCTGACTCTCCAGAGGGGAAGACACGTGATGATCAAAGGGACAAACGATTGAGAAAGATGATTTCGGATGTTGATAAATGAAGACGAGGCGGAGAATGAGAAAGACCAGGGAAGGTGTGGGAGGCAATTGGATGGGCGGTCCAGAAAGGCCTGGAGCAAGCGTGTGAGTGAGCAAGTGAGTGAGTGAGTGTGGAAGATGCTGGTGGGGAGGACCCACGGGACCCAACCCCCCTACATGAATGTTCCAAGGCAGGGGAAGGGGCGGGCAGCGTGGTGGGGGGCTGTGGGGAGGGGGTCAGGCACGCCTCGTGGCCACGGTAAGTTCTCCACGTACATTCCCACTTGCCCTTCTTCCACAAAGACTGAGTTAAAATGTCTTACTTCCCATTCAGAGGTGCTAAAGGCACAAGGAGAACCTGTGATTGCTCCCCACCCATAAACAAGGTCCCGAGGTCCTGAGCGCTCTTGCCCAGAAGCCCTGAAGTAAGTGTAGTCTGCACCCGTGGGAGACACATCGCCGTTGGGTCTGTCAGAGTCTAAGAATTTTGGCGCCTTTACCTCTAAGTCTTTACCGCGACCCTCCTTGAGGGGCTCTACGACCACTCCCCCCAGGATTGGGATGTAAGACAGCCAGAGGGTGTTTGCTCTTTAATCGAGGCTGAATCTGAACTGTTAAGAATATCTGAGAGTATTTAAATGTGCTTAAAACATAAATATTATTTTGATCAATTCTCTGGACATCCGCCCTTTAGTAATGAGGGGACAGACACTTGTTTGAAAACTCCCTTCAGAAAAGCAAGTGAGCACGCCGTCACGTTTACAAAAGAGAGAAAGTGCAGCTTGTAGAGAAAATACTTTCAGAAAGTAGGTTTAAAATAGAATTTCAGGGTGGCTCAGTTGGTTAAGCATCTGACTTCAGCTCAGGTCATGATCTTGAGGTTGGTGAGTTTGAGCCCTGCATCAGGCTCTCTGTGGTCAGTGCAGAGACCACCCGGGATCCTCTGTCTCCCTCTCTCTGCCCCTCCCCCACTTGCGCTCGCTCTCTCTCTCTTTCCAAAATTAACATTAAAAAATAATAAAATAGAATACCATTTCAGAAATTCTCAGAAAGCGAAGGAAAACAAATACCATGCTTATCTGACTCTGTGATTCTCCTTCAGTTCCTGGACATGTACCCCAGTGAGACAAAGGTGCTAATTTCAGCGTCACTTCTAATGGTGTGTATTCATCTGCACACATGTGCGCACACACATGCATATTCAGAAGTCAACACAATTTGTAACAAATGGGACTGCATCACTAAAGTACATACAGACTCCATTTTCATAAATAAGGCACTTTTTGAAACTGCCCAGAATCCCAAACAAAGATTTACATGTAATAAAATCACTTATGCACCCTGTCTTTTAGACTTGACTTTGTTGAATGGAGTTGAACAGGGAATCAATCAGCTACAGTCCAGTAAGTCAACAGATGAGGTGTTAGACGGACCACTTTGCCACACATGACGACTTCTACGTCTGTCGCAACCGTACTGTGTGAGCCCAGAGTTTCTCATCACTAGTATCAGCGTGTTTAGTTTTCAGTTTTCTCTTGGTTTTATAAGACATTAAGGAAAACCTCGTGAAAAGCAGACAACTACACAAAGGTGAACGCTCTACCGACATGAAACCATCGGGTGACAAAAAGCAGCAGCACCACGGGACGGCGTGACAGGGCAATCGCTGGTCACCACCCACTGTCCCCAGGCCACCTTCAAGGTACGAGAGGTGCTCTGGGTCCCCTTGGCTGAACATGAAGGTGCTTCAAAGCAAAATGCACCAAAGCAGAGAACCAGTTACGTGCTATGACCCCTGACAGCGTTGCGTGACCCTTTGATCAAAGAGAATTAATGAACAACAATCAAGGAGATCAACTGTGCTAAAACAAATGGAACTCCAATACGTGTTGTTCATTGTGAAAGGCAAGAAGCTCGACAATGGATCAGTTACTGCTCCCATTTGTATAAAGCCTTTTAAACAGTGTGTTATCTCACATGGGCGTCGACCCTTCTGTAGGGGTACCCAAGAAACCCTCTGCTGAGGTTGCCTGTGGACTAGGAGTTGAAGATGTGAGTTCTTGCCATAGTACTTACTGCCTTTATGTGGACTGATTGTTAGAAGGACATTATTAATTCAACATTAAATTTTCTTGTGTGTGATCATATTGGAGTCGTGTAGAAGAACGTCCTTGTTTTTAGGAGACACATGTTGATGTTTTGGGAGGGGGGGGGTGAAGGGTCATTATGCCTACAATTTGTTTTCATATGGCTTAGCAACAGCAACAACAAAGTGTGTGTGTGTGTGTGTGTGTGTGTGTGTGTGTGTGTGTGTAAATATACACAAATAGATGCAGACAGATGTGACAAAGTGCCAGGAATCAGTGAATCTTGGTGAAGGATATACAGGGGTTACTGAATTACTCCCCCCCCCCCGCCAGTTTTCCAATGGTTTAAACATTTTTCAAAGAAAAAAAAGTGGGCACAAAATTCTAGGGTAGCTTCGATATTTACACACGATCCATACGAGAGAGGCGGTCATGGGTTACTCAGCCATAAATTCCACTAGTGACATACATTAGTATTACTTTAATAATCAATAGCATATATTTAATTCATATAAACAATCTTCCCATTTAGTAATTGTTTCATTTTCTTTCCCGCACGACTGAAGGTTTAAAAAAGGTCTAGCAAATGACAGTAAATTTCATATATTAAAAAATAAATAAATAAATAAAAAACAAAACAAAAAAAAATAAAAAAAAAAATAAAAATGACAGTAAATTTCATATATTAAAAAATAAATAAATAAATAAAAAACAAAACAAACAAAAAATAAAAAAAAAAATAAAAAAAATAAAATAAAATCTACATAAATATCAAAAAAAAAAAAAAAAAAAGGTCTAGCAAGATAATCCCTGAGCTTTATTTTCTTTGTGTCTGAGACATTTTTCTTTTTAAGCAGCCATTACAACGTTCTAGACAGCAAATCTTTTTTGATTCATGCCACAGACCTGAGCCCCACTCACACGTCCCAGTACAAAAATTACCGGGAAATGGCATGCAGAATGCCCCCTGTGGACTCAGCAGGGGAGGCTGAAGCCAGATCTGGACTCTGCTCTTGGGAAGGAGCACAGAATCAACCTGGGAGTGACACTAAGTGTTTGCAGGGTTCAGAGAGAGGAGAGGTCAGGGTGAGCTGAGGCCAAGACCCGCATCTTGCTGGGAAAGCTGTTTGGAAGCTGAGCAGACACAAAGGGCTGGATTGTGTTCTCAACCCCATGAACCGGTTTCTGCGAGAAGTAACCTTCATCCATCTCTGAATCCAACTGGTCAGGGGCTTTGGAGCACCCCTCTTTTCCACGCTTAGACTTCTAGTAAACTTTTCCATCTCCAACCTACATGTTACTAGTATTCACCCTTCGACTTCATCAGAAACTTGGAACTAAAGTCGGTCATTGTCCTTAACCATAACTGGTTGTTTGGTGAACTGCCCATCCGAACGGCCCCCCGTCACTCACCCTGGGCGTGCCATCCATGATCTCTGCTCCCTTCATGCTGGTGTGAAACAGCTCCCGTGAGCTCTCCGGCTGATATCTCTGGCTTCAGAGGAGGGATTATGCAATGTCACTGCATGCCTTGGGCTGGTTCTCAGAAACTGAATTCTATGGAGCTATCTGACAACACGGGAAATTGTCACAACGATTCTCCCAGCAGGCAAACTTTCTGCAAAGCGCGATAAGAGGAAAACGAAAGGGCTGACGGAGAGGGGACAGAAATCCAGGCCACACTCACTCTTCGATGCCTGGCATCTCATTTGGTCTATAAGTAGAGAGTGTCACACATTTGCTATGTGAAACCACAAACGAAGAAAAAAAAATACTCTTCTGCTTTGTAGGGTGAAGTTCCTACTTTCAAAGCTCGGTGTAGGAACGCTCTGTATTCTCGTCCCACAAACACTGTGAACAACTCCCACCCGACACACCAAGCTCGTTTTCCTGATGAGAGGCCCCTAGGACAAATTTGTGACCATGGTGGCTGTTTCTTTCTTCCTGCTTTCTAAACTTGTCCTGCGAACAGCCGGGAGAAAACAAGTCAAGGGGAATGCCTTAAAGGACCTGGTCCCAGCACATCTCTCCTCGAGGCACAGTCCTCCGTGCTCTCACCCCATACCCACCCCACCTCCTGGTCTTTGCTCACAAAGCTTCACCACGAACATCTCCTGGGTGCTGACTCTGTACCGGGGCTGTGCTGAGCACCTCTCAGTACAATTCTCTTATGTCTGAAATCTCATCCACCCACCCTCTGAACTTGAAGCCACACCGCGAATTCGTGCAGCTCAACACTGCTTGCTCGGTCTTTCTACTTTCCCTGAATTCCTCAACGTTGAGGGAAGACATACACGGGGAGGCAGACTCCTTGCGGGGCACATTCACGTTGTTACTTCATTTAAACAGACTGGCACCCGTTCTTCCGAGCCTGCCTCAGGTCGCACCTCCGACGGGTGGTGTCTCCCACTGCTACCTTCCTGCAAGTGCTGCGCTCACTGCCTGGTCTGCGTGGCACCCACTGCTGAGCAGTCGGTCCTCACGAGTCTGAGCACCAGGAAGGGTTTACTTGTGGACACGGCCGACTGATTTCTGGCTGAGACAATCCATGTTTTAAATTGGCATCGTTGTTGGAAGTTAACTTCCGGGGCCGAGTAACTGACATGTTGCAGATGGGAGCAGATCACTGGGAGGGAACAGTGACCCCGCAGAATGAGGACGAACTGACTTAGCGACAAGTTCAAGGCGGAGATCCCAGGAGGAGAAGGCAGAGACGGGAGGATGGGGAGTAATTTAGGGAAGTCTTCATGGGGAAGGCAAGATGTGAGAGGCGGGGGCAGATCAGGGTAGAGTGTTCCTAGCTGTAACACCATGAATATGCAAAAAAAAAAAAAAAGAGAGAGATGGAATTAGCAAGTTCCATTTAAGGAAAGCAAGCAGATTCAGAGGAAAGAGTAATGAGTCATAAGGGCTGAAGTTATGAATGACAGACAGCCTGGACTAGCAGAAGGACTTTATCTTATTATTTGTAGGTAAGACAAAGAAATCGTTAACACAGTACTCTCGCAATGCATATAGCTAGTCATATTTGTCAGGCAAAGGCTCTATAAAATGGCAGATGATTTCCATGTGGTTGAATGTGAATCTGGGCATTTTTCTTGGGTATGCCTCTTCGCCCCTGCTTTCTTCTGGCCCTACCTGCGCCTCTGTGCTGGTGGGCACGGGCCGGGCAGCATCTCGAGGAAGGAACAAGGAGGCACTACTGAGCTAAGGCTGAGGTTCGTGTCTCCAGGGTGGGAATCTATTAACCTAAACTTGGTGCTTCCATGTATATTTAGATGTTATTATGTTATGATTCTGTTTCAAAAAGTCCCAGGGGCGCCTGGGTGGCTCAGTCGGTTGAGCGTCCGACTTTGGCTCAGATCATGATCTCGCGGTTTGTGGGTTCCAGGCCCGCGTTGGGCTCTGTGCTGACGGCTCGGAGCCTGGAGCCTGCTTCTGATTCTGTGTCTCCCTCTCTCTCTGCCCCTTCCCCGCTCGTGCTCTGTCTCTCTCTCTCTCTCTCAAAAATAAATAAATGTTAAAAAAAAATTTTTTTAAGTCCTTATCCTTCACAGATATATACAGAGATATTTATGGATAAAAATCCAAGATTTGCTTCAAAATAACTCAAGAGAGGGGAAAGTGGATAGAGGTATAGATAAAATAAGATTGGCTATGAGTAGCAAATTGGGGAATCTGGGTGATGGCTACATGCAAATTCATTGTACTGTGCTGCTGACATTGAATTAAAAAATTAAAGCTTTATTAAGATATAATTCACATACCACAAAATTCATCCTTCTAAAGAGTACAATTCAGCGTCTTTTAGTATATTCAGGTTGTGCAATCATCACCATTCTCTAATTTGAGAATATTTCATTGCCCTAGAAAGAAAACCCATACCCATTGGTGGTCACTCCTCAGTCCCCTGTACCCTGGGGACCTGGCAACCATTGTTTTACTGGATGATTGATTCTTGCCTATATTTGAAAGAAAGCAAAAAAGGATGGACAAACTTGTTTAAGGTCATGCAGTGATGTGACTGAGGCAGAATTCAGACTCCAGTCTCTTAGAAAAAAGGTAGACTTCACACCTGGTCCAGTTTGAACTGTTCCCACCACCTTGGCAAACTTCTGACGGTGGTTCTTCTCAATACTGAAGGGCTGACCTGGAGTTCCCAATGCAGATTGGAATGCTGTGATTTGCATTTCCTCCTCCTCCTCCTTCTCCTCCTCCTCTTCTTCTTTTTGGAAAAACCTAAATTAAAAAAACAGAATGTAGGGGCACCCAGGTGGCTCAGTCGGTTGAGCGTCCCACTCTTGGTTTTGGCTCAGGTCATGATCTCACGGCCATAAGACTGAGCCCGTGTTGGGCTCCACACTGGGTGTGGAGCTTGCTTAAAATTCTCTCTCTGGGGCGTCTGGATTGCCCAGTCGGTCAAGCATCCGCCTTTGGATCAGGTCATGATCTCAGGGTTCGTGAGTTTGAGCCCCGCATCGGGCTCTGTGCTGACAGCTCAGAGCCTGGAGCGTGCTTTGGAGTCTGTCTCCCTCCCTCTTTGCCCCTCCCCTGCTTGCTCTCTGTCTCTCGAAAATAAATGCATGCTAAAAAAAAAAAAAAAAAAAAAAAAAAAAAAAAGATTCTCTTTCTCCCTCCCCACTGCTCTAACAAAACAAACAAACAAACAAAAAGAAGGAAGACACAAAAGCCATAGATTTGATCCTGAAATGAAACAGACTCGGGGCGCCTGGGTGGCGCAGTCGGTTAAGCGTCCGACTTCAGCCAGGTCACGATCTCGTGGTCCGTGAGTTCGAGCCCCGCGTCAGGCTCTGGGCTGATGGCTCGGAGCCTGTTTCCGATTCTGTGCCTCCCTCTCTCTCTGCCCCTCCCCCGTTCATGCTCTGTCTCTCTCTGTCCCAAAAATAAATAAAAAATGTTGAAAAAAAAAATTAAAAAAAAAAAAAAAAAAAAAAAAAGAAACAGACTCACTCCTACCTGGATACCTAGTGTAGTATTTTGTGAATGAGGGCCTGGCTTCTCAGTTTGGTGTTTTGTCCTGTCATTTTTCTGAATGAAAGCCCTTAGACGTTCGTATTTACTTAAGGCAGATGCATCCTTCTGTGCACAAACGTTGCAAGATTTCACTATTCTGGGAAATTGGGTGGCTTTCAAAATATCCCACTGACTGAAGGTTGAAACAGCTAGAGAGTTCAAGGGAACCAAGTATGAGAGACTCTAATGAGGTAATTTTTCCCCCTTAAAAAATGCTACTGAGAACAGTATTTTGGATGAATTTTCTCCTCAAAACGTAGGGCGTCTGATCACTTCACTCCTAGAGCTCCTAATAAATGCGCAGGAAGGAAGACTGCTTTTGTACATGGACTGTTGTTTGGTATGCCTTATACTGTTTTCACATGAA
Source organism: Neofelis nebulosa (assembly GCF_028018385.1). Classification (NCBI taxonomy): domain Eukaryota; kingdom Metazoa; phylum Chordata; class Mammalia; order Carnivora; family Felidae; genus Neofelis; species Neofelis nebulosa. The sequence continues at coordinate 135,270,418 of NC_080790.1, read as the reverse complement.
CCTTTAGCTATCAAGCTCCTTGACGGTAGTCTTTGAATGCTAGGCACTCAGTACCTGACTTTTTTTTTTTTTTTTTTTTTTAATGTTTATCTATTTTGAGGGTGGGGGAGGGACAGAGAGAGACGGAGAGGGAGAATCCCAAGCAGGCTCTGCACTGTCAGCGTGGAGCCCGACACGGAGCTTGATCCCATGAACTGCGAGATCATGACCTGAACCCAAATCAAGAGTCTGATGCTTAACCGAGCCACCCAAGCACCCCAATACCTTACTTTTTAAAGTGCAGCTGGACACAAGGTGAAGAATATCCAGATCATTAAAGGCTTGGCAGGAAATGTCAGACTGCACGGCTTTAAAATCATCTGATAATCCAGTAAGTTGTAACCTCATGAAGATACCTCTAATACAGCTCTTTTCGTCAAAGTAGAATTTCATCAATTGTCACCAAATTCAGCTAAATTCCCTAACGTACAGATAAAACAGGGAAGGCTGGGATTCTACAGCTCCAGTAATTGTCAGTGCTGACTCAGTTTAATAACCTAAATTTTGAGGGGCACCTGGGTGGCTCAGTCCGTTGGGCGTCCGACTTCGGCTCAGGTCACGATCTCGCGGTCCGTGAGTTCGAGCCCCACGTCGGGCTCTGCTGACGGCTCAGAGCCTGGAGCCTGCTTCGGATTCTGTGTCTTCCTCTCTCTGCACCTCCCATGTTCACGCTCCCTCTCTCTCAATGATAAACAAACATTAAAAAAAATTAACAAAACCCAAAAAACCTAAATTTTGACCCCTAGGTTGAGAGGGAAAAGGAACCAGAGCAAGACTTGAGGAACAGGACGCAAAGGAAACGCTGCAGGTGTCGAGGTGCCGCTGGGGGGAAGGCCGGGTGCTAACAGGGAGCACCGGAAAACCCAGGGCAGAAAATGGTGCCCCAGGTAAGGCCTCATGGTGGGGTGAGCAGCCAGAATGCGAAGAGTAAATTCACCAAAGGGTGAGCGGGAAAGAGGCTTCACAGATTAGAATGCCCACCAAGTGAGTTGGAAGGCGGAGAAAAGCGCCCAAAAAAGGCCAAGGGCATGAAGAATGAACGCTATAGAAAGGACCACTTTCCCAAAGGTTTTGTTGTTTCAATCCGCCGGGTCACTTCCTAGTCTCTGTCCTCAGTCCCGTCTGAGATCTTCCTATCGGACACACTCACGTATCGTGCGTCTGAGAATTGCAAGTCTCCAAGTGCGACTCTAGTTTCTACTGCTTTTCATCACGGCGGCTGTTTCCTCACATACTGGATTATGAACCCCTGATTCTTAGATCTGTATCTGAGAGAACGGAGGCCTGGGGGAAAGAAGTGTTCCTCCTTAAATTGTGCTGGCTTCTTTCTGTCAGGTGTCTTTGGCCACCGTCAACGGGAGTTGCTTTAAATTCTCAGCTTGCTTTTCTCCAAGCCACATAGGTAGTGTGAGTCGTTCCCACCTTACTTGGACAAATAGTTTATAGATGGGATTCTCGTTAAGATCTGCCCCACAAACCCGAGCCAGCATCCAGGCAGGCAGGTGTCCTCTTTCCTGGAGGCAGGGCTTTTGGCAAGTTCACCCTTTGGAGGGTAGGGGGTACCTTTTGGGTTCTGGGTACCTTTCTTTCTAGGTCTTGATCAAAGCTCCCACCTTGTGGTCAGAGCTCAGGAATCATTAGGCTCTAGGGGAGTGACAAATGCCCTTGGTTCAGCTGGATGCCCCATCGGTCCTGATGGTCTAGATTTGTGGGTTTTGGTTGTTTCTGCCTCTCAGGAACTGCCTGAGAAATTCTTGCTAGCTCAGCCGTCTATTTAGAGATTAAAAATAAGTTCTAAACAGGTATGTATTGAAAGGGCTCTCTAGAGTATCTGGTCCACTGTATTTTCAGAAACAGAAGTCTTCCCCCAAATCTGTTTATATCTTGCTGTGTTTAAAAAAAAAAAAAAAATCACTTCATTGAGTGCATGTTGGGGATGATTTTGATTAAGCACTTTAATCACAGAAAAGGAAGCTGTGACATTGAAATGACTTGCCTTACTACCTAACATGTCGCTAATACAGCTGAGGCTATTCCCATCATTGCCCTTCTGAAGGGAAACCAAAGTTTAAGGTAAAAGATTGGTTTCTTTGAATCATCATAAGAAATGGAATTATAAAGTTTTTAGATTTTAAATTTGTAGAGTAACAGAGATACACAGCTAAAGGAGATCTGCTATAAAAATCGTACTTCTAGAATGAAACACTAAAAGAAGAGCATGAAGGTTTCCAGTCCAAAGTCATGATTGCTGTTGGAGAACACATGTTCAAATATGTAAACATTCAAAGCAAGGTCCAAAAAAAAAAAAAAGGACTAGCTTTACATTATCATTGTATACAAAAAGTTTATTTTAGAAATCACATATCTTTAAAAAATAACATAGAAGTTCTAAGTTCCTATCATTCACCGTTTTTGAAAACCAGGTGTCATGTGGGACAGTTAATGACATGCTGAGGCCGAGTCCATGTAATATTCCTGGCATTCTTACCGGTTCAAAATATTGATGTGATTTTTAGAAGAAAAAATGTGTCTATTTTGGAAGCACAGAAAAGTATCTTGATCTTGTAGACTGAAGTCCTGAAACTTCAGATCCATGGCTGAGACTATTCCAGAAACTGGAAAAAGTAGGCATCATTATTTAAATTCACGAACAGTTAAAAAGACCCAGTGGAGCTTCAATCAGGAATGCCATGTGGTCATTCTAGCACGTGTGCTAGAGCAGAGGAATGCGGAACACGTTCGGCCTCTGCTGTAATTTTGTACGTTGAAAGCAAAAGAAAAGCCAGAAAAAGAAGTGAGGATTTTTGGTCTGTAATTTCCTTATGGAACTGGTTATTCCTGTTCCTACTCAGCAGGTTTCTTCTCATCCTATAAAGGAGCACCCACAGTCACGTGCAAATACTGGAGAATCAGGACACAAAACAAAAATAAATCTAAACTCACTACAGACCAAAAAACACAGCTTTGGAAACCTGAATGAAAACGGATTTAACACATTAAGAATGCTTAAAAAGGTTTCACAGGCCAAAGAGGTGAAATGATCCTTAAGGAGGATGACTAACACAGAATTTTTAGGCAATAAACTTCAGAAGATTTGAAAGTTGCTGTAAAATGAAACAATCAATCTATTTAGTATTTTTATCAACTGACCCTAGATTATATTTCTAGGTATTCCTACCCAGAGCATGAGGTATTTGCACTTGGGGATAAATATAAACCAAAGTCTATCTGGCAGAGGGGAGGTTAGGGTCCCCTCACCTAGCTTGAGCTGAATCCAGACAAATACCGTCACTTTCTAAATTAGAAAGTTTCAAGAAAAACCTCGATCAAGATTTAATTGCAAAAATCTTCCAAGCACACAGCTGCCACGTGCATCCGCGACGAGTAGTGAATGATTCATGCTGAAGAGAACTGAAAAATAAGATTTGAAATTATGTAAGAACAAAGTCAATCAATAGTAATAATCATCTGTGAAATAAGCTACGGTCGGAGAGCAGCAGCGGGCTCACCGAATTTTGATTAGATTGGCTTTATCTTCAATTACGTTTTCCATCCGCTGGTAATAACCTTACCAGAAAGATCTGCTGAAGAGAAGCATTGCGGGCAATGAAAGGAGAATGCGGGAGGTACGACGAAAGATACGTTTCCTAGAAATCTTCGGGAAAAACTGGCCATTAATTTTATTGACGTGAAAAAGGTAGAACGCTAAAGTTGCAGATCTGAGCTTTATTATCAGAATGGTATCATTTCAGGAGAGGACTGATGGATTCTCTCAACTGGTTTTGACACGGCACGACGCTCTGGATTCTCAGAGCTGCAGGCCTACCTACCTGCCAAAATGTGTCCTGAAAAGAAAGACACAAAGAGGGTGTGTGTAGAAGAGGCACAGAAGTCGACAGAACCACCGGATGAAAATCCCTCACGACAGATCCACTGGAGATCGAGAAAGCACTTGAAAACTCTACCTTTCCTCAAATGATCAAGAGATTCAAGAGAAGTGGCAAGTCCTGTATTTACAAAACCGATGAAAATCACACTGTGATAATCAGTGAATGCAGAGCAACCGCACGGATCTGCGTTTCCCACTTTTCCCACCATGATTCCGCATCAAGGTAAAAAAAGATTCTTTCGTACAAATCCAAGGACGGAGGGGTGGCGGCACAACCGCCAGATGGCGCGGTGACTTACTACCGAAGCTGGTGACGGGACCCGGTGGGGGCAGGGGCACAGTCCTCGAGAAAAGAACCCCGGGCAAGGAAGGCGGGCTAGTCCGTGGTGGATCGCCGGTACCAGAACCGGGCTCGGAAGTCGTCGCTGCACGTCATGAAGCCGGGGTTGGTGGGCGAGTGCACTATGCAGCGCACGATGTTGTTGTGGCCCAGGGAGAGCAGGTTCCGACGCTCGGCGGTACGGGAGTCCCAGCAGCACAGACTGATGGTCCGCTCGTCCGGCAGCAGCACGTAGTCCTCGGTGTGGTTGAACACGGCCTGCGTCCGGTGCACCTGCCGCCCGCTCAGGCCGGCCCCTGCGCGGACACGAGAGGTTAAGGGTCAGAGTGGCAGGGCTAGCTCCCCAGGGCTACACTTTAGACCCTCACACTGCCGTCCTTCTGTTCGTTACCCTGTCGATGTAAAAACGGCGTCTTAAAACAGAAGTAATACGCATTTATCGTATAATTTTGGAGCCTCCAAGGAAGCATGCAGAAATAAATCGCCACCGACCTACCACCTGAGGCAGCCGACTCCGTCAACGTCCCGACGTACTTCCAGGCACAGGAACGTCTTAAGAAAAAAAAAATACAGGGGCGCCCGGGGGGTGGGGGGTGGGGGTGGGGGGCTCAGTTGGTCGAGCGGCCAACTTCGCTCGTGGTTCGGGAGTTCGAGCACCACACTGGGCTCGCTGCTCTCAGCACAGAGCCCTCTTTGGATCCTGTGTCTCCTCCCCCTCAGTCCCTCCCCCGCTTGTGTTCGCTCTCTCTCAAAAAGAAATAAAACATTAAAAAAATAATAAAAAATAGAAAATTGGTGCCGTGTCATATAGGTCATTTCTGTCATAGTTTAAACCAACTTTTCATTAGGTACATTTTTCTGTGTTTTTTACTGGCCGCAAAATACACCACCATCTGGAAGCACCCTTACTATTTAGTAATTCTTTTCCTGCTAGAGGCGTCTGGTTGCAAGTTATGCTGACAAATTCTTTATGCCCAACATACTATTTCCTCAGGATTAAATTCCTAGAACAGAATTGCTGGGATGTCTGAACGTCCGCTCTCCAAAAAGAAGCTCTAGGCTTTTTTATGACCGTGAAAATACAGACTTTATGTTTAAAATATCATATAAAGTCTAAAAAGAACTGCCTGATAGTTCTACACCCAGAGTCAGTATTTCGATGAATCCTTTCTAAATATCTCTGTAAATACCTCTGTATTCTGTAAATCGGAGCTCACATCACATGCTATTTTGATACAGCCGTGCAGCAGAGATCTATAAAGATGGAATACGGCTTAATGGATAAGGAGAGAGGCGCTGGCATCACATCTGGGCTCAACACTTACTAGTGACGTGAACACGGACACATTACGTAGCACCTTTAAGCCTTACCTTTCTCTTCCGTTCTCTGGGGGACAATTACAGCACCAACCCACACGATGTCGCGAGGACTGGCGTGAGGGCACATCCAGTGGCATACGTGCTCACAAATGTTCCTGTGTTTGTTTTTAAGGGCCGCACGCTGTGAAAAGGACGCGTGACAAGAGTGCCCTTGGCGCTTTCTGGTGGACACTTCTGCTGTCTCTAACGCTCCCCTCTTCGAGACTATGTTGGGACGGACATCTTTCTACGTGTGCGTGGGCATACCTGCCAGCAATCTTTTTAGGCTGAATTGCTAAGAGTCCAAAATATATACGTATGCTGAAAAATATGATTCATGACACCAACCCCCCTTTAGAAGGTTTCCAATCGGCACTCCTTAACAACGAAGTATGTAACTTCCCCAAATGTTGTTCAATACGAGAGAGTATCAATCTTTTAAATTCCTACCATCTGGGGAGTACAAAAAGATACCCTGACGTGCATTTCTTAGGTCTGTAGAACTGATGGTCATCTCTCTGTCCTTGAGCTCACTGCCCAGTGTCTGGCAGGTGTCTGTTACACGTGCTACACGGTGTCCCCAGCTCAGCATTTTATTTAGTCTTTTGAATTAATTTCTCACACTGAAATTTCTAATGCTCGATAGCTTTTCTTTTTCCTTCAGTATTTCAAAAACCCACTGAATTCTAACTAAACATTAAAACTGGAAACACAGACCTAAACATGCTGGCATGATGGGCTCTTAGCCTGTGAGTTAGAAAACGAGGGAATTTGCGTATCGATTCACCATAATCTCACTTCAAAATCAAACCCCAATTCTCTGCCAAAGCAAACCAGGCAGCCCCACAGAAGCATAAAACATTCTGCCGTTCACAGGACAAGGCAAACGTAAGAAATGCTGGGAGAATCTGGCGCGTGCCCTCCACACACATCACACCCGGACGGCGGCTGTTACTGCTGAAGATGGAGACGGCCCGCCCACTTTTACTTTGACCACTTTTGCATCTTCTTTTTGCAACAAGCACGCAGCCCTTTAACAGTAATAACTAGCGGAAGGTTTCCAAAATAGCTCCCTACAGAAGCGTTTCTACAAAGGACCAAGAACGAGGACAAAACTGACGCTTCCTAAGACCTGCTAGCCGTACGGTCTGTGTCAGAGCCAGAGAGCGACGGCAGGAAGCAAAGTGTCCCCAGGAGACGGATGTGAGGTGGATGATGCTGCACCCTGGTGGCTCCGACGTCCCCGCCTCTTCAATCTTCTCTAAAAGGAGAAGCGACTGCCCTAACAGCCGAGCCCTTACAACGGCGTGGCTTGCTTTCTTTAAAAATTTTTTTGATGTTTATTTTTGAGAGACACAGACAGACAGAGAGGGAGACACAGAATATGAAGCAGGCTCCAGGCTCTGAGCTGTCAGCACAGAGCCCGACGCGGGGCTCGAATCTCAAATCCACGAACTGTGAGATCATGACCCGAGGCGAAGTCAGATGCTTAACCGACTGAGCCACCCAGGCGGTCCTGGTGTTGTTTTCTTGCAGAGTTTTAAAGTTCTGGTTATGGTGATTTTAGCGTGGGACACAAACATCTCACAACAGAGGAAACTAGTTGAACTTTCCTGGAGGTTTGCTACCAAACAGCCTTTGCTGCTCCGAGGAACAGAAGAATTAGACAATATTTTGACAACATTCATTACCAAGTAACTGTCAGGGTAGCTGTGCTCTCTTATGAACGGGCCTAGATGGTCCCTCTCCGCCTTCCTTCCCTAATGTGTACACTCATTAGGATCCACTGACTCCGCCTTTTCTCTGGACTGCTTTTATGTTTCTGAGGGAAAAGGGCAGACCACTGGTCTACAAACGGACCACCAGAGTCTCAATCTTACTGGCACAGACTCACATCTAGTTGAAGCTGTGACGTACTGAGAAGAACACAGTTCAGAAACTAAGGTTCTATTTCCAGTTCTTACCAACTGTAGCCTTGGCTAAACTACTTAACCTCTAAGCTTTGCTTTCTTACCTAAAAGAGGTGTAACATCTGCCTTGCTCAACGCATACATTTATCGTGTGGCTCTCTTCTGGAAGCCAGAAAATGCTACAGAAAAGGTAATAGCAACTTTTCACGTACCTGTGTATCTGACCAGTGTTCGTCCTGTTGATATCTCCCAAAGTTTAGCTACGGAGTCTTTCCCACTGGAGAGAATGTATTTGGAATTTTTGGAGAAAATGGCAGAACAAACTTCAGCACCATCATGCGCCTTCTCAAAGGTTGTGATGCATCGATTCGAAACACCATCCCACAGCTTGATGCAGCCGTCCTTGCTACCGGTTACATACATGTTGGCGCTGGGATTGTAATTAACGGAGCATATAGCATCGGTGTGTTGATCTTGAGGATTGCAAGAGACAAAACACTGAAACGTGTTGATATCATAAAGCCGAAGAGTAGGATGCTGAGTCCCAACGAGTATAAAGTCTCCGGAAGGATGAAAAGAGATCGAGCGTAGCATTTCAGCTTCCTGTTAGGACAGACACATTAAGCGGCTGGTGAATAATTAAATGCAGAGAAAATGTGGAAAATATCTGGTTGACGGAGAGAATACATAAAACAACGATCAGATGTTACAAGGCAGAAGAAGGAACGACGAACTTTGTAAAGTACGTGAAGGTATCATTTGAACAGAGATTTTAAAAACCGGCTACTGGTGGGATTATATTCCCAGAACCGTGGAAGTGAGCTTCGTCATTTGCAAACGAGCACCGGGAGAACTCAGAATGGAGCATCATCAAGCTAGGATAGTTTCACACGTTAACGAACGAGGATAAACACAACTTGTACGTGTGGACAGCTTCTTTAATCTGTCCTATGGCTCCAAATACTGAGTAAAAAACTCAGTTCAATTACTAAAAGGTGGAAGCCACTCCTAAAACATCAGTATTTCTTTACTGCACACTCAAAATATCACTTTTGCAGTATCGCTTTTCCAGTAAACGTCTGAGAGTTTCAACTGCATAATTTGTTGATTCCCGTTGAGCTACACTTCGGTGAAGTGACTGTTTCACCTTTAAACAGGGATCTGCGACTTTGAAAGAGTGACACAGGTTCTGAGCCCGTTGCATAAACTGTGACCAGAGAAAGTGGGTGCGTGACAGCGTGGGAACCACGGGCCAACGCACTGATTCCCGTGCCACCTGCAGCACGCGTCCTTGCAGTTCGTTTTGTAAGATGATCCCTGAGGCTACTTTAAGAACAGGAACGGTCATACAATAAGTGCTCTTTGCTTTTAAGAAGAAACTGGATAGCTCCTTTCTAAACATTCCTAACCTGAATGTACTTGAAGGCTCTTTTTGCAGATGGTTTGGAATAATCAAATAACTTCAGAGTATAATCCCTGGAACCAGAGGCAAGGATCTGTTCTGTCGGGTGGAAAGCGAGACATGTGACTTCATCCACGTGGTCATAAAGCGTTCGGATCACTGGGTGGTTTTCCATGTTCTGTTGTGCAGTCTCATTCATCATGACCTAGACCAACGAGAAAAGAGATGCTCAAAGGGCAAAATCGGACTCAAAGCCCCCGATTATGCTAAGTTAAAGCTGGTCTAAACTAGTCTCTCACTCTCCCGACGAGCAGCGAGCGAAAGACAGACAGTACGTACGTTGCTGGGATTTTTACCTCTATTGGCATGGCACTCTTGGCCAACATTCTTTCCGTGTCAAGTATCTTGATGGAAGCATCGGCAGATCCGGTGGCTATTAACTGCCCGTCTCTGCTGTAGGTGGCTACGCGGCAGGGGCCTTTGTGGGATGTGACATAGCATGTTTCGTACTCTGAAGCCTCTGGGGACATAGTTTGGACGTCGGCATCAAATTCCAGGTCAATCCCCGTGCCAGGGGCCACTGTATCTGAACGACCAATTGCATACTGAACTGCAGTATCGTCGTTTTCCATTCCTGAAATGAACCAAAATTAAGTGCGTGCAAAAACGTCATTTTAAAAAGCCAAGACAAAATTCTGGATCCAAACTGGGAAAGATGTTGGCCCACATCAACTTACTCTGTCTTGGAGTGGCCTGACACTTAACCCTCACAAAATTATGTATATGTCAACCCGGGTGTATGTTCAGTGACAACACTGTAGGCAATAGAACATTGACTGCGGAAGGTCAGGCTCAATAGGTCACGTCACCTCCCCCCGTTTTTTTGCTTCCAAAATTTTCTACTGTAACTACGACTACAGAAACTCAAAAAAAGCAGTTCTATAGTTAAGCTGTCCATTTTTTCTCGTTCTGAATTTTAATATTTTTAGTGCTGAGATCTGTTAGTAGCAGCTCTGAGGCTCATTAAGACAGATACACTGTTAGCACTAACACTAGTGAAATGTAGTTGAAAGACTGTTGATATTTAAATAAACAAGTTTTTCAAGAAAATGCATTTTATTTTATTTTATTTATTTTTTATTATTTTTTTTTTATGTTTATTTATTTTTGAGACAGAGAGAGACACAGCATGAACGGGGGAGGGGCAGAGAGAGAGGGAGACACAGAATCGGAAGCAGGCTCCAGGCTCTGAGCCGTCGGCACAGAGCCCGACGCGGGGCTCGAACTCACAGACCGTGAGATCGTGACCTGAGCTGAAGTCGGACGCTTAACCGACTGAGCCACCCAGGCGCCCCAAGAAAATGCATTTTAAATTGAAAAATAACTGCATGTACCATATAAACAGTATGTTTATAAGTATAAGAAAAATTAGGAATAGAAATGAACACAAAAATGACCTTGTATTAGATTACTCAGAGATAATTACTGTTAAAATGGTGGGATGAATTCTTCTGGACCTTTCTCCATGCACAGTTGTTACAATTCTTGCAACAAAAATAGAACCAAACCATATGACATGTTGTAACTTACTTGTTCATTTACTCAAACAGAATAAAAATATGGCCAGTGTAATTTTTATCTACATTGTGTGGTTGGACCCAATTTGAGGATACAAGAACATTCACAACGAATTTCTTATTGTTGGATATTTCAGTTGTTTTTGTTTTATTTCCTCGGAACAAATTCTCAAAACTGGCATTGCTAGGGGCACTTGGGTGGCTCAGTTGGTTAAGTGTCTGACTTTGGCTCAGGTCATGATCTCACAGCTCGTGAGTTTGAGCCCCACATCGGGCTCTGTGCTGACAGCTCAGGGCCTGGAGCCTGCTTTGGATTCTTCCACTCTTTGGAGCCTCTCTCTCTGCCCCTTCTCCGCTTGTGCTCTGTCTCTCTCAAAAACAAACATGAAAAAATTGTTTTTTTAAATTAAAACAAAACAAAACAAAACACCATGGGGCGCCTGGGTGGCTCAGTTGGTTGTGTCTGACTTTGGCCTAGGTCATGATCTCAACGTTCACAAGTTCGAGCCCTGCCTCAAGCTCTGTGCTGACAGCTCAGAGCCTGGAACCTATTTCAGATTCTGTGTGTCCCTTGCTCTCTGCGCCCCGCCCCGCCTCCCCCCAACTCTGTCTCTTTCTCTCAAAACACTGTCTCTTTCTCTCAAAAATAAACATTAAAAAAATTAAAAAAAAAAAAAACCCATAAAAACTCGCACTGCTAAGTCAAAGGGTATAAACATATTGGGATTTCTATATTTTATAGAGTGCTTTCTACAGCCCAGGCAAGCACCAGGATGTACTGTTGAACGAGACAGAGATCCTGATGTTTATTGCACGTGCTGTCCTTTCTTGGGGAAGGTGCAGACGTGTGGGAAACAACCTGAAACAATGAAGTACATTTCGGAGAGTGATTCTGTCACGAAGGAAATGGGGTTGTTGTAGAATAACTGGGGAGGTCTGGGGAAGATAGCAGGTTATTTTCAAAAAAGTGAAAAGGACTCTGAGATGACATGTGAGTTGAAATCTGCAGTCAATAAAACAATGACAGAATGTTGCAGATAATTCTCACAGAGATCCTGGGGCTACAGCCGGTTTGAAATCTTCATAATCTGGGGTTTGCTTACCCTTTCAGTACCTACCACTGTACCTGACAGATACTAGGCACTAAGACTGAACAAAAACCATCGGGAAAAATTCTGATCGCGAAGACCTCTGGAACCTTGTCAAGGAGTCCACGCGTCCCCAAGCTACCTAGTTTGATGAGATGTAGGAGCTGCTCCGAGGGCGCACAGACGGACTGCGGCTTGATTTCGTTGATGAGGCCATTAGCAATGCTAATATAGCCATCGTAGAGCAGCTGGCTGATGATCAGCTTGTATAGCTGCTGGCGGTCCTTCAAGCCCACTTTGGTTCTGTACATCTCGGAGAAGACGAAGACAATCTCCGTGGCAGCTGCAAGGGGAGAAAACAGGGATGGTGAAGGGCAGGGGCACCGGTAAATCACGGAAGCCACGCAGCAGTCCGGGCAGACCGGCGGGGCTTCCGTCCCGGCCCTGCTGGTTGCATCATCTTCAGTCAGTGACCTCGTTCCTCTGAGGTCAGGTTCCTCAGCTGTCAGGCACGTTAGCCAAGGTAAAAACAGATGGCACGTGCGGAGCATTGAGCACAGTAGCACACAGAAATTACTCAAATCGCACCAGCAACTATTTACAGAACTTCTTTTCATCAACTATTCTCTGTCATACTACCCACCTGCCACTTTTATTCTATTCTGCTATCCCAGAATCTTCTGTTTCTTCTGTTAAGAAAACACCGACTGGTTTTTGCAGTAGGGAAGATGGCTACTATTGTTGAATGCCTAGACATTACTGTTTCCACCAGGTAAGCTGTATGTTTACTAATGTCAGCTATGTTTTTTTTTTTTGTTTTTTTTTTAAGTTTATTTATTTGAGAGAGCAGAAGCAGGGGAGGGGCAGGGAGAGAGAATCCCAAGCAGGACCCAAGATGCAGTGCTCAATCTTGCAACTGTGAGATCATGACTCGAGCTGAGATCAAGAGTCGGACAATTAACAGACTGAGCTATCCAGGCACTCTGAGTTATGTTCATTCTTTTTTTGTTTTTTAAAGTTTTCTTTTTTTGGGGCGCCTGGGTGGCTCAGTCGGTTAAGCGGCCGACTTTGGCTCGGGTCATGATCTCGCGGTCCGTGGGTTCAAGCCCCGCATCGGGCTCTGTGCTGACGGCTCAGAGCCTGGAGCCTGTTTCAGATTCTCTGTCTCCCTCTTTCTCTGACCCTCCCCTGTTCATGCTCTCTCTCTGTCTCAAAAATAAATAAATGTTAAAAAAAAAAATTTAAAGTTTTCTTTTTTTAATGTTTATTTATTTTTCAGAGAGACAGAGAGTGAGTGGGGGAGGGGCAGAGAGAGAGGGAGACACAGAATCCAAAGCAGGCTTCAGGCTCCGAAAGGTCAGCACAGAGCCTAACACAGGGCTTCAACCCATGAACTATGAGATCACGACCTGAGTGAAGCCGGCCGCTCAACCGACTGAGCCACCCAGACGCCCTGAGTTATGTTCATTCTTAAAACATGTTTTAAGGTAACCGACTTTGTTAAATTATATAACTTGATTATATAGTAAATAAAAACAGGAGGGCAAACAAGCCACCACGCTATGAAAACTAAATCAAGTTGAATGCTTGGAAAGATTCAAAAACAAATTGCTTAATAAAATATTGGCAAATAGGGTATGGCCAAAACGAGTATAAAACACGGAAAGGGGTGCCTGGGTAGCTCAGTCAGTTAAGCATCCGACTCTCGATTTCAGCTCAGGGCATGGTTTCAGGGTTTGTGAGTTTCAGTCCTGCATCAGGCTCTGCGCTGACACTGCAGAGCCTGCTTGGGATTCTCTCTCCTCCCTCTCTCTGCCTCTCTCTCAAAATAAATAAACTTTAAAAAAAAAAAAAAAGGAAAAAAAGGGCAAAAACCTAAAGGACTGTGCACTTGGATTGGTTTCCAAGTTTTTAAGCTCTCTCTTATAAAGTAAAATGAAAACTGTAGATAATGGTTTCTGGTTTATGCAAAACAAAACAAAACAAAACAAAAACCTCCAACTGGTGGACAGTAGATTACTTTGACTTTCAAAAATCAATATTCGTATGTGTATGTGTGTCTGGACAGCTATCAGAAGGGCACGGGAGCCTGGGAACAGCAATAAAGAACAGAAGTCGAAGGCAGACAAGAAATTGGAAGTCAGAGTGTAAGGCAGAGAGAGAGAGAGAGACAGGGTGGGGGGATGAATACAAGAAAGGAGAGGAGTAAGCAGTAACACCAGCACTGCCTGGTACTGCTGTACTTTACAGGGACTGATTCTGGAAGGGGGGGTGTGTTATAGGAAAGAAGTGGGAAACCATGTTTTCTAACTCCCTCCGGAGAATAACTGGAGCTACTGATAATGAGAATAGCTAACATTTACTGAGCGTTCATTATGCTTTATCTCACTTAATCCTCAACACCATCCTGTAAGAGAAGCCCTGTGATCGTGTTAACGATGAGGAGGGAAAATAACTTGTTCAAGGTCCCACGACTAGTGCTTGCAGAAACCTGGACTAGAATGCAGGTGGTTTGACTCTAGAGACTGTGTGGCTCCTCACGACGACCTTTAGTGCTCCTTGAAAGCTTAATGACAAACTAGCTAAAATTAGACATTCAGGGTAGTGTATGACACCCATCACATAAGCAACTAATACGCATTACCTCACTGAATACTCATCTAATCCTATTTTAGAGATAGGTAACACGAGGGCCAGAGAGAGGTTAATTTACATGGGATCAAAGAGCTTGTAAATAGCAAAGCCTGGATCTTTACTCGGGGTATTTGACCCCAGAGCTTGAGTCCTCACCGTGCTGCACTGATGGGTGTTACTAACAACAGCTAACGTTTGTAAGCACTTGCCAGACACTGTGTGCTAAGCACTTTACAAGCATTAGGTCATTGAATGAAATCCTTCAAAGTATTCAAGCACATGTAGAAGCAGATGTATATAAATCTATGCTTGTGCAGACAGCACTAGGGCACGATAGAGATGATGAAATCGGCACAAAGAAGTTAGGAAACTGAAACTAAAAGGTGGCCGAGTAACTCGTCAAGTGGCCGCCAGGACTGCCCAGACCAGAGCCCAGAACTTAACCACTATTCTATCCCGTCTCTGCACTCATGCCAGGAGCATCACGGCGTGTACAAAGATTCAAAAAGAAAAGGCCGAGCCCCGCTTCTCAACTCTCACAGAACGTTCGCTCCCTGCGCTAGTAGGTGCCTAATTACCATCCCCAGCTTGCAGGCGAGGCCCGAGGTCAGGAAGAACAGGACCTAGAAACTGTTTACACCCGGGAACTGGAAGGGGGGACCAGGGCGAGAACACAGACGCCCCCTTACTAGGCTCAGCCACCGTCCCGCCACAGAAGCGCACCAAGGATGGAGTAGGGGTGGGAGCGAGGCCTTGGAGGAGGAGGAAGAGGAAGGGGTGTGCAGGCCGAGCCTGGCAACTCAGGGGGCATGCCACCCCGCTCACTATCGGGCCTTCCCGCCGCGCTCCTCTTTCCGGGGGTCCCGTGAAGACCCCAGCGGACCGCACCAGCCGCTCTCCATGCATCCCAACCCCCCAGTACCCGCTAGTCCGGCTCTCTCGGTCTCCCGCTCTCTCCCGGAAAAATGGAGGCACGAAATCTGTCCGATCGATCGCTCCGATCGCACGTTCACTGCGCACGCGCACAGGGCGAGGCGCCGAGCGCTGCGCTATCGATCGGCCCCACTCTCGCCTGCCCTTCTCGCCATCTTACTTACTGGCGCGTTCGAGGCGTTCGTTAACCTCCTCCGACTTTATCTCTTGCGCGACAACGCTGACTGACGCCAAGGAAATGCTGTCTCGCTGACAAATGTCGGGTCCCGGAGGGCACCGCAGGCGCTAGAACGGCCACAGTCTGGCGGGCCGTTGGCTCCACCACTTCCGGGGCCTTACGGGGCAAGTGCGCCTGCGTGCTGTCACCGCCTTGGACGTGCCTCAAGCCGTGAGGGGCTGTGAACCAATCAAAAGGCAGTGCCTCTCTAGCCCGGGCCAATGAGCTTTCGGATTAGAGGGTTTAACTCCTATTTAAAATAAAGACTTTGAATCGTAACGGCTGAGCTCTCGGCAGGAGTCGGCGGCCTTTGGGTCGGAGACGGGAGCCAACGGGTTTGTAGACCCTGGGACTGCTCCGTGAGGCGGACGGGCTAGGGCGGCGGGCCCGGGTGGCCTTTGAGAGGGCGGCGGAGGAAGAGTCGAGGTCAGGCGTCCCTGGGTCTCCACCTTCGTCCTCCCTTGTCCTCCTCTTCCTGTCCCCCTGCATCCTCCCAGCTCCTCTCCTCTGTGCCCGGTGCTTTCGCAGCGCCCTCCCGTCTGCGCCTGGGTACTGGGGCGCCCTGTGAAATGCCGCTTGGGGGTTTGTTACACTCCTGGAGTGCATGGGGTTGTTGAGTGGCATTGCGGTGGGGGTGCCTTCTGAGGGGGTTCTCCTATCGGCCAGCACCTGGGTAAGAAAAAATAGGGCTTTTGCCGTCGGGAAGTTCACGTTCTAGAGGGGGGTGGGGGCCAGACGACGCACTGGCGCGATAGCTTTCAATAGAAAACAGTAGTTGGTTGACCTGGGGCTACTTTGGAGGAGTAAATGAAAACTTCCTCGAAGATGTCTTCCTTGGTGCGTGCTGCTGAAACCACAGACCTTGGCCCACCTTTGTCGGGATTTCTGAGAGCCTTTGTTGAAAATGTAGACCCACCTCATGAATCAGAAGTGCTCGGCATAGGATTCAGGTGTCTGTAGTTGGTCAGGCTTCCCAGCTGATGCTTGATGTTTCACGAACCGGCGGTGTAGACCAGCGAGCGCACATAGTCATGTGGGGATGGCAGAATGCTGGATGTGATTTGTGAGGTCTGTGGTTCGGCCTGACGGGCCTCCACGTCTCACCAGTGCCGTCCAGATGGAGATACTGTCGCGGACTTTTAACGGGTCCTCCTCCTCCTTAATTAACCTTCCTTGTTCTTTGAACGAAACACTTTTCAGCTGCACGTTCACTTCCACTCCTCCAAGTAAGTGTGTGCAGACACTAGCAGGTTTGAAGAAGGCAAAGTCTTCTAAATGCACGGTGACGTGAAATGTCAACAGGTTTCCTGTTTGGAATAGTAGGATGTGTGGTTTGAACTGCAGGGTCTTGTGAAGGTCATCGGGTTATGTGGCTCCGGGACCTGGCTGTAGACTGGAACCGCTGGGGACGCAGTCTTCTTGGGGGCTCTCTCCGGCATTGCTGGAGCAGAACCCTCATATTCCATTGTGTTGATGATTATTCCTCTGCCTGGGAAGGCAAAGTATGTTCCGTTGGAGCAAAGCTCTGGCTTCTGTCGAATGGATGTTGTTAGGCCTGCGTGATCTCATCAATCCGCTGCTCGTAATTGTTAGGGAAAGCAAGAGAGCGTTAGAGTGTGTGTACAGCACGAGCTTGGAACTCCTTTTTTTTTTTTTTTTTAATTTTTTTTTTTTTTTAACGTTTATTTATTTTTGAGACAGAGAGAGACAGAGCATGAACGGGGGAGGGTCAGAGAGAGAGGGAGACACAGAATCTGAAACAGGCTCCAGGCTCTGAGCTGTCAGCACAGAGCCCGACGCGGGGCTCGAACTCACGGACCGCGAGATCGTGACCTGAGCCGAAGTCGGACGCTTAACCGACTGAGCCACACAGGCGCCCCGGAACTCCTTTTTCCTTTCTGTCGTTTCTACTAACCGCCGTTTGATATAAGGACTCCTGGCTGTGGTTCCGTCTTCAGCGTGGAGTTACTTGCCTCCTTGTGGAATGGACGTGGAAGTGTGGGGGTGGGGGGGTGCTTTCTGGCTGGGTTCTGGAATTCAGAGAGTATCTGGGTAAGAAAAGTACAGAAAGGATTCTGTTTTCTTGGAGTTTATGTTCTACTTACTTGATGGGGTGTTGTACCTGCCTCACAGCATGGGCCTAGTGTGATGAACCGTTTTCATTGCTGATTTCACTTCCTTAGTGGATTAAGTCATTCCGCAGACACTGGTGGGTGTACCGCCTGTGTGCCAGGCATGTTCCGGGGAGGCCGCAGTGAACACAGTGGGACTAAGGCCTTGGTCTTCCTTGGAGATACTGGCAGGGGGTGGGATATCGCCTGGGGAGGCAGAAATAAACAAGCACAGTGAGGTTCTGTAAGATGTTAAGGGCTAAGCAGAAAAATAGAGATGGTCAGAAAGGAGACGTCTGAGCAGAGACCTGACTGTAACGAAGGAGCAAGCCACACTTCCATTTGAGCGAAGAGCCAAATGGTGAAGAGAGAACAGGAAGTACAAAGGCCCTGTGGCCGGGCACTGCCTTGAGGAAAGAAAGAAGTTCCGTATGACCAGCATGCAATAGATAAGAAGAGGAAATAAGGCCAAGAAGGCGGTCAGGGTCCACACTCTAGGAGACTGTAGGCAAGGAGGATTTTGAGGGACCGTGAGGGGCTTCTGAACCAAGGGCCAACATGGCTGACTTGTTAATGGGACCACAGGGCGCAGTGTTGCGAATGGGCCATCACGGGGCAAAGGTGAAAGCAGGGTGACCATTGGGAGCCCGTGGCAAATAACTGGGGGGAGAGAGCCTTGGTTTGACCAGGTGGTGGTATTAAAGGTTGTGGGCAGTGGTTTTGAAGGTAGAGCCTCCAAGGTGTGCTGATGGATTAGATACGGGCTTTGAGGGAGAACCGTGTAAAAGATGAGGGGACCCGAGCAACGGGCAGGATGGGTTTGCCAGCAACTGAGGTGGGGTCATCTATGAGAATAGGGCTGGGGAGATGGGGACAGGGAGGGAGCAGGAATTCAGTTTGGAACTTTTTAAAATTGAGATGCCTCTCCGATTACAGATTCCGGGTCGAGATGTTTCGCAGGTGGCAAGGGTCAGGGGAGAGGTCTGGAGATGGAGGTTTGGAGGTCTCAGCCCGTGAATGGTGGTGGGAGCCAGGAGACTGGATGACTGAGTGCACAGAGGGAGTGAGCACAGCTGCAAAAGGAAAGGTGTTTCTGGGCCTGAGCTCAGGCTTCTCCTGAGAGCAGAGGGGAGGAGTAGCCTGGAGGAGAGAAGAGGTGTGTCTGGATGTGTTGGGGTGGAGATGCTTGGCAGACCTTCGTGGGGGGATACTGAGCAGGTAGGTAGGTAGGAGTCTGGCAGTCAGAGGAGAGGTTAGGGTAGAAGATGTAAATTCAGATCATCTTAAAGATGTTTAGAGCTCTGGTGCTGGATGAGGGGCCCTAGGACGGGTATGGATGGAGAAGTGGGGTCCAAGGACTCATTCTGGGTCCAGTCTGCCCAGACTCTCAGGTTGGCAAAAGTGAGGCTGATCGAGCAAAGGATGTTGTGGCAGGACAGCTGGTGGGGGGGGGGGGGGGTGGGGGGTGGGGGAGAGACAAGCCTACAAGCTAGTGGAGGCTGGGAGTGGAGTAAAAGTGACCTTGTCAGATGCTGCTGGGGTCGCAAGTGAGCTGAGGGCGCGGAATGGACTTTTGAATTTGCTAACAGTAGAGGTCAGTCATGAGCTGGCCACCGGAGCAGGCCAGTCTGTGGGATGAAATCCTGATGGGGGAGGGCCAGAGGGTGAGAGACACGTGGGTGCGGTGAGTGTGGATGACTGTTCTGGAGCTTTGCTCTTGACGGGAGAGGGCGAGATGCTGTCGTAGCTGGAGTCAGTTATGGGGAAGGGGGGACCTGTTTTTAAAAGGCAGTGGCGGGGGAGGGGCGTCTGGGTGGCTCAGTCGGTAGAACATCCGACTTTGGCTCAGGTCAGGATCTCGCGGTTCGTGGGTTCAAGCCCTGCGTCGGGCTCTGGGCTGACAGCTCAGAACCTGGAGCCTGCTTCCAATTCTGTGTCTCCCTCTCTCTCTCCCCCTCCCCCGCTCGTGTGCTCGCTCTCGCTCTCTCTCTCTCTCTCTCTCTCTGTCAAAAATAAATAAACGTTGAAAAATAATAATAAAAGGCAGCAGGTATTGAAGCAGGCTCCTGCATTGATGGAGCAGGAGGACTCTGGGAGTGAAGTTGGGTGGAGGCCCCACATCTGTCCCTCTTGTCACTTGAGAAAATAAGACACCCTTGTCAACTTCACTGGGACAAAGAAAAAAAATGTAAAATTTTTGTGTTGTGGAGGCTTTTTCATCAGGAGCCATATCCCTGACCTCGCATAACAACACTTTGAAGCATGAGGATTTGTGTAAGTTAAAAGTCGTTCTTTTTCTTTTCAGGCATCATGGACAAATCTAAAGAAAACTGCGTTGCAGGGCCTGTTAAGGTAAATCGAATAATCGTAATCTCTGTCACATTTAGAAAACCCAAATGGAGGTTGGTTTTAGATCTGGAGTTCTTTCCACCGTCACTTTGGATTGTAACTTTAGAGGTGTCTGCTACATTCCTGGAGGAGTTAGTCCCCTTTCTCGGCATTTCATACCATGTTGTTGATGGGCACCTGATATTTTGTTCTGCTTTGTCTTCTGGCTAGCTCTGTAAGTATCTGTTCCTCCATTGTGTGCAGGACAATAATGTATACAATAGGTGCTCGATACTTGCCTGTATTTGCTTGCTTGCCAGAAATTAAATTGCTTTGCCACAGCTTGTTCTGGTCACGCTGCAGGACACGGTAAGCTCCTAGGAATGTCGGGCTGTGTTTTCCTGAATATTTCCTGGGAATCCACTTTGAGCCAGGTTCTGTGTCAGATGCAGGGATTACAGTGATGCAAAGCACATGGCCTTTGACTAAAGAATTTAGCCCTCTTGGGGAGTTATGGGAGCCAGTACTGCGCCTTCACAAAATATGTGTGCGTAAGATGACCCGAGTAATTCCGTGGACGGTGGGTGCTCCACTCAGGTTGGGATGGGCTGGAATCCAGGAAGGGCTTCCCCAGGGAGGACCCTCAGCCTATAGTATTTGTGGAGCGGCTGGGGGAATGAATTTTTATACAAAGATCTTTTAATATAAGCAAGCCTCAGAGTTTTTTCCTTCTAGGAAATCAGTGTAAAAATACATACACACATCAAGCAAGATTTGTGTGTGTGTGTGGGGGGGTGTCTTATTTTTAGAAATTTTAATTTTCTTTTTTTACTAAGTTTTAAATTTAATGTTTTTAAAAATGTATTATAGAGAGAGTACCAGTGAGGGGGAGAGAGAATCCTAAGCAGGCTCCACGCTCAGCACAGAGTCCAACTCGGGGCTCAATCCCATGACACTGAGGTCATGACCTGAGCTAAAGTCAAGAGTCGGATGCTCAACCAACTGAGCCACCCAGGCGCCCCAAGTCTTTTAATACCAGTGTAAATAACATAGTATGGTTTATTAGTTTGAGGGGTACGTTACAGGGATTCAGCTCTTCTGTACATTACCCCGTGCTCATAAGGATAAGGGTCCCCTTTGTCCCCATCCTGTTTCACCACCGCCCTCCCCCCCCCCCCCCCCCCCCCACCTCACCTCTGGTAACCACCAGTTTGTTTTCTGTAGTTAAGAGTTTGTCTCTTTTCTTTCTTTCTTTTTTCTTCTCTTTTCTTTTTTCTTTTCTCTTTTCCCCTTTGCTGGTTTGTTTCTTAAATTCCACATATGAGTGAAATCATATGGTATTTTGTCTTTGTCTTACTAATTTTGCTTAGCATTGTACTCTCTAGCTCCATTCATGTCATTGCAGATGGCAAGATTTCATTTTTTATGGCTGAGTAATGATCCCTTATATATCTATACCGCATCTTCTTTACCCATTCCCCTATCAGTGGACACTTAGGCTGCTTCCATAATTTGGCTCTTGGTTTGTTTTTGTTTTTAGTTTTTTAATGTTTATTTTTAAGAGAGAGGGAGGGAGAGTGTGAGCAGGCAAGGGGAACAGAGAGAGAGAGAGAGAGAGAGAAAATCTGAAATAGACTCCAGGCTCTGAGCTATCAGCACAGGGCCCAATGCAGGACTTGAACTTGGGAACGGCGAGATCATGACTGAAGTCGGATGCTTAACCAACTGAGCCACCCAGGCGCCCCTTTAATTTGGCTCTTGTAAATAACGCTGCTATAAATATAGGGGTGCATATATCCGTTTGAATTAGTGTTTTTGTATTTTTTGGGTAAATACCCAGTAGTGTGATTACTGGGTCGGAGGGTGGTTCTATTTTTAACATTTGGAGGAACTCCCATCCTGTTTTCCAGTGTCTGTACCTGTTTGCATTCCCACCAGCATCGCACAGGGGTTTCTTTTTCTCTACATGCTCACCAACACTTGCTGTGGTCTTTTTGATTTTAGCCATTCTGACAGATTTGAGAAGTTTTCATTTTCAAATAAATGGATACTTCTCCTTTATTTACTGACTGAAAGTCTAAAATGATTAGAAAAAGGCTAACTTGAGTCATTGTATTTGATTCTCAAGTCCTACGATAAAGATCATTTTAGGAAACTGCTGTTTAAAACGTCACTGCCTGAATGCCTACTGTGTTGTGGGCGTTGCTAAGCTGGTCACATTGTGACCTGAGCTGAAACCAGGAGTTGAACACTTAACTGACTGAGTCACCCGGGCACCCCCAGATGATCTTCTAAAACATCTTCACTGAGGGGCGCCTGGGTGGCTCAGTTGATTAAGTGTCCAACGTCGGCTCGGATCATCGTCTCGCAATTTGATTTCTAGTCCCACGTTGGGCTCTCTGCTGTCCCCATGGAGCCTACTTCAGTTATTTAGATACTCTGTCCCCCTTCTCTGTCTCTGCCCCTCCCCCACTTGCTCTCTATTTCTCTTTCTTTCTCAAAAAAAAAAAAAAAAAAATACCAGAAGATAACCACTGTTGAATATTTTGACATAATTCTTCGTCTTTTTTGCTAAAAATATGTATGATATTACCAAAGAAATTTCAGTGGAATTGGGATTTTGGTATAAAGTTTCTGCGTTGTAGCTTTTTGCTGGGTAATAATTCTCAAGCCATTGAGAATTCTTAGGAAGTGTTTAATGTCTCCCTCTTTAGATGGGAATTTAGTTAATGAACATTTGTTTATGGGAGCATGATTTTTGGGAGTGGGGTGTTGGGTGGGTAAGAGGATCATTCTGGTATTCCTTTCAGCCATCTACTAACCACATCCTTTGGAAGCGCTGATGAACATTGCTTTCCCCTTCCATGTACTATCAGTGACCTTTGTTATTTTGTTATATTAGAAAAGAGACTTTGTGGAATTCTCAAAATACCCCGCTTTTGTTCATGAAGACCATGACGTTTATTTTTTCCCTCTCAATCTAGACCACAGTTCCCCTTGGCGATGGTCCAAAACGTGTTCCAGTGACTCAGCAATTTCCTTCTCAGAATCTGTTACCTGCAAATAGTGGCCAGGCTCAGCGGGTCTTGTGTCCTTCAAATTCCTCCCAGCGAATTCCTTCACAAACACAGAAGCTCGTCTCCGGCCATAAACCGGTCCAGAATCTGAAGCAAAAGCAACTGCAGGCAACCAGTGTCCCTCGTTCTGTCTCTAGGCCGCTGAATAATACCCAAAAGAGTGAGCAGCCCTTGCCATCGGCCACCGGTAAATCAACTTTTTGAGACTATTAGATTGTTATTCCTTCCAGTTGCTTAAAAAAGGGGGGGTGGGGGTGGAGGATAGACTTGGCGTTTATTGTTTGGAGCCCTAGCTTTGATGTCATTTTTATTGAGGATACGGAGAAAAATCTGACGTCAGGTTGAGGTAGTAGGGTCTCCTGTGGGCCAGCCCTGCGCTCAGGATGGAGAACCTGATTCCCACCCTCATGGTGTGATTGAGGAACTGAAAACTTCCAAAGTCTGGAGTGTGGAGGGCAGTTGGGGAAGCAGATGAACTTGGATGGACTGAGGCCGGTTGGGTGAGGTCACGGTGGAAGCTGTTGGCTTGTTGAGGAGTGGGGCTTCATCCCCTGGGCGTGGGGAAATTGCCGAAAGGTTTTCCAGCGGAGGAGGGACTGGCCTTCTAGAAATCTTACTAGATTGGCTATGTGGAATGAAGCGGAGAGAAGCAGAACTGCACTCAGGGGCAGCAGACGGGAGGCAGGCTGCCGGGGGTTAGGTCAGAGATGGCAGGGACCTGAAGTGGGCAGGGACAGGTGGATGTTAATAGTCCTTATTTACCAGCCTGGCATGCCCACACTCAGGAGAAGTGCTTCCTTCATCCACGTCGTCTCCTTCAATTCTCGCAACCACTCTGTGAAGGTGGTCGGTGACCAACTCTGTTTTACAGACGAGGGAGTGGAGCCTCTGAAGCATTAACTTGCCCACAGACACAGCAGGATGGAGGAGTGCAGGCAGATCCAAGGGCTGACCTCGGATGCAGACTGGGTGGAGCCGGGCAGTAAGCTGGATGTGGGGATGGTGGTTATCTTGCCGGCATTAACTGAGATCTGAACTGAAGCGCGAAGGGAGAAAACCGGTCTGGGCTCCCGTCACGTGTCTGAGCAGAGCACACCCTGCTGTTTTGGAGTTTGAAGTGGAAATGTCCAGCCTCCGGCTGATGAAACGATGACTTTAGCACCGTGTTGTGCAATTGGTTTATGGTACATTTTGCTGAATCAGGGGCTTCTATTTTTATATTTCCCCTTGGCAACTAATGAAGGAAGGTGGCTGATTTATGTTTTGTTGCACGCTGTTAATTTGTATGTAGTTGATGGAGAGTCGGCTGGCCCACTTGGGGGGGGGCGAAGGTGATGAGTGGGTGCTTATCGTGGGTCGAGAGATTGGCAGTTCTGCCTTAGAAGGTCTTCATTTGGAAACAGGCTTCTGGGAGAATCTGCATAGTCTTGAGCTTTAAATTATTGGAGGGCCTAGCTGTATGTATATGTATCTCTATATAGGTGTATATCTGCTCATCTTTAGAAATCTAGAAAAGGCTTCACCAGGTGGGAGTCAGGTTAGGGTGTGGTCATCTTTTTTCTATAAAGAAAACTAAGAAGATCTTCCATTCTGGACACACCATTAATATTTTGGTGACCATTCTTTGATTCGTTTCTGTTCATAGGTTTTTAATTTATTCTGTAGAGTTATTCTAAAGTAATTATAATTATTCTAAAAGCAGGTTTTTGACTTATTCTATATAGGAAATAATTCTGAAAAGGAACTGACAACAAAACAGAAAAATGAAGAATCAAAAAAGTAAGTTTTATTTTACTTACAAAGTCCTGTGCTATTGTGCTGTTAGAATATACTTTTATTTGTTTATTTATGTTTATTTATTTTTGAGAGAGAGCGAGACAGTGTGAGGAGAGGGGCAGAGAGAGAGGGAGACTCTTGCCATCTGAAATAGGCTCCAGGCTCCGAGCTGTCAGCACAGAGCCTGACGTGGGGCTCGAACTCAGACCATGAGATCATGACCTGAGCCTGAGTCAGACACGTAGCCGACTGAGCCACCCAGGTGCCCCTAATTGCAAGTTTAATTGTGGGAACTTGTTAAAAAATAGAAAAGGTCTTTATATTTTCACTTAGGATATATAAATGTTTCCAAATTCTAACCTTTGGAAAAAGGGAATTTTAATGATGTTTACTCGTGACTCAAGCTTTTCTTACTGCCTTCCAAATTTAGAACAAACTTGTATGAATCAGTTACAGAAATGTGTAAAATAAGTTCCTCTCTACCCTCAGAAGTAACCACTACCTATAGCTTAGGTATGTTTTTATACTATTTCTATTCTCCTGTTGCAAAACTGTATACACACGTGTATATGACTATATGAATATTTCAACAGTATTCATTGAATTGTTCTTTATACCGTCTCCCCTGGATATTTTCCAAAAGCTTGTTCCCAACTTCTGAACTGTGTAGACTCTACAACGTAGAACGTAATGTCTATAATGGAGGAGGAGGAGCCAGGAATGAACCCACAGGCTTTTTTGCTTGACTGCCTAATAGTGGCTTTCTGAGAATCGAAACCCAGCAGTTCTCGCCCCAACTGCCTTGTAGGATCCATCCCGCCTGCTTTGGCAGACTGATTGTCCACCCCAGAGAGTCAGCATCTCTAGGTTGGAGGAGGAGGCTGTGGTTAGCCTGCTAGAGGCCCACAGACCGTTCTGAAGGCTTCCTCCCTCCACTTACTTACCTAACCTTTCCTGTGCTCTTTAACGGTGGTGGCAACAAGTGTGCACTTCAGAGTGTAGTATTGTCTTGGGACACTTTGCGTTAATGCTTCAGCTCTAAAAGCCCAGATTGTTCTTTGTCTGACTCATACAGTCATTGGCAGATAGGGGAGCGGGGGATTTAATGCCTGTGGAGACTCACGTAGCGTAGTTATTGGCTTGGTTCTTGCCGAGGTTACCTACCGAATACAACATTAAATATAAAATTATTTAGAGGTCTACCTACTACCCGTTAATAAATTGTTAGAAAAGATTTGTTTTCTTCATATTTTAAAATATTCAAAATTTTTCCTAGAAGGCAGTGGGCTTTGGAAGATTTTGAAATCGGTCGCCCGCTGGGTAAAGGAAAGTTTGGTAATGTTTATTTGGCGAGAGAAAAACAAAGCAAGTTTATCCTGGCTCTTAAAGTATTATTTAAAGCTCAGCTGGAGAAAGCAGGAGTCGAGCATCAGCTGAGAAGAGAAGTAGAAATACAGTCCCACCTTAGGTAAGTTTCCAGATTGATGTTCGAGAGAATGTGGTACAGAACCTAGTTACTAAGAGTTAAACCATGGAAGGCCTGCTCCATAGTACTGCAAAGAGTGGTTTAATTCATCATTTTTCAAGGATTTGTCTAGAGAAGTGCTGTGGTCCTGAAAAATCACTTGGAGGTTTATGCTGTGTTAATGAAGTAGTTTATATGAGTCAAATTTGTGTGTGTGTGTGTGTGTGAGAGAGAGAGAGAGAGAGAGAGAGAGAGAGAGAGAGATATTAAGGGAAATGATACTTCTGAGTTCTTTTTTTTCTTTTTTTAAAAATGTTTATTTTTGAGAGAGAGAGAGAGAGAGTGAGCACAAGGAAGGTCAGAGAGAAAGAGGGAGACGCAGAATTCAAAGCAGGCTCCAGGCTCTGAGCTGTTAGCACAGAACCCGACAAGGGTCTTGAACTCACGAGCTGTGAGATCATGACCTGAGCTGAAGTCGGATGCTCAACCCAGTGCCTTGATATTTCTGAGTTCTAAGCAGAGGTTGCAAACTGGCAGCCTGCAGGTTGACTTTGGCCAATGGGTCTTTTTCCTTTCTTTTTTTCCTCTTAGTATTTTTTTCAGACTTGAATCACTTGTTAATACTTAAAAACCTGTCCAATCAGGCCTGTAACCCTCCCTGGCAACAACTAGCTGGAGCTGAAGGGCTACTGTCCTGGGCCGTGTTCTCAGCTGCCCGAAGTCCTCAGCAGCAAACATCTGCTGCTGTTGAACCCTGCTTTTAAGTTGTGTCTCCTAGTGCTTGGGAATCAAACTGCTGTGGGAGTGCCGTGCCTCTCCCTCCTCTCTAATAGGCAGAAAATTAATATTTAGCTGAATTTCCCCCCCTGATAATAAAGATGACCTGAAGGAAGGAAATAGTCTTAACCAAACCTGAGGTCCAATAATACCTTGCATTGCTTGTAAACTGATAGGCAGATGTGTGTATTTTTCTTCAGAGCAGGTCTGTAGTTTCAGATTCTCAAGTTTGGTGAGGGGTGCTGTAGGGGGTCTGTGACCAGAACTAATTTTCACTGGTTTTACATGAGGGGTTTGATTGGAACTTAGTACATATTCTTGTATCCTCTCCAGAAAGCAGGTGTTAAAGAGTATTCATCCTTTGTTGCAGGCATCCGAATATTCTCAGACTGTATGGTTATTTCCACGACGCCACCAGAGTTTACCTAATTCTAGAATATGCACCTCTTGGAGCTGTCTACCGAGAACTTCAGAAACTGTCCAAGTTTGATGAGCAGAGAACTGCTACTGTGAGTTTTCATTTACCGTCCTAACTCTTGTTCCCTCTGTTCCACCCCACATAGCAACGTGCCCTTTCATTACAGTCCAGTGGGTTTCATCTAAAGAAAGATTGCTTAATAGGATCAAGTGTTTGAATGAAAGAATCAGAATACCTTAGTTGTACCATCCATGCACATAAAATCAAGTACCAGGTGGAATATTGTGGATGGTGTGTTTCCACAGCGGTTTCCTAGAGAAATGTATATGTGAATAGTTGCCCTCTTTTTTTAGTTGTATTTTTATTTTTTAATGTTTATTTTTGAGAGAGAGAGAGAGAGAGAGAGAAACGGAATTTGAGCAGGGGAGGGGCAGAGAGAGAGAGGGAGACACAATCTGAAGCAGGCTCCAGGCTCCCAGCTGTCAGCACAAAGCCTGATGCGGGGCTGGAACCCACAAACTATTAGATCATGACCAAAGTTGAACGGCCAGCCGACTGAGCCACCCAGGTGCCCCTTTATAGTTATCCTCTTTTTAAAAAGTTTACAATAATTTTAGATTTACGGAATGTGAAGATCGTGCAGACTTATTTTCTCCTGTTTATCTTACATTAGTGTGGGGTACCTACTATTCACCTGGCTTATCACTGCGGGTGTTGGCCTTGGTCCCCTGGCTGAGGTCACGTTCATTAGGTGTCTTTGCTGTGAAGTTACTCTTTTTCTCTTTGCATACTGGGTTCTTCTAAAGCGTGTCACTATGCACAGCCCACACTTAAGGAGCAGGGATTATGTGCCACCCCCACCCTAATCTACATAAATTGTTTCGAATTCTTCTGCATCAGAGATTTGTGTGTTCTCCCTTATTTATTCAGTCATTTACTAATGTGGACTCATGGATATTTTATACTTTGAGTATAGTCCAATACTACTTTGGCCCTTGGGATCCCTTTCACATGGCTCCTGTTTTAGGTGTTTTTTTTGTTGTTGTTGTTGTTGTTTGTTTGTTTGTTTGGTTGGTTGGTTTTTTTGACCTACCCCCATCATTGTGGGTGTGGTGTTTGAGCACTTCCCTGCATCTGGCCCTGTAGGATGCTGCACCTCATTTTGTTGATTTGCTATCTCAGTCCTAGAATCAGCCATTTGTCCAAGGAGCCCTGGTTCCTTTTATGGGAAAATGGTATTAGAAACCAAGACCTGGGTGCAAGATGTGCTCATTGCTAGTGGGGTGTCATGTCTTCTGGGTGATCTCAGCTGACAGAACAGGGACTAATCTATGTATACACGTGTATCTGTATTTTGATCCATTTGCATCTATATTAAGCAAAACATGAGTCCATTACCACAGGATTCATTCTACCCTCCTCCCCTTGTTTATCTGTAACCTCCCATTGCAGCCTTGAAAAACCTGAGTTCTGCTGTCCACCGACAGTTTGATTATTCAGTTCCAGTGTCCATGTGCAGTGGTATCCGAATGATTAACCAGTTACCCCAGTGGGGAAACAACTAGATGCATTTAAGATTCACCTGTATCTTTTCAGGGTGCGGTAGCTCATTTTTTATTGCTGAATGATATTTTGCAGCATGGCTACAGTACAGTTTCTCGCTTCATCGATTGAAGGGTATCTTGGTTGCTTCTAGTTACTGGTGGTTATGAATAAAGCTACTATAAACATCTGCATGCGGGCGCCTGGGTGGCGCAGTCGGTTAAGCGTCCGACTTCAGCCAGGTCACGATCTCGCAGTCCGTGAGTTCGAGCCCCGCGTCAGGCTCTGGGCTGATGGCTCGGAGCCTGGAGCCTGTTTCCAATTCTGTGTGTGTCTCTCTCTCTCTGCCCCTCCCCCGTTCATGCTCTGTCTCTCTCTGTCCCCAAAATAAATAAAAAACGTTGAAAAAAAAAATTTAAAAAAAAAAAAAAAACATCTGCATGCATGTTTTTGTGGGTCATACGTTTTTAACAGATTTGAAAACTAGCTTGTGTGGTGAGTTATGTGTAACTTTATAAGAAACTGTTAAACCGTCTTCCAGAGTAGCTGCACCATCTTTGCATTTCCACCAGTGAGTGTGCAAAGTTCCTCCTCCTCACCAGCGATTGGTACTGTGTTTTGGAGGTTAGCCCTTCTTCTCGGTGTATGTGGTAACTCATTGTTTTAATTTGTAGTTCTCTAGTGATCTATGACAGGTATCTTTTCATGTGTTTATTTGCCATGTGTATTGTCATCTTTCCAGTGCCTGTTCAGATTTTTCGCCCATTTTTAATCAGGCTTTTGGTCATCTTGAGTTGGAAGAGTTCTTGTATATTTTGGATACAGGTCCTTTATCCCACGTGTTTTACAAACGTTTTCTCCCAGCTGGTGGCTTGTCTTTTCATTTTCTTACCTGCATCTAATCTTAACATCCAACATAATTGGGTTTTTGGTTTGGGTGTTTTGGTTTTTTACCCTATGGATTGTGCTGCTTCTTTATTTTGGATGAAATCACTTGTTTGAAGAAGTAGAGAGTCTTTGGGCAGTTTTTTTTTTTTGTTGTTGTTGAATCAGCAGATGATGGGTGGTTACTTTGATTACACTCATTCTTTCTTTTTGGCATTGATGGAAATGGTGTTACTTTCAGGTGGTTGTACTTGTGAATTCACAGCACGAGTGGTGAATGACCCTTTGGTGTGGTCTCAGGAAAATGGACATACTATTTTAAACTTAATGTTAAATGTTTGCTTTGTGGATAAGTAGAAATAGATTCATCTTGGGGCACCTGGGTGGCTCGGTCGGTTAAGCGTCCGACTTCGGCTCAGGTCACGATCTCACAGTTTGTGAGTTCAAGCCCCGCGTCGGGCTCTGTGCTGACAGCTCAGAGCCTGGAGCCTGTTTCGGATTCTGTGTCTCCCTCTCTCTCTCTGCTCCTCCCCTGTTCATGCTCTGTCTCTCTCTGTCTCAAAAATAAATAAACGTTAAAAAAAATTAAAAAAAAAAAGATTCATCTTATTACTTTCAAAATATTAGCTAACCAAATTAGTTGTCTTATTTAATTGGCAGTTACTATTTCTACTACTACGTTTTGTTCAATCCAGATGGAGTTCATGTTGGTGTAAGCAGTAGTTATTTGAAAGAAAAACTTGGTTCTTTCTAGATTCCATAGTAGTTAGAATGAATATGTATGCACACTGTTTCCCTTTTCTGATTAATTCAAATAAAAGTAATTGTAGAGAAATGTTGGGGCCCTTTATACATATTCACAGTGTGATGTGGGAGGTTTGAAGGAGGTGGCTGCTGGAGAGCCCTGGTTGAACTAGCTCCTTGGCCTTGATTTGAGCGGAGAAAATGCCTTGCCCTCAAGAATCTAGTATATGATCTTTATGTCAGTAGCTCAGTTTGGTGTAGAAGAGCTCTCTTTGCCTCCACTTTCAGTTTATTATTGTCTAGATTTTGGTCTCTGGCTTTTGCCCGAAAAAAATGAAAACGTTTCTTCTGACCATGATATTTGCTTTTTACAGCAATTTGTCGAGTAGAACTTTTTGGTGTAAAATAATGTGTTCAGTTCTGTCTAGTGGTTGCTTTGGAAAACCTTTCTTCAGCCAGAGTGGGTGGCTCAGTCGGTTTAAACGTCCGATTTCGGCTCAGATCATAATCTCACAGTTCATGGGTTCGAGCCCCACACCAGGCTCTGCTAACATCTTGGAGCCTGCTTCAGATTCTGTGTCTCCCTCTCTCTGCCCCTCCCTGGCTCACGCTCTCTCTCTCTCTCTCTCTCTCTCTCTCTCTCTCTCTCTCTCTTTCTCAAAAATAAATAAACATTAAAAAGAAAAAAAAAACCTTCAGCCAGAACTAAACATATTCTTTCAATACGCTGATAGCAATTCTTATCTTTATGCTAAAACAGATTCTGGACTTGCTAGAGCTCTCTTTGGCTGAGATGGAAAGAAAACTAACAAAAGGACTGACATGCTGTGTGTGCTTTTTAAGCTGACTAATGAATACGTACACCCCCAAGTTTAACACTATGTAACACGCAAATGTACCTGCTTTTAATTTTTTTCAAGATTGTTTTTTCCCCTTAAATTTTGAGTTTCAAACAAATGCTTGTGTTATAAATTGATCTTAGTTTTAAAAATAGGAATTAAAAAAAATGGGAATGGACTGTACTTGAAAATTAAAAAAAAATTTTAATTGTTTACATGTCTGACTCGCTAATTTGTGCCAGTTTTTCAGTTGTTATCATCATTCATTGCTACTAGTATTTCTAGCTCATCAGTTTTCCCCCCTGTCCTTCAATGTCCTATCTGCTATATTAGCAAATAAATAACTTAGTATGGAATACTCGTATTTTATGCTAAACATGAATTTGGTTCGAAAAAAAATTTCTTTTTAGAGTCCTCTGTTGTTTCTAGCCTTAAAACCTATAAAACATATTAAAATCGATGTTGGCTTTCCTTTCAGAAGAGATGTCTAACATTGTGTTATATAGGGGCGCCTAGGTGCCTCTGTCGGTTAAGCATCTGACTTTGGCTCAGGTCATGATCTTGCAGTTGGAGCCCTGAGTCGGGCTCTGTGTTGACAGCTCTGAGCCTGGAGCCTGCTTCCGATTCTGTGTCTTCCTCTCTTTCTCCCCCTCCCCTGCTGGTATTCTCTCTTTCTTTCTCTCCCTGTCAAAAATAAATAAAAACTTTATATAACACATTTTATTTTTAAAATGTATGACGCAGACTCTCCATACTTTTTGTTTCCGTAGTATATCACGGAGTTGGCAGATGCCCTGTCTTATTGTCACTCAAAGAGAGTCATTCATAGAGACATTAAGCCAGAGAACCTGCTCCTCGGTTCAGCTGGAGAGCTTAAGATTGCAGATTTTGGATGGTCGGTACACGCCCCATCCTCCAGGTATGTAACCTTAGAGGTGGAACGCCCCATCCTCCAGGTATGTAACCTTAGAGGTGGAACTTACTTAGTGTTTAGCAAAAGCCTTCGGGGCTTTCAGGAATGAAATAGTCAAATACTTAAGGATAGAAATGTGGAATTGGGGCTGGTCACAGTTACACATACTTGGGAGAAACCTAGGCCCGTTAAGTGTCTTTGAGAATATTTGATTCTCCTACTGTTGTGGGGTTATTGTGTCATAGGCCTGGGTTAAAGATGCTTCATGTCCTCAGAGGCTAATGGAGGGGACATACGGGACAAGTGAAGGACAGAGGAAGTGCAGGATGTGTTGGGTGGTGATGCCTGGGGCAGTGGTGAAGTGGAAACTCCGCTGCTCCCTGGACAGGAGACCGGTTTCAGAGGGCCGCACACAGAGATCTAGAGCTGAGGGCACAGAGCTTTGGGGAATTAAAAAAAAAACAGATTTTATCCAAATTGGTTTGGATTTTCCAGGTGGTGGTTGGATTCTGTGTGGTGTGCTTTTGTCAGTAGCATAGTCCTTTCTTGTCCCCTCTTAATAGAGAGATCTTAATTATGCAAACAAGAACTAAAATCTTCTGTACTGTTTTAATTTAATTTGGGTCTAATTGAGATTTTGAAGCCTCGTGAGGTGGTAGGGCATTAAAAACCCTCATCTACTAGTAAGTTTGTCAACTTTGGCAAAGGACTTACAAAATCATAGCCATAATACTTTATACATTTTTTTAAACCACCTATATCTTTTAACCTAAAATAGGTGACGTGGTGGAGGTGGGGAGCTTTATTTTTGCCAGATCACTTGTAATTGTTCGCAGCAATGCATTGAATCTGCTGTTGCAGTGTCTCTCTTTTTTTTTTTTTTTTTTAAAGCTGGTTGTCTGTCACTAGTGGGAGCTGTTGGCACCTAGTGAGGCAAATGATGATGAAGAATTGTAGGTTTTGTAAAATCGCAGGGCTAAACTGGACCTTAACCTGTCCAGTGGTGTCATGTGATAGGAAAGATAAACGTCCTTCTCAGAAAGGATACGCCAGCCATGTTGCCCCGCCTCCCCAACACGAGTAACCATAAGACCTCCCAGGAGTGCTGTCGTTGGAGGAACCTGCTGACTCGGTCCCTTTTCAGCATCTCCGTGGTGATGAGGGTTTCACGTGTGCTCTCTGGGTGCCGGGCGTGCTGAGCATAGGGCCCGCGTGACCCCCTAGGAGAGCCAGTGGCAAAGAATAACTGATAGGAAGCAACGAAGACCTACGCGTGTTCGCGCCTAGTCGATGTTTGCCACCCCCAGCGTATTTCTGGCCTTTGGTAGAAACACACACAGAAGTGCCGAATCGGCGGCTTCATTGCTCCCATCTAGGGCCTACATACAACAACAAGTGCCAACATTTTGCCATATTGGCCGTGTCGATTTTTTTGGTGAATAGACCAAAATAAGTAAATTTTCAAAATTGTATTGCAGACGTTATGCTTCGTTCTCTGGCCACTTTGGGATGAATCTCCTAAAAATGAGGACATTGTCCCTATAATCACGACCGTTATCACTCCTCAGGAAATTAACAGCCTTGTCAATAGCTATTTAGTCCATGTTCACATTTCTGCAGTTGTCCACAAAATTTAGAGCTGCTCTTTAAGTCACAATCCAACTAAGGTCTGTCCATGCATTATATTTGATTGTGTTTCTTTTGTCTAAATTTAAAGCAGTTGCCTCACAATTTAAAATGGATTTTTCTTTTTTATCCCTTTTTTCCTTTTTAATTAAAAAAATTTTTTTAAATGTTTATTT
Organism: Neofelis nebulosa; assembly: GCF_028018385.1. Lineage (NCBI taxonomy): Eukaryota > Metazoa > Chordata > Mammalia > Carnivora > Felidae > Neofelis > Neofelis nebulosa. The sequence goes on along the minus strand of NC_080790.1, from coordinate 135,236,353 downwards.
TTGAGAGAGACAGAGTATGAGTGGGGAGAGGGCAGAGAGAAAGGGAGACACAGGATCTGAAGCAGGCTCCAGGCTCTGAGCTGTCAGCACAGAGCCCGATGTGGGGCTTGAACTCATGAACCGTGAGATCATGACCTGAGTCAAAGTCAGATATTTAGCCTACTGAGCCAGCCACCCAGGTGCCCATATTTTTTTATTTAAAAATTTTTTTTTAATGTTTATTATTATTTTTTTTTAATTTTTTTTTTTAACGTTTATTTTTGAGACAGAGATGGAGCATGAACGGGGGAGGGGCAGAGAGAGAGGGAGACACAGAACCGGAAGCAGGGTCCAGACTCTGAGCCATCAGCCCAGAGCCTGACGTGGGGCTAGAACTCACGCGGTCCGTGAGATCGTGACCTGAGCTGAAGTCGGACGCTTAACCGACTGAGCCACCCAGGCGCCCCTAATGTTTGTTATTTTTGAGAGAGAGACAGACAGAATATGAGCAGGGGAGGGGCAGAGAGGGAGGGAGGGAGGGAGGGAGGGAGGGAGGGAGACACAGAATCCAAAGCAGACTCCAGGCTCTGAGCTGTCAGCACAGAGCCTGATGTGGGGCTTGAACTGAGGAACCGCGAGATCATGACCTGAGCCACCCAGATGCCCCTCTTTTTTTTTTTTTTTAATGTTTGTTTGAGAAGGGGGGGAGGGGCAGAGAGGAAGAGAGAGAACCCCAGGCAGGCTCCACACTCAGTGTGGAGTCTGACACGGGACTCGGATCCCACGAAGGTGAGATCATGACATGAGCTGATGGCAAGAGTCAGACGCTTACCCACCCAAGCGCCTCTAAAATGGATTTTTTTGATTGTGGTGTCCCTTACCTTGGTCCTTTATCTTCTGTGGTTGCTGAGAACTGGAAGTAGGTCTAAGGACCTGACCAGTACTTTTGGCAAGAATACTTCCTAGGCCACCCTCACGTGTCAGTGTCTCTCTTGTACCACTGATGTGTCAGAAGGCAGCATGGATCTGTCACGCCAAAGCTAGTGTTTTCACACTGGGACAGTTTTTTAGTGTTTTTGTCACTAACGTCACAGGACTGTTAAGCTTTTTAGCATCTCTACAATATAAAAACAACTATGGAACTCCAAATTGTATTTAGAGAGAGCTTTCCTTTTCCAGCTACTTTGATACAGTAGTGATACTTTTCATCATTTACGGAGGTTCTGGAGGGGGACGAACTTGGGGCGTGGCTTGGTTGCTAGCTGCGTGATCTTGCACATCTCCCTCAATCTGTTTCTTGTCTGAAACTGGGGATTTAAATAGTTTCTGCTTCATAGCCTAGGATCTGGCCTAGGAAGGGCACTCCGTCATGTTAGTGTAATCGTTAATGACGTTTAGCAGCAATTAGGGTAATAAAAACAGGTGCATCGACCCGAGCCTGCCTCCATTTTTAGGAGAACCACCCTCTGTGGCACCTTGGACTACTTGCCTCCAGAGATGATTGAAGGCCGAATGCACGACGAGAAGGTGGATCTCTGGAGCCTTGGGGTACTCTGCTATGAATTTCTAGTTGGGAAGCCTCCATTTGAGGCGAGCACATACCAAGAGACCTACAAAAGAATATCGCGGGTAAGACCTTAACGAGAACTGATCCGTTGCTTCTTGTCGAATTCTCATCAGCCTTCACCTTGGCCCTGAGCTGAATATTCATACTGTTCTGTCTTAAGCCGCGTTTTGTGACTGTCACTTGTCGTACTCCAGGTTGAATTCACGTTCCCTGACTTTGTACCAGAGGGAGCCAGGGACCTCATCTCAAGACTGTTGAAACATAATCCCAGCCAAAGACCGACTCTCAAAGAAGTACTTGAACACCCTTGGGTCACGGCAAATTCATCAAAACCATCAGGTAGCCAAAAAAGCAAAGAATCAACCAGCAAACAATCTTAAGAATCCTGCAGGGGGAGAAATCCACGAGGCCCAGCTGGCGACACTGTTGACAGCCTGGCCGTGACCCATGACCGAGGGCACTGCAGACAAGGGCCCACCGAGCAGGCGGTGCCTCACCCTCCCCGGTCAGTCCGCTTCCGCGAACAGTGCACTCTGGAGTGAAAGTAGCCACAGGACTTGTGGCCACTTCACAGTCCGGAGGCGAAGTTCACCTGCAGCCTCCCTACGGCCTGTCTCAAGTAGTGTGTCCTTGTGGAAGGCAGCTCGGGGCCCGACTGCAGGGAGAGTGGCCACTCCGCCCCGACTCCATCGGTGAAAGAGGTGTGCAATGACCATCCGGTCCCTACGTGTGCATCTGCCTTCCTCGGTGGCCGACTCTGGGAAAGCTGTCAGGATGAACATGTGATTCTTTCTTTTAAATGTCAAAATAAAGATTTCTGTATAGACTGCTATGTCATTTCCCTGGCATCCCTTCAGGACCGTTCGGTGTCTGTCCCACACTTGCGCCAAGTGGACGTGGTTAAGGACCAGATCAGGCTTAAGCCCTCGGTGACTGTAAACTCGAACGCGTGCTCCACCTGTGTCTTGGGGCTGGCTGGATGAGACCTGTCTCTGCTGTTTCTAAATGTCAAAGGGCTGATCTTTCCGGGGTTTTGATGCTTTATTTATACAGTTTTGGTGAAGCACAGTATGTCACATATAAAATGATTAAAGTTGTCACGTGTCTAACCTTGAAATTATAATGCATTTCCCAGTTCATTCTACCCTTTGGGAAATGCTGGGCTAAGCATGGGCCCGCTGGGAAGGCGGGAAGGCCCCCCAGTGGTGCTGTCAGGGCTCTGGAGCCGGGCTGGCCTGTGAACGCACCTGCCCTGCGATGACTGGGGACAAAGCAGTAGGGGTGCCCCTGACAGTAGCGGGGGCAAGTCAGGGAGCTGGCGAACTGTGATGGGTAATTAGGTAGGAGAGGTGTCCAGGGAAAGTGACATCTGAACTAGGCTTGAAGGGCGGGGAGGACTTAAAGGCTGGGGGCAGGAATGGTGAGACAGCCCTGTGGCCCCGGGAGGGGGTGGCAGGAAACCTGGCACCACGGGGACAAGCATATGGCTGTGTGACTGGGTGGCAGGGCAGGGGCACCAGGAGTTGGGCTGTGGGGGCTGCCAGCGCCCTCTCTCCAGCCTCCACTCTTTCCGCTGTGCCCAGTAAGTGGTAGTTCCTGCAGTAGGAACATTCCGTGCAACAGCCCAGCTCGGGGAGCCGGAACCCTTGGTGGGTCCTCATCCTGGGGGACCACCTGATGAGTCAGTAGTACGGAAGTGGGTGTGCCTGGCATGGCCTGGTCACCTCTGGGGGTTCTCTAGAGCTACAGGAGGTCAGGATGGACCAAGGGCTGAAGGAGTTGGTCATCTACGCCCACACCTGCCCACCTCTGGGCTCTGACCACGTTTTCGAGAAGATGCAAAGAGTTCTACATGTGGGGTGAACTAGTTCTTTGCAAACTGGTTTTCTAAGTGTGGCCCTTAATTCTCTGAAGGAATGTTTGCTTGGCTGGAATCCCTCCTTCCCAGCCACGTGGGGATTTGAGCACAACCTGTGTTCAAGCCTCCTGCCCCTTCAGCACAGCTGGTGGAGGCTTCCTTTGCTCTCCTTGTTATCCGTCTCCCAAGGGAGCCAGTATCCCAAGGGATACTTGGCAGGTTATTTTTAATATTTTTATTACTTTGGAGTTTTGCCATGTATGTAAACGTTAAACGTGAGTGCACGAATACAGCGAGGCTACGTGGGTAATTCTTTCCACCACTTGTTTGCTATTGGCCTAGACGTGAGCAGGTGCCATGCAGGTGTATCCCTTTGATTTCTTGTACTGTGTGCTCCTAGTGCATCAAGCTATGTGTTTGTTTCTAGCTGCCAACATCCTCTCCTCAACCAAAGATGGTGAACTTGACAGTGGAAGGGTTGAAGTTCCTGACCTGTGCTTTCATGGCCAACTTTTGACATAAGGAACTAGATGCCAGAGACGTCTAATTGTAAGGAAGAGGCCAGCACAGAGAAATTTGTCCGCTGTGCTGATGCAGTCACAGAAGCTTCAAAGCACAACTGAGCAGGGGCGCCTGGGTGGCTCAGTAGGGTGCTGACAGCTGAGCCTGGAGCCTGATTCTGTGTCTCCCTCTCTCTCTGCCCCTCCCCCACTCGTCCTGGCTCAAAAACAAATATTGAAAAAAAATTCAAAACATAGTAGAGCTTCAGTGGTCCATCCAGTTAATCCCCGAGGGACAAGGGAGGCTTTGCTCCTCAGTCTTGAGCTAAGCCAACCTCTCCGTCCCCAGGATATTTCACACACCATCCACCCAAGCGTCGTTCATACGACATGACTAACTTCACCAGTGACACCGGCTAAACTGCCATTTCCCCAAACCCACACGAGCAAAGAAAATAGCTCATTGTGTTAGCACAACATTAACACACGAGTCACACGCCGCGCTGCTTCATAACCGGCAACGGTTCCGGCTCCCCCGGAAGAGGAATGCAAAGTTCTCTGTAGGCTACAAAGATGTTTATTCGTTTTCACGGAACTTAAGCGGCTCCTTTTGTCAGATAAAAAATTAGGGCTGAGCAATGGCTTACATTTTTAAAATAGATCATGTTTCATTCCCCTAGTTCCATAAAAACAGTGTTAAGTACGAGCAATCTGTACATCTTGCTGGTGAATTCACCTAGTCCCTGACCCTCTGCATCATCTCCAGTGTCTCTGTTCTGTTGGGACCACCGGCCGGAGTGGAGTGGAGTGGAGTGGAGGTGGGGCTCACTTAGGAGAGAAGGCCATGGCTATTTGGTTTGATGATTGGTTTTATTGCTTGCCCTGTCTTTCCACTTCCTCCATGGAATCAGAGTTTCAGATTTCAGCTCTTAAACCTGAGGGACTGTCAGCTTTTCTTGCATAGGCATTGCTGGGGATCTGAAAGGTATGCAGACCGGTAGAGAAGGTGGTTGGGAGCACGAAGCCAACTGTGTAGACAGACCAGGCCACAGGAGGAATTGCCCACATTCCATGAGGCCTCTCACTGAGCCGTGTAGATGTCCTTGGAATTAGATCCCAGAAAGGCAGTTCCAACGTTAAATGGGTAAAACCTTTTGGCAAAGGGCTCATTGCTTTAAAAGGGGAGGAAAAAAAAAAAACCACTTTAAAGATGTTGCAAGTGGAGAATTTGTCCCACAGAGCTTCTTGGAAGAGAACTGAAATTACGGACATAGGTTGCTAAGGCTTAACCAGGGAACTGTCAGCAGCCAGGTGGTAAAAGGATGGTCAGTTTATGGTATCTTGAGTTCTCTGTCACACACGTAATCAGGCAAACAAACAAAACCTGGAACTCCCTCACCATGGTGGCAGGGCAGAATTTGTTGAATTGGGTTCCTAGTGTGGACAGTGCTTTGTGTGGGTAGGGCCTGGAGGGTACATTACATGGATCCCACAGAAAGCAATTCTCTCTGGTTTGCCTGCTCCTATCTGCTTCAAGGACAAAAATCTCCATTTGGACCTGTGTGCCTGAGTTTCTGTTCTTAACTAATGTCCTTAACGGCAAAAGGGAAGACCTCAGGTCAGGTCAAACACCCTTTACTGGGTGAAACTGGCTCAACGGAAAGTAATTACACATCCCCTCCCCCAGCCGGGTTGTATTATTTTGCATTATTTCCGCAGTTGCCTCCCATTTACAGCAAGTGCTACTAAGTTTCCTTTCTAGACAGTGATACAAAATCTTTTCCTATAGAACATAATTTCACCTCAATTAAAAATGGGAATAGCAATACAATGTAAACATTGTGACCGTAGTTCTGGAATGTCTGAAGCTGGAGATCTAGATTGAGCAAAGATTGTCTGAGCTTTCTGCATGCGCAGTGTCCGAATTCACCCGTGGACCAGCCCCGGCCGAAGCCGAGTGATGCCATTAGGATTGGACAAAGTTTCTGCATTTTACCTAAACAGGGACAAATGGCCTAGTTTCATGAAATGAGAGAAAACCTGCCTGAGGTAGGCGTCCACCCTGTCCAGATGTGAAGGTTGTTGAGGATCAAGGAAACACACCAGAAATAGTTGTGGGTTTTCTTCCCCCCGAAACAAGTATAACCAGTGTCAAAGTGTTGATGCTAATTTAGATCCTGATGACCTACTGGGAAATCTTAAATCCTGCTTCATTAATTGTGGCCCCGGCAGCTGTTTTGCAGAATATTGCTTATTAAACCGCAGGCAGCCTGACAGCAGATATTGGAGAAAGGGGAATTTTTGAAACCAGCTTAATGAATCACTGCCCTTTGAGAAGTGGAGCAGAGATGAATCCCTGGGGCTTCTCCAGACTAGAACCTCACCACCGATCTTCCAGAAGGAATGTTTTGTGGAGGTGACAACTCGATTTGTGATGTTTTGCTGACATTTTAGATTAGGTATACAAGCCCTGTGATAAACAGCATTTACAACATGTGTGGAGCAAAATGATTACAATTATTAACAGAAACCCTGGGTTTTGCTGGGAAAGGTAAAACTTATTCGTGAGAACATAGCAATTAGCTTCCTGTCCCCACCCTACCCCCAAAAAGCTATATCCTAAGACTAACCCCAAATTTCTATCTAAAAGAACTAGGTTTGCAGGCCCACAACTGAAGAGTTCATCAAGGCTTTGCAGCTGGAGGCTTAAAAAATCCCACTTTGCGAAAATATCTGACGATGAAGGGCACGGAAACCAAGGTAATGCTGATTCTCACGGGTGCAAACAGCTTGTGGATGGCGTAGGCCACCACGAAGGTACTTGTGCCCGCCGCCATTTTTGACTGCACCAGTGACTCCTTAAATCCGAGTTTAAGCAGGACTGCAGACATGTCCACACCGCTGGGGGAAGAGGCAAAAAACGAGACAGAGAGAGAGAGAGAGAGAGAGAGAGAGAGAGATTATTACTGCAAGGGATTAGACAATCAATTTGCCTCTAAGATTTATGGCATTTAAAAAATTTGGGGTGCCTGCGTGGCTCAGTCGGTTAAGCGGCCGACTTCGGCTCAGGTCATGATCTCGCAGTCCGTGAGTTCGAGTCCCGCGTCAAGCTCTGTGCTGACGGCTCAGAGCCTGGAGCCCGCTTCGGATTCTGTGTCTCGCTCTCTCTCTCTCTCTGCCCCTCCCCTGCTCACGCCTCTGTCGCTCTCTCTCTCTCTCTCTCTCTCAAAAATAAACAAACATTAAAAAAAATTAAAAATTTAAATGTGCTGAAAGCTGCAGATGTATCAAAGATTCATAGGAAAAGTGTTCTCATTCACCAAGAATCCTACACGATCGTCTGTTACTGTCAGGGACCTTACCTTGAAATGACCGTGTAAAATACGCCCAAGGAGATCAAGGAGATTCCAATGTGCAGCGACACTCCAACAGCACCATACTCTTGAAAAATCTTTCTCAGCTGCTGTGACTGGCTTGGCTTTCTGTCCTCCATGCTGCCGCCATCCCTGCCTGTCGTCGCAGTGATTTTGCCGGGGTCCTGTGCACAGACCACGGAAGGGGAGATGTGCTGGGGCAGGAATCGGCGGCTTTCGCGTCGCACAGCGTTCCGCTCTCCTTCCCACCCAGTGAGAGACCAGCTGCTGTCCTTCCTCAGCCAGCCGAGGCTCCTGCCCATGTCAACACTGAGCCTGCCGAAAGGCTGGGTATCGGGTATGATCAACAGAATGATGGGCCCCCAAGATGTCCGGGTCCTGGTCTCCGGAACCTGTGAATATGTTACCTCACGTGGTAAAAGGTGAGATTTTGCAGATGTGACTACGTTAAGGGTCTTGAGATGGGTAGATCATCACCGATTTCCCGAGTGGGACCAGTGGAATCACAAGGGTCCTTATAAGTGAAGGGAGGGAGGCAGGAGGGTCAGGGAAGGTGTGAAGAGGGGCGGCCCTGCGGCTTTGGAAGCCGGAGGAAGGGGCCCCAGGCCAGTGAGTGCATGTGGCCTGTAGGAACTGGAGAGGTCGGGAAGTGGATTCCCCCTCAGAGCCTCCAGAAGGAAGCAGCTCTGCTAACGCCTTGCCTTTAGCCCAGCTGAGACCCATTCTGGACTTCTGGCCTCCACGCCTGTGAGGTAATAAATGTGTGTCGTTTTAAGTCCCTGGATTTCTGGTGAGCTGTTAGAGCATCAAGAGTAACTAAAACCTCGGGTTCACACACTTGGGGACGGGGATGATGCTTTAGTAAGCACCTTCTCTGAGCCAGGCAAGGCTCAGATGCTTCTCTCCACCTGCTGTAGACTTTCGTCCTCACAGCCGCCTTCGAGGTAGATCCTGACTTTCTTCCCAAATCACACAGGAGCAACACAGGTTTCCAGAGGCCAAAGAACTGGCCCCAAGTCACCCAAACTAGAAGCCAGGTAATCTGGGTCCACAGCCGGAGCACATGACACCCATCCTCGACTCCACAAAACAAGGGCGGTGTGTGCAAAATAAAATGGAGTGGAAGCTATGGTGTATTTACCACCAGAATCGAGGTTTACAAACCCCTGAGCTCTGGACAGAGGGAGGGATGATTCCTGGGCCATAAATGCCCTGCCCGGGGTTTGCATAGAAAGGACGCATCTATTAACATTTATTGAGCACCTACAGGGCCTGGATCGTTTGGGAGAAACAACCCAGGAACACTGGATTTCTTTAAAAAAAGAAACCTCCAGGGCTCCCGGTGGCTCAGTCAGTTAAGCGTCTGACTTCTGCTCAGGTCATGATCTTACGGTTTACGGGTTCGAGCCCTGCGTCCGGCTCTGTGCTGACAGCTCAGAGCCTGGAGGCTGCTTCGGATTCTGTGTCTCCCTCTCTCTCTCTGCCCCTCCCCAGCTTATGCTCTAAGTAAATAAACATTAAAAAAAAAAAAATGTAAAAAGCTCCTTCTCAACATGGAGAGTGCCTTGTTTATGAAAGGATTTCTTGAATCCTAATGACCTGTCTCACAGCTCTTCCTGGGACAAAGTATCTGGGTCAGTTAGCTCCAGTTCTTGGCTTGTAGCAGGATGGCTTTTGCCTCGTATTTTTAGAGTGTGCAGCATATGGAGCCACACTTCAAAGGCAAGAGGGAGGAGGGTGACAACCCAGAGTCCCCAGGAGGTAGGAACAGGACTCCCTGAGGGAAAATAAAACAACACAGGGACCCAGAGCAGCACCTCCAAACCCTGCAAGGTTCCTCTGGGCCGCAGGGGGCCTCCCAGCCCGCTCCTACCCTGCTGCAGGAGTCCCAGCCCTGCGGGCTTAAGCTCTGACTCAGCAAGTGGGGTGGGAGCCTTCGTATGAGTTCCCAGGTGACCCAGATGCTGCTGGTCCGTTTGTACCTCTGTCCAGGGGTGCAGCGTCTGATTCTGTGCTTTGGGGTGAGGCCTGGGCATTGGGATTAGTTATCAGTTGCCCGGGGTTGCCAGGTAAAGCCCCTGCTTCCCAATCCTGCTTCACCTCTCTCTGCTCTTTCCTGCCCTCAGCATGTTCTCCAGGAGGGTCTTCCCTTGTCCTCAGATGCACCTGCTGTGCAGCTCACTGGGGGCTCCTACCCATAAGCCTCGCTCTTGGAATTAATCTCAATTTCATTAAATGTTCGCATTCCTGGGAATCAAATGTGCAGGCCACTTGCAGAGTTACGAAAACAAAGACTTAACCAAAGGGGAGGGGCGGTTGAGATCCAGTACTGGGTCATGGGTCTCAGAGGGTGCATTTTTTTTTTTTTTTTAATTAAGTAACCTCTACACCCAACGTGGGGCTCGAACTGGCAACCCCTGAGATCAAGAGTGGCACTCCGCCGACCGAGCCAGCCAGGCACCGCAACCCCCGCCCCCCCCCCCCCCCCCCCCGCCCCCGAGAGTGCATTCTGATGGGCAGTAATGCGTCACTTATGAGAGGTTTTAGGAAAACCATCTGTGTCCTCAGGATAGGCCCCTTCTACTGAGCCAGGCCCCAGGCTTAGCACTTTAAAGGTGTCATTTCATAAAACCCCTCATAGTAAACCCATGAGTAGGCACCTCTGTGGCTCCCATTTAGACAGATGGGGAGACTGAGGTTCTGGGGAAGCGGCAAACTGGCCGTGGGTGCCTGGCTGGGTCACTGCACGGGCCACCATGAGGCCACATGACTTCTGCAGTCAGACTCGCCTTCTTGTCCTGTAAAGGCTGAACATTGCTAAAGTTCTGGAACACTTTTCCAGGACTTCAAGGCTTTGGTGGGGAGAAGGGAAACCAGTCAGTGCCTTTAGGCTGGCCAGCACGTGTGATCGTCCCTTCCCTCCGAGCTTCCGTCTGGCTCTGCCACCCACCGGCCAGGAAGGCTGCTCAGAGCTCAAGTTCTTTCCGATAAACAAGGCCCCACCCGCCTTGTAGCTGCTGAGGAAGCCCTGGGACAGGAGCTGCCAGATGGCAGGCGCTGATAGGACAGTAATCTACAATCTACCGACCAAGTGCCAGACAACGTTCTGAGGCTGAGGAGGGAGAAAGCCCCTTTCATTTTCCACCCTTGACACTTGGCCCGACCGAACTTAATCATGCCCTGTCAGTCCATTCACCAGAACTGAGCGGAGCTGTCTCTGTTGAGGGCTCTTTTCTTTGCAGCCTCTATTTTGGCAAAATGCCTTTTGGCCAAAAAAGAAAAATACAGAGGCAGCCAAACTTCCAGCTACAGAATAAGCAGCATCTACTGCAAAACAACGGGAGGGATAAACTATTCAGACACGATGGACAATCTCCTGTTAGGCAGCAGCAAGGTTCAGTGCTAACTTTCTAGAGTTTGAATCTTGGACGGTTTTCTTCCTTTCATCGTGGTAAAGGGAAGTATCTTTAAGCATTGTGAGCCATTCGGTTTTCTTCCTAACCCTGAGGGAGACTAAGAGGCTAAAATAAAGGAATTTGGGAGGGGGTGACTTGTAAGAGTGGGAGTTTCTCAGGCATTCATTTCTTTGTGAAATAACGCTTCAGGTACCTGTGATATGATGTGTTAGGCACTGCCCAGGGTGCATACAACAGTACACATCCCCTAGCATCTGTGCTTAGCCAAAGTGCTTTTACATCCTTGCGTGTATGTGTGAGTGTGTGTGTGTGTGTGTGTGTGTGTGTGTGTGTGTGAGAGAGAGAGAGAGACTCCCTCCTCCCCTCAATCCTAATAGTTATTAAAATACAAAAGGCTATTTGAGAAGGGGCAGGAGGTTTGAGGAATGAGCCAAAGATTTTGTTCAAGAGTTGCTCACATTGTTTGGAGTGACACCTGTTTTCACCGGGTCGCTAGGTAACGATAATACCAACCACTACGTTGTATTTACTTTGTACCAAGCATGGCTCCGAGTCCTCTGAAAATATCGATGCAGATCATGCTCACAACAACCCCGTGACACAGGTGTCATCCTCACCTAACGGAAGAGGATCCGGGAAGCCCAGAGAGGTTGAGTTAACTTCCAGAAGGTCACGCAGGAATTATCTGTCAGAGCTGGAATCTGAACCTGCCCAGTCTGGTTCCGAGGCTTCCGCTCTTAATAACTAGGCTCTGCGCCTCACTTACGCCCGGATAACAGCTCTACGCGAGGCACTGCTGCAAATGTAGGGGACAGCAATGAACGAGGTAGACAAAACTCTACCCTCAGGGGGCCTAGGGTCTAGTGGGAGGGTAGGGGCAATAAACAAAAGCAAAGCATCAGGGCAGCCAGATGTGCCAAGTGCTGTGGAGAAACACCAAGGAGGGGAGGCAGACAGGTCGGACTGTGGGCAGGGACGCTGCCGGTTTAAATAAGGTCATCAGGAAGGGGCTCCCTGAAAAGATAGCACGTGAGCAGAACCGACAGAAATGAAGACACCGGGGCTCAAAGCGAGCCAGTCATCTGCCCGAGATTTCCCTCCCGTAGTGTGAGTGCAGGCAGGCTAGGCAGCTGTTAGGTGACACGCAGGCCACGGAATTGGGTTAAGTGAAAAGGGCAGGATTCTCCCAGTTACAGTGGAGACTCCCCGCTGAAGGCAGACGTGGGTGCGACTCTCAGGTACTTAAATTCCTGGCACATTTGGAGACCCCAGCCGCACTCCCTACTCCCAGCGGCCAAAGCCAAGGTGCCTGTGAGTAACCAGGGGCAGTTGACAGGGGCACCCCTCCACCTGCTCTCAGGCCCCCCCCCCCCCCCCCGGGGAAGTGTCTTCTCAGGGAGGTGACACTTTGAGTGATGAGTATGTTCTGTCGTAGCATCCTGTTAGGTTCGATCCCACTTGGATCCTGCCCATCTACCAGTAGCTCATGGGACCCTGTGATTTACACATTTACCGTGACAATGACAACAATAGCTAACGTTAATTTAGAACGTACCCGATGCCAGGTACGCACATTACCTTGTTTCACACTCAAGCTCCATGAAATGTGAATTATTAACATCCCATTTCACGGGCGAAGAAACTGAGAAATAGAGAAGTGAAGGAATCTGATCAAGGCCACAGAACTAGTGAGTAGAGACAGGAATGCAGGGACTCTGCGACCACACTCGTCACCACTGTATACACACATCATGCACATACATACACACGTTCGCACATGCTCACATACACAAACCTGCCAGTGCCTGGGCCTGGGCTGGGGACAAAGCTAATGCTGGCTGACGGGACACACAAGCAAGTCAGGAGACCATTCCAGGTGGTAAGTGCAGGACCAATGGGGGGGAGGGCAGTGGAGGCACCCAAGGTATCACTGGTGGTCAGGGAAGGCTTCCTGGAGGAAGGGACAGGTGGGCTGATCCACAAAGAATCACTAGCAGGCAGCCAGATATGTGTAGAGGGCTCAAGACTTAGAGACAGGATCTACTGGCTACCAGACGGTGGAACAAGAGGCAGAGTCAGGGTGTGAGTCCCCAGGGAACCATCATTCGGGAAGCTCCACTGGCACTGTGCTCAGGCCTGCTTCCCAGCTCTTCTGGGGAAGGTCTGACTTTTAGCCCTTTGAAAGGTCAGCAAGCAGGCTCAGAGCCTTCAGCTTCCTTGGGGTGAGGTCGCTCACACAGCTGGGGAGTGGAGGGGCTGAATCCCATCCCCTGGTGAAGCAGGCAAGGCCTGAGGCACTCCTCCGCAGGAGGCCGGGTTCTTCAAGTCCCAGCTTGTTAGGTCCTGTGTCTCCAGACCGCCCTACTTTACTACTGTTTTTCTTTAAGAAGATGAATTTAAAAAAAAAACAAAAACCCAAAAAACTGTAACTTTTTTTTTTTTTTTTTTTAAAGGAAAGTCCCGTATTACCACTCCGAAGGGAAAGAGTTTTCACTTACCACCCATAGAAGGCAACTGAAATGAAACAGGATGAAAAACAGCGTGTTTCTTGCCCGAGTCTTGCCTGAAGTCTGGCAGGGAGGCCTGGTCTTTTGGTTAGATAAAAAGGAGCAGCTGCAAGTGCTGGGAGGTGTTCAGGGCGGCAGCACCCCGGCAGCACCCCCGGAGCCGTTCTCCCCCGCCCAGTGCGGAGGACGTTCCAGAGCCACTTGCAGAGGGAACAACTCTGACAGCCAAGTGAAGGCCTTAACCAAGTTCAAGCCCCAGCTATAATACTCTGGGCTACCACCGCTGTGCCGGTCGATGCTCTGGGAACCTGGGGCTCTGCCAGAGACCGTGTGACCTTGGGCAGATCACCAGACCTCCCTGAGCCTCAGTTTCTCCGCCTGTCAACTGGGAGCCTCGCTCCCTCGGCTCGTCGGGATTGGGGCCTTGGGAACCCTGGAGGGGCTCGGCCTCGCACAGCTGGGCGAGCCAAGCTGTCCTTGAGCGGAGGTCGGCCGGGATCCGGGCGCCCCAGGAGCAGGGTGGGGGTGGGGGGAGGCTTACCTGGTGGCCTTGGCTGTGCCCACGGGCCGCACGCAGCAGCGGGGCTTCGGGCCCGGGCCGGAGCAGCGGCAGCAACAGGGGCGGCGGCGCGCAGGGGGCAGCGGCACCCAGGAACCAGGTAGTGCGAGGCCGGACCCGGGCGCCCACCCGGCCCGCTGGGCCCAGCAGCGCCAGCAGCCCGGCCATGGCGCGCGGCGAAGCGCTGCCGCCGGCGCAGCGGCCCCGAGTGGGAACGAGCGCCGGTGGGCGGGGCCCGCCGGAGCCCGAGCCCAAAGCGACGTGGGCGGGACCGGAGCCGCGCGAACCCTTCCAGGCCCCGCCCACCCACCCACCCGGCCCCTCCGGCTCCCGAGCTGCCCGATCCCTCCAGGCCCCGCCCACCAGACCCGCCCCTCCGGAACTCGAGCGGCACGCGGGGTGGGAGGGGCGGGAGCCGAACGCGGAGTGGGCGGGGCCGGACCCGGAGGCCCCGGCGGAGTTCGCGGGGCGGGAGATTCGCGCGTGTTCCCCACTTTTGGAGTTTATGCGGCGTGGATTTCTGCCGTGTTCTGTAGGTTACAAGAGTCAGGGGGGCAGCCCAGATTCGAGAGTAAGGGGGTTAGACTCCTCCGACGTGATGGAAAGTGGCGCGGTCACGTGAGGAAGGCTTATGGGATGGGAAATATTGTTGTGACCGTCTTTGAGAAATACAGTCGGCCACAGTTTTTAATAACTATTAATTGATGATAGTGATAATAATCATCTTTGATCTCCATTCTACAGAAGAAGAAACTGAGGCTCAAAGAAATAGAGCCTTCCCTGAGGCCTCTTACTTCGTACACTTCTCAGGCTTGACATCTTTAGAATTTTTTGGTTGAAATTAGAGGATTCTAAATGTTTCTAAATCTTTGCTAATTTAGGCAAAAAAGAGTTTAGCACGGGGAATTAGTGCTTGGAAACTCATCAGAAAAGCTAGAGAAGTGGGCAGCAGGCTGAGCCCCCAGGAGACTCTGGACACACTATTGAGTGGCCGGCCAGAGAAGCAGCCCCCTCAGCCACAACTGGGAAGGTGGGCGTCAGGAGTTGGCCGGTGGAATGAATGAATTCTAGAACGCACTGCCAGAGCTGTGATCCGGGGGGTCAGGAAACTGCTGCCACCGCACCTGCTTTCCAGCTCCCACAAAACAGGTTACTGGACTCTGGAAAGGGGGAGTTGTGTCTCTGCCACAAATACCCGCCCATACCCACGGCCTGGCGACCGGACACCTGAATTCTGCGGCAGAAGGCCTCCGCGTCTCCGCAAACTTGTTTCCCAGCACCAAAGAGCCCAAGCCGCAGGACGACGCCTTTGCCCCATGTCCGCCTCCAGAATATTGTATGAGTGCAACCAACTGGCAGAGACAAATTCACATCCAGAAACTCAACTGCAAAGGAGTCTTGGAAACCTTAGCCTTTCTGCCCGGAAGGTTCTGGAAGGAGCTGGGAATGGATGTGCCTAGATTCAGTTGGGCAACGAATGAAAACTCTTTCCGGAACCCTCACGCTTCCACCCACCGTGAAAAGCCCCTTCTGTCCCATTGGCTAGAACTGTGTCACATGATCGCTCTTAGCTGCAAGGGAGTCTGGAACTTGAGGATCTGGCAACCACAAGCCGAGCTGGCTTTGTTGCAGGCACGTTGTCTCCCCGAATACAGTTGAGGTTCTGTTGGCAAAGAGGTGGTGGAGGGTGGGGGGTGGGGGGTAACTCACAGATGATGCCACAGGACTGTGTGCACGTGTGGCAGGGAGTGGGTAACGTGAGAATGTGTGCAAGTGGGAAGCGGCACACGTTGACTCTGTGTGTGTGTGTGTGTGTGTGTGTGTGTGTGCACGCGTGTGAAGGGTTGAGATGGAAGGGGGTGAGGTGCTGAAGGAGAAAGATTCCTCCCTTCCAGCAGAGAAGCCCCTTTTCCCAGTTTCCAAGGGAACACGTTATTAATCCGCTCTGGGGTCCAGGGCCTGTGATTACTCACTGTGACTTGTGTCTATAGGAATGTGGGGGCTCCATATGCCCCCACACAGGCAGAGGGACTGTGTTAGGATGGAAAGTGGGCAGTTTTTGGGACCAACTGCTGCGTTTTTTCCCAGTGCATATTCTCTGGCCATACCTGAGTCTTCCTGTGGACAAGAGAATTTTTCTTCCCCTTCTCTTTCTTTGTTAGGTTATGCAGTGACTGTCGCAAATGTTTTCTGCCCAGAGGGGAAGCTTGAGTCTTGACTCATTGCCCCAGCCACCTCCCTGTATCCCTCCAAGCCATTCCCCACCTCCTTCTGTTTCTGCCCCTTTTCCCAAGACAAACCCAAGTGCCCCCACCCATCCATCCCTTCTTGCATCCCGTCTGTTCCTTTCCAATCAGCATTTATTATTCTGAACACTTGCTGTGGGCCAGGTACCGTGCTGTGTGAAAGGAAGGCCTTGTTGTTTCAAGATCTGGTGGTTAGCCTCATGGCTGTGGTGTGGTACAGGCCTGGCTTAGAACCTGGCTCAGCCCTGAGCCGGGGCTCCAAATAAGTCTTTGCTTCTTCCCTTGTAGGAGGTGGGAGTCATAGCATCCATCTCAAAGGGTGCTGTGAAAAGTGTACGTGAGAACATGTTAAAAGCTGCAGAGCATTCTATGGTGTCGGTGCACCATGATTTACTTAATCCAGTCTCCTAGTAATGGATGTTATGGACTGAATGTTTGTGTCCCCTCATCCCACAAGTTCCTATGTCGAAGCACTAACTTTTGGTACGATAGTATTGGGAGATGAGGAATTTAGGAGGTAAATAGGGTGAGGTTAGGTCATAGCGTGGGCTCTTGTGATGGGATCAGTGCCCTTATAAGGCGTGGAAGAGACCGTGCACCCTCTCTCTGGCTGCCATGTAAGGCCACAGCGAGAAGGCGGCCAGCAAGCCAGGAAGATGGCTGTCACCGGCCCCGGACCAGGCTGTGGCCCCCTGATCTCAGACTTCCAGCCTGCAGAACTGTGAGGCAGAACCTTCAGGTGTTCAAGTCCCCAGTCTGTGGTATTTTGTTAAGGGAGCCCAAGGGGACTCATACAGATTAAAATGGATATATATAGGCGATTTCCTTTTTTTTTTTTCTTTTTGCTCTTATAGCGTGGACTTAATGACCAAGTCTCCCAGCCCTTTTTTCAATACCGATTAGGTGTGATGTCTTGCAGCAACAGACGGTATTAGTAACCCTCTCCGTGGAATAATCTCATCCCTTCACGTACTGGCGTGTTTGGCGTGTCCTTACGGGGTACTGATGATGTGTGTGGGCTTTGCTTCCGTCAGGCAGCACCTACCGATTCGTGTCCCCTGTGCGGAGGGAGATGTGCATTCGCTCATTTGTTCAGCATCTACGCATTCAGCATCCATGTGCTGCTAAGTGTTGTGCCAGGCATGAAGGAGACGGAGAAGTACAGGTCCGGTTCTAGTCATTGAGGCGACACACACGGAGAGAGCCCTCGACTCCTTCATTCCTAGGATGTGGGGCTCCCCCCGCACCCCTTAGGCCGGTGTTGACAAGGGTCACCTGGGGTAGCGGCAGCGTCTCGCTTCAGAGTGACCCCTTTCTCCTTCTGGCTCACCCCGTGGGAGCCCTGCCCCTGTCTGAACTTGGACTCACTTTGGGTCATGTTCTCTGCTTTTCTCCATCTCTCTGGGGAAGAATCCGGGCTGAGAACGTGGGCCGTGGGGGCAGACGCACCTGGGTGTGATTCTGAGTCTGCCACTTACTACCTGTGGCACCCTGGCAAACCATTCCCATCTCGATGCCTTGGGGTCCTTGTCTCTGAAATGTGGACAATGACGGTAAGCACCTCAGTGCTGGTGCGAGGCTTGAGTTGGACACCAGCGTTCAAGTGCGTCGCCTACTGCCTGGCCTGTGGCGGGAGCTCAGAAACGTGCGTGGTAAGGAGATTCTGAACCCTCCCGCCCCACTTCCTGCCTTGTTGGGTTCTCTCTTCTTTTTTCCACTAGTAAGTAGAAGACTGGGGACTGAAGACACTTTGGCGTTTGGGGCCAAGATCTTGGGGCTCTGGGGTCAGATTTCCTGGGGGCGTGCCCCTGCTTTACTGTGCACTATGTGCCTAAAGAAGTCACTCAACGTGTCTGAACCTCAGTTCTTTGTGAAATGGGAACGATGACTATACCCACCTGACAGGGTTGCTGTGAACATTAAGAGGAGCTATGCACACAGGGTACTTGGAATGGGGTCTGGAGCATACAATGCCCTCCAGAAAGCTAGTCATAGTGCCATAGTGCACATGGTGTGTACTTCATCCATCCATCCATCCATCCATCCATCCATCCATCCATCCATCCATCCATTCATTCATTCTGAGGAGAGGGTGAATGATGTGGGGGAGACACAAATAAAGGCTTCGAGGTGGGGGGCTCGGGGCATGGGACCTGAGCTGTCCAGCTCAGTGAAGCCACTCAGGGAGAGACACTACTCATAAAACCACCCCTGAGAAAAAGGGTAGCTTGTTGGAGGCTGGAGGTGCTGAGATGCACCTGAGACTCTCCCCGTGATTGTTTTGGAGACAGAAACAGATCGCTGTTTAGTGCTTAGGAAGGATCTGGATTAATCGGGACTCTGATCTCTGAAGATTTCTTTCTTTTTTGTGTGTGATGTCTGAAATGGTTGCTAATGAGAACGTCTGAAGTAGTTCCTAGTAACGATTTACTGACTACTGGTTTTACTGACCACTGTGACTACTGACTCACATCTGAAAAGCATGGGGTCTAACAGGACACAAAATCAATATCCATACAGCAAACCAGCGCCTACCTGTTCTGTTGGCAATTGTGGTGATTTTAAAAGCTCGATTGATTTTTTTGTTTTGCCCCTAATAAATAATACTTGCTCACCGTAAGAAATAAAATTCAAGTGAGATGGCGGGTAACTTTGTTTATTCCTTCAACAAACACGTTTTGAACACCTGAACTCAGTGCGGGGCACCATTCCAGGTGCTGGGGGCACACTCGTGACCTAGGAAGACACAACGTCCCGTGGAGCTTGTGCTCTAGTGGGGAAGAGATGTTGGGGACCTATAATTTAAAACAAAAGCTCCTGACAATCCAGAAAACCTTTTCACAGAAAGGAAAGAGAAATAAAACAGTTTTATTATTGAATAAACATTAAGCCAGGATGGGATACGTATCACAGGCAATTCACCCAAGACTGAAAGAAATCTCACCCTTTTGTGCCACTGAGCATTTGCAGCCCATTACGCCCGTGTTCTCTGGATAAACGATAACTCGCTCTCAAGGAAGAGGGTTTGAAAGCACCGTGTGTCACACACAGTTCATCTCAAATCCACCGGTAATTGGGACGGCCACTGTGATTGCTAATTGTCTCTCTCCAAAGCGATAGAAAAACTTCTCGTGTCTCTACGACAAGCCTGAGATTCTAACAGGGAGCTAGTCAGCTAAGTGAGCCCCTCCCCTCCACTGTTATCTTTCAGTAGGTCCACATGTCAAAGAGATGGCTCTCAGACTCTGAAGAAACACATTTCTGGGTTGTAAAACTGGCAAGAGATGATCTCACCTTTAAAAAGCTTTGCATGCATCTCGCAGGGGCAGAAAAGGAGTTTTCAACTTTTCTAAAGGAAATGCTCTAAGAAAAGGAGGGGTCTCTTTTTGCACCATGGAAAATTCATTAGCATTTTTTAAGAATTAGTTTTGAGAAAGTGAGCAGGGAAGGAGCAGAAGGGGGGGTGGTGGTGGGTAGAGGATCTGAAGTGGACTCTGTGCTGAGAGCAGAGAGCCTGATGCTGGGATTGAACTCATGAACCGTGAAATGACCTGGGCTGAAGCCAGTCGCTTAACGGAGCCACCCAGTTATTCCAAATCCTTTTTTTCCAACTTGATCTCACCCTTATCTAGACAGGCATTAAGTAAGTATACTCTGATGTCGGGCAGCAGTAAGTGCCATGTGGAAGAGAGGTAAGGGATTGGGGAGTAGTGGGCGGGGTGATTTTAGATCGGCTGGTCTGGTAGATGTCATGGAAAAGTTTCTTGTGCCCTGAGCCTGCAGCAAGAGAACCAGGGAGGGTCCTCCCAGGAGCCAACAGGGTTAGGGCCTTTGTGTCCTTCCAGGAAGCTTTCTACATGTGAATAGTCCCATCTAGTTTTGTCTTTTTTTTTTTCTTCCAAAAATGGGATTATAATGTGTCCTTCGTTTGCTTTTTTACCCACTATCCTATCAAGGACATCTGTCCATGTGGGTAAATACAGAGCAGGCTAATCGTTCTTTTTTTTTTTTTTTTTTTAACATTTATTCATTTTTGAGAGACAGAGAGAGACGGCATGAGCGGTGGAGGGGCAGACAGAGGGAGACACAGAATCCGAAGCAGGCTCCAGGCTGACACAGAGCCCGACGTGGGACTAGAACCCACAAACCATGAGGTCACAACCTGAGCTGAAGTGAGATGCTTAACCGACTGAGCCACCCAGGTGCTCTGACTTGATCTTTCTTTAAATGGCTGCATTGCATTCTCTGTGGTGGCTGTGCCAGAAGGGGGTTTACCCCTTTTCCTATTTGATGGACATTTAGGATCTTCCCAGTGGCGGTGAGAGTCAAGTTCTGGAGCGAAGCCGAGGTTCAAGCTGAAGCTATGGTCAGTTCTTCCTGTAAGGCAGGAGGCAGGTCCTTACCCTGTGCCTCTGTTTCTGCATCTAGGTGACGCGGACAGTGATAGCAGGTACATGATGGGAGAATTGTGAGGATTCATATTAACACATGGAAAGTGCTCAGAATACTGTCTAGCTCAGAAGAGTGGCTGTTAGCTATTATAAATTATATCAATAACTAATGGTTGTTCTCTTGTTGGGTTATAACTGTTTTCTCATTCCCTCCTTCCCCTCCTCCCTTCTCTCCTCCCTCAAATATTTCTTGAGCATCTGTGATCTGCCCCGTATTGTGCCTGTTACCGGATGGAGGGCTCGGCGGTCCTTGCTCGTCCGGAGCTCCCATTTTGGGTGGGGTTGATGGACGGTGAACCAATAGCCAAGCGAGGATAGCGTCATGAATTGTGGGCATTGGGTGGTCGGAAAGGCCTCCCTGAGGAAGAGGCATTGGCCATCTGAAGGGTGCAAAGAAGCAGACAGGGCGCGATCAGTGGGAAGAGGCTGCCAAGCACAGGAGGTGGCAGGGTGGCCTGTCCAAAGAGGTGAGCTTGGCGTGCTGGGAAGGGGGGGGGGGGGGGAGCAGGGAACTCAGAGGAGCCTGAGTGGCCGGAACAAGGAGTGAGGGGCATGACCGGGCCAGAAAAAGTTGCCAGGGGCCAGAGCAGTCGATTTCATTCTCGATGCAGTGCTTTCAGCCCACGAGCGCCACAATCCTAGGAGCGTGTTAATCAGGTCCCTCTATGTTTCTGGTGTGCAGATGGGCTGGGGGAGGAGAGACTGAAGCAGAGAGCCCCCGGAGGAGGATTTTGTAGGCCTAAGGGGGGGGGGAGAGAGAGAGAGAGAGAGAGAGAGAGAGAGAGAGAGAGAGAGAGAGAGAGACAGAGAGAGAGACAGAGGGAGAGGGAGAGAGAACGTGCCTTGGGCTCTGGTGGTGACGTGGGGGCCACGTGGGAGGACACCAGATGCACGAGGGAAGACTTGGGGTGGGGCGAGGACGCGAGGTCGCCGATAGCACGTGACCCCGGATCGACCCGGCAATTGGCGAGCCCTGGCCCCCGCCCCTGACCCTGGAGTTGGCCTCGCCCACCGATCTGGGGAGGGAGCCATTTTCACCGTTGCGGCCTGGAGGGCGGCAGGTGGTGTTGAGCCCGTCCGGACGCTGACTGAGCTCGGTTGAGGCCTCTGTATAAACTGCAAGCTTCTGGCGGTGGGGGCGGAGAGGTGCCCCTCCCCAGGTTCCCTGGCTGCTTAAAACTGCCCCTGGGGTGGCCTGCCTCCGTCTCCCGTGTCTCTGTGTGCTGCGTGCGCTCCGTGCGCTGGCCGGTTTCGGATGCCAGGGGGACCCGGGCGTTGGCACCTGCAGGGCTCTGGACTTCACCCCCAGCTCCGGAGGGGCGGCGGGCCATCAACTGAGTGGGGAAGACGAAAGAAGAGCCGCCTGGTGGGGTAAGTCAAGATTCTCCCTTTGGAAAGGTTATATTCCAGGGTTTGCGAGAGACATCAGTGGGAACTGAGTCCCATTCGTCCGGGAAGCCAGCCACGCTGGGCCAGTTCTCAGGCTTCCACACGCAGGGACATTTTAAAGTGATGTTGGTACTTGGATGACCCGGGAATGCGTGCGCGCGCGCACACCAATCGCTCATTTGTCTCCTAGCAATTTGGAAATGTTGCTCGTTAGCCTTCCGCGGTTGGCCTCAAGCTTTGGGCACCGTTCCGCCGTCCGGTTTTGACCTGGGTCAGTGTGTCCTAGAACACTGGGCTCTAGCCTGGCACCGCCACCGACTGGTTTGTGGGAGTGACAAGCAAGTGATTTGAAGTCCTTTAGCCTGGTACATCCTCACCATGTTCTCTTTGTAAGATGGTGACAAGTATCCAGGACCACCACGCCAACGAGGAACTCAGCAGGCACGGAAAGCATCCTGGAGGGGTCTTGGGTGGGTGGGGGGCAAAGCCATTTGATTTGCTTAGTTTCCCCTTTGTTAATAGATTTCCAAGAAGAAGGGTGGCAGGTGGGGAGGCATTTGACCTGCCAATACGTCTCCAGGAATGACGGTTTTTATCGCTTCCAGATGCGGGCTGCTGGCGTTTGACTTTTAGTACTGCTAGTGCCTTCTTAGCTGGCCTTGGCCAAGTTACTTAACCTCTCCGAGTTTATTTCCTTCTCTGTGAAATGGAGATAATAATATTATCGACTTTATGGGAATGCTTGAGGTTCGGTGGAGGTAAGGTTCTTGGAAGAGAGCCTAGCACATAGTAAATCCATGGTATTTGCTCTTGTACTCCGGGAGGACGGAGGATGGGAGGACCACTACTCCTCATTCTTGTTATCATATTACTATTCCGTAGAGGAGATTCCGGCCTGACGTTGATAGCTGCCAGGCTCTGGGTGCTTTTTTATGGATCGTCACGTTTATTCCTCAATGCAACCCCTGGGGTGGGTATTCTCATCATTTCCATTTTGCAGACGAGGCAGTTAAGGCTTAGGGAGGTTAGGGGAAGGATATCTGGGGCTGCAGGGCCCTCCCTGACGTTGGGGGTCGGGGGGGGGCTTCCTTTCTTCCCAAGCTATGCGAGTTCATTGAAGCCTTAACCCGCAGCATCTGGGGCACGCTCCGGGGCTGACTGTGTGCTCGTGCACGAGGGCGGTCTGCACCCGAAGGTGGCTCGTCAGGGCACCTGAGTCCCGCTGTTTTGCAGCCAAGTGGTACGTGCAGGTGGTTCCCAGTGAGGGACCCTCGAGTTTTTTCACCCTCTATAGTGTGGCCCGGCGCACGCCTAACCCTGTTCTGAGCGTCCTTGCCCAGCAGGTGGCGCTGCAGGCCCTCCCGAGGCTCCGAGCGCGGAGAGGCGAGGCCCCTGCCAGGACTTCGGTTTGGGGCGAGTTTCTTGCCGTTTGCAGATGCGGCTGCTGAATTCAGTTCCCTGGGCAATGGAATCTCTGGCCCGTTCAGCATTCCCTAACGCAGACGAGTCGCGAATTCCCTTTTGTAGGAAGCCCGTCTTAAATTCAGGGCTGAACGTGGAAATAACCTTACCACTCATTCCTCTGAGTGCTTTTTTGGGTCGTTGTCCTTTTGTGTTTAAATTTTTGTTACACCAGCATGGGTCCACACTTAGGCAAGATGAATAGATCAATTGACATAATGTCTTCAGGGAGAAGTATGTGAACGCAGCAGGTATGATTTTCCAGAAGAGGACCTGAGTCTCAGACAGACAAAGTGAACGGAGAGGTAGAGCCAGGAGGGGACCCCGAGTGGTCTGGCTCCAAGGTCGTTTTTTCCCTAAGTCTCCCAGCTATTGGGTAATTAGCCTCCTTCCCACTTTCCATGTCCCCCCCTCCCCCTACTGAGTCTCCCAGCAGAAAATGGGATCTTTATTGGCAGCAATGAGGGGGTGTTGGAAGAAACAGGATAAAGAGAAAGGGGATGTTTTCTGAGGAGTGAAAAGTGACTCTGGGGTACTGCACAGCAGCTGTGTTCGTGGCTGGGGACGGGTCTTTGGGGTGTATGGGGTGGGAGGTCATCCTGGGATCAGGAATAGCAAACCCTACCTCCCCCACAGGGACAGACCCTGTGTAAACCACCATACCCATCTAAGGGGGCAGCTGCCTCTGGTTCCGGCACGTCGTGTGCCCCAGGTGGTCCTGTCTCCTGAATTCTTAAGATAAGCTGCGTGGCAAATTGCAAAGGTGGTTGCAGATTCTCCCCCTCTCGTTCCGTGGTGAGGTCTGTTTTCCACCCCTTGATTCTGGCTGGCCCGTGACTTGCTTTGGCCAGTGCAACGCAGCAGGGGTGGTGGTGTGTGTGTGCATTTTGAGCCGGAGGCTCAAAGGGTCTTGCACACTCTGCTGTTGCTCCTAAAAATGGTCACCGTGGGAACAAACCCGGCTAGCCTTTCTGGAAGAGGAGACCAGGGAGAACAGAGTGAGTCATCCCAGCTGAAGCTGTCGTAGACCGTCCGCCCCCATCTGAGCTCCAGAGGACTGCAAACACCTGAACAAGCTCAGCAAGACAGCCAAGCCAGCCCAGACCAGCAGAGCCATCTGGCCGAGCCCGGTCCGAATTCCTGAACCCCAGGGTCACAAGACCCTGCACAGAATGCTGCACAGAAAATGCTGACTGACCCAAGCCTGCTGTCTGCATTTAAAGAATGTAAAATCTCATGGGGTGCCTGGGTGGCCTCAGTTGGTTAAGTGTCCGAATCTTGGTTTTGGCTCTCGTTGTGATCTCATGTTTCATGGGATCGAGCCTTGAATCGGGCTCTGTGCTGTGTGGAGCCCAGATTCTCTTGGGATTCTCTCTCCTCTCTCTCTCTCTCTCTCTCTCTCTCTCTCTGCCTCTCCCCTGCTCATGCTTGCTCTCTCTCCCAAAATAAATAAACATTTGGAAAAAAAAAAAAAAAGGATGTAAAAATCTGATTTTTACATGTCAGCAATGACTTAGAAACAAACAAGGAGACCAGTCCTCCCAAGTCTTTAGAGGTTGAACCAAATATTTCTGAGTTCTGGATGGGGCCCCAGGAATCATCAGTTGGCAAACACTGCCATAAAGCCTATGGAATAGAAACAGATCTTGGTTTCCTGCTTCCAGCAATCTTGCACATGTAAATTGTAGTGAATTTATAAATACTAACTGAATGTTAGTGTGGAAAATGATTTATTGTGCTGCCCCTCAAAAGGGCACTCATCTGGCTGGGCTCTCCTCTTGGGTTATGGAGTTTCAACTTTTGTATCTATGGGTTTCTTTGTTTGAGATGATCTCTTGGTCTCGTTTAAAAATAGAATCTTTATGCTTCAGTGAGGTACAAAGTCCTGATCTCGTTACCTACTGCAGTGAGCCTGGACACCAGCAGAGTTTAAGCTTCTGCACATCAATCTGCTTTAATAACTTCTGTGGTAAATAATCAAGGGTATTGACTTGGCTGAGGAAATGAGTATTTTGAATCAGCGTCCCTGAGCAGAGCCAGGCGAGGAAGCGGGAAGAAACCAGACTCTTGTTTCACACTTAAGATTTCCAAGGTTTCCAAGTTGTTGTCCCCGCATTGTCTGGGAGACATTCAAGAGCCATTAAAAACAGTCTTGGTCCTAAACAACTGATATAATGAGACAGATGTAATTCCCTCCGATTTGCAGAACTGGGAAAGAAAAGAAAAAAAACCCAAGGGGTAGGAGTAGCCTCTGATTCTTTCAGGGGAATTTATCTCCGAGTTATTTACTGGTGGATCTTTTATGAGGCTGAGAAAGGATTGTGATTGTACGTAGTTTACATAATGGAGCTCAGCTTGCTGTCCTCTGCCTTCAGACTTGGAGAAGGCCTGGCTCATTTGTGCTCAAATACTTTTGATTTACTCCCATTTCACGAGCCGCGTTCAGGTCAGCTAATGGATGGGGGAGGGGGGGAGGAGAGACACCGTTCCATAGAGCATCTTTTCTCTGAGTGTGGAGAGGGACTGTCAGCATCAGGATCACCTGAGTGGGGGTAAGGAGATGGCTTAAAAAACAATTGTGATGTAATTGACATACAACATTGTATAAGTCTGTGATGCGTTGGTTTGATGGGCTCATGTACTGCAGTATGATGACTATAGTAATGGTAGGTAACACCTTGATCATGTTACATATTTATCAGTGTGTGTATGTGTGTGTGTGTTGAGAGTGGTGAAGATTTAGCTTGTCAGCAACTTTTTAAAGTGTTGTTTAAGTTCTTTAAAAAAAATTCTTTTTTAAGTGCTTATTTTTGAGAGAGAGAGACAGAGAGTGAGAGCAAGGGAGGGACAGAGAGAGAGAGAGAGAGAGAGAGAGAGAGAGAGAGAGAGAGAGAGAGAGAGAGAGACAGAATCCAAAGCAGGCTTCAGGCTCTGAGCCATCAGCACAGAGCCCGACACGGGGCTTGAACTCATGAACCTTGAGATCATGACCTGAGCTGAAGTCAGTTGCTTAACCGACTGAGACACCCAGGTGCCCCAAGATTTAGTTTGTCAGCAACTTTGAAGTTTATAATACAGTATTGTTGACTGTAATCACTGTGTTGTGCGTTAGATCTCCAGACCTTATTTATCTGCTAGTTGTACGCTTGTCCCCTTAAAGAACATCTTGCCAATTCCCATACCTGCTCCCCTCCCCCGCCCTGCCCCAGCCCCTGGTGACCACCATTCTATTCCTGTTTTTGCAAGCTCATTTTTTTTTAGATTTCACATATAAATGATGTCCTACAGTATTCATCTTTCTCTGTCTGATTTACCTCACTTAGCGTAATGCCTCCAACAATCCATTCATGTCACAGATGGCAGCTTTCCTTCTATCTCATGGCTGAATGGTATTCCACTGTGTAAGGCCACATCTTCTTTATTGATTCATCCATTTATGGATGCTTAAGTGGTTTGCACATCTTGGCTGTTGTGAATAGATCTACAGTGAACATTACCTGATATGCAGATATCTCTTTGGGACACTGATTTCAGTTCCTTTGTGCCCACCAGTGGGATTGCTGGGTCACGTGGTAGTTCATTTTTTTAATTTCTTGAGGAACTGACATACTGCTTTCCATAATGGCTGTACCAATTTACATTCCCACCAGTAGTGTAGAAGTGTTCCCTTTTCTCCACATCCTCACCAACATTTGCTATCTCCTGGAGGATGGCTCCTTTAAAAAGCAGATTCTTGAGTCTCGACTAAAGCCACTGATTCAGAATCCCTGTGGATGGGGACCTGGGACCTGTAGTTTTAACAAACCATTCAGGTAATTTTTTGCAGTGCAGAAGACGTGGGGAGGGCGAGCAGCAGCGTGGTAAAGGGTGAGCTCTGGAAAGCCTTCCCTTTTGTCTCTTTGTTAAAATGTCTAAGCTTAAAGGTCTCAGTGAGCTGCCGACGTGGAGCCTAGAATGCGCGGGGAGTTGGCTTTGGGTTTGCCACTAGGATCAGGAGACAATTTTGCAGAAAATTTACACCATGTTTTTGCTCAGGCTAAAAGTCTTAGGCTCTGGTTGCGTGTCTTTATGTTACCTGAAATACTGCCATTCAGAGCTAGCCTAGTACTGTGAAATATGGTTCTTCAACAGGATGGCTGACTCTGCGATAAGCTACAGGAGTTATCTACTGCTGCAAGATATGTTACCCTGACACTCAGTGGATTAGACAACAATAGACATTTATTATTGCTTACAGTTTCTGTGGGTCAGGAATTTAGCACCAACTTGGCTGCGTGGTTCTGGCTCGCGATTTTTCATGAGGTTGCAGTTAACATGTGGGCCAGGACCACTGTCATCTGAAGGCTTGATTGGGGCTGGAGGATCCGCTTCCAAAGTGGCTCCCTAACATGGTGGGCCAGTTGGGGATGGCTTTCCCTAGGTCAGGTAATCCCAAGAGAACAAGGCAGAAGTCACAATGTTCTTTATAACCTAGCTTTGGTAATCATACAGTGTAATTTCTGTGATATTCTATTGGTCTAATAGGTCAACCCTGTTCACTGTGATACATTTTGGAGTTACACAGACGTGAATACCATGGGTGCCCAGGTGGCTCAGTCACTTGAGCGTCCGACTCTTGATTCCAGCTCAGGTCATGATCTCACAGTTTGTGGGATTGAGCCCCATGTTGAGCTTTGTGCTGAACAGTAAGGAGCCTGCTTGGGTCGGTCTCTCTCTCTCTCTCTCTCTCTCTCTTTCTTTCTTTCTTTCTCTGCCCCTCCCCCACTTGTGCACAATCACACACACTCTCTCTCAAAATAAATAACTTAAAAAAAATGTGAATACTGGGAGGTGAGGATCACTGGGGACCACACTGGAGGCTGGCTGCCACATGAACAGCATTCACCTTGTCATAAAAGTGACAACTGCTATTGGTGGAGGGCTTCCTGTGTGCTAAACATTGTACGTGCTCTTTACACACAGTCCTGTAATAGTATGCATGCTATTTATTGGTTTTCAACATTTCGAATTGATTCCCAGGCCAAGCATGAAAGACTTAGCTTTTGTGTTCAGAGGTCAGCAGGAATTGAAAATCAGAACTGTTGCGAAACATAAAACAATGGTATAAGCATACTATTTAGAGCTAGAGAGGTGAGCAGTGAGGTGTGTTAGTTGGAAATTGGTGCCGTGTGCCCAGATGGAAGGATTCTGCCGAGGGGAAGGTGTGGAGGAGGGGGAGACATTTCCGGGACTTCCCAGGGGGAGCAAGCGACGGTCTCAGACTTGAATTTCCACCAGTGTCACCTGTTGATCGTTAGCACACAGACTGCTGGGCCCCATGCCCAGGGTTTCTGCTTCAGCTTTCCTGGGGTTGTGTAAGAGAAAAAACTCATGTTTCTCTGCCACTGACACAGAGCGCTTCTGTGACCAGATGGGTGGGTTTTTTTCTCATATGGACCAATTCTCCTGATGCCTGCTGGATGTCCTACAATTCAGTTGAGTTCTGACACCATCAGCTTGGAGTTAATGTCAGACCCCACAGGTTCAGGGCTCATTTCCACAAGACTCACCCTCTTCAGATGCCAGTCACAAGTAAAAGGTTGCCACCTGTGCTCTGACCAGCTGGCTATACATTGGGGTTCTCATTACCCCCCTGCCTTGGGTTCAGTAATTTGCTAGACAGCTCATAGAACTCTGGGAAACACAACCACCCTGTCCCAGACATGGTCATGTCTTAAATCCCCCTGCCACCCTAGCCTCTTCCCCTGGGGAGCTCTCAACCTGATGAAGAAAATGGCAAGACAAGCAGAGACAACATACAGTTGTTTTTTTTAAGACTTAGAAGAATGCCAACTGTGGGACTGGTATCTCCCCCCCTTTTCTGTTGATATATGGAAGCATGAATACTTTTGAATTGACTAATTTCCCCCTGTAATTTTATTCCAGAACAATGGCTTCTTAGAAGTCTCCATGGTACCCGGGGAAATGATACAGATGAGCCCAAGTGCCACGCATTGTACAGTGACAGCATCTCTGCAAAATATTACCCCTTGTCTGGAATACGTGTTGGATGTTGGCTTCTTGCATCGTCCATTTATTTGTTCATTCATTCGTCTAGTGAATATTTACTGGGTGTCTTGTATGTATCAGACACCGTTCTTGGTGCTAGGGCCACCACAGAGAGTAACAGAAGACAAAATACTGCTCTGAGGGAGCTGATGTTCTAGTGGGAAGAAGTGGGACAGTAAATAAGTAGATACTACAGTATGTGGGATACACGATCGGAAGACTAGCTGTAGAGAGGAAAGACAGCACGAGGGAGCATGGGTAGTCTGGGAATCCTGAGCTGCTGTGGATTGGTGACATTTGACCAGAGACCCGAGTGGAGTGTGGGAGTGAGCCATGTGGCAACTTGTTGCAAAAGCATTCTGCGTCGAGAGAACAGTAAATACAAAGGTCTGGGGCCAAAATTGTGTTGTTTTTTTTTTTTATAAAGGTGGATGAGAAGGTAAAAGATCCTGGTTTTCAGAGCCATCTGTCCTTTCCACTTTATCTTCTGAGTTCTTTCCACAATTGCTTTTTTAAAAACGGTTTTCATTTATTTTTATTTTGAGAGAGAGAGAACCAGCAGGGGAGGAACAGAGAGAGAGAGGGAGAGGAAGAGAGAATCCCAAGCAGGCTTCACACTGTCAGTGCAGAGCCCGACCCCATGAACTGTGAGATCATGACCTGAGCTGAAATCAAGGGACGGATGCTTAACCAACTGAGCCACCCAGGAGTCCCAACCACAATTGCTTTTTAATTACGGTGGAGTCTTGTTAAATAGAAGGCATTTTGTTTCTTGATCTGGATACACAAAAATGTGTGTGGTGCTGAATTGGGGCACAGGGCCTCAGGGGAGCGGTATTTATGCGACACAAAGAGGGACATTTGGAGTTGGAAGGGAGCCACCTGGGAGGGGCCGGGTATAGATGAAGGCTCTGCAGGAGTGAAGCAGACTCTGAACAGTCCCCTGCGGTGGGAGACTGGAGGAATGGAAGAACAAAGACTTTTAAATCTGAAATAATAACTTAATGTTTTTTCAATTTATTTTAGTTTATTTGCTGAACACTTCCTTAGCACTTAGCCAAATACGGTTTTTCTTTTTTTTTTTTTTTTTCTTTTTTTTTTTTTTCAACGTTTTTTTTTGATTTATTTTTGGGACAGAGAGAGACAGAGCATGAACGGGGGAGGGGCAGAGAGAGAGGGAGACACAGAATCGGAAACAGGCTCCAGGCTCCGAGCCATCAGCCCAGAGCCCGACGCGGGGCTCGAACTCACGGACCGCGAGATCGTGACCTGGCTGAAGTCGGACGCTTAACCGACTGCGCCACCCAGGCGCCCCCCAAATACGGTTTTAAGTGCTGTTCAAAATATGTTTTTGAGACACAAGTCATATGCCACATAAAATTCACCCTTTTAAAGCCCACAATTGAGTGGTTTTAGTGTATCAGGAAATTGTACAAGCATCATGGCTATCTACTTTCAGAACATTTTCATCACCCTGAAAAGAAACCTCATACCTGTTAACAGTCGTTCCCCAGATGTGCAAAATATCTACTCATTTAAGATTCATTGCAGCTCTCTAAGTTAGAGACTGTAATTACCCATCTCTCCCCGAGAAGGAACTGAGCTTGGGGTTCATAGGAGCTGGAATTTGGGTTCAAATCCAAGTCATCTAGTCTTGGAGGCAATGACCTTAACCATTATCCTCCCCCCTGCCCCGATAAAAAGTAACTTACTGATAACGAGTGAAGGTGTTTATTACACATCACAGGGGGAGGAGATTCAAAATGATCAGAAGCAACACTGGTCAGCAAATAAGAAAACAAGCTTCTAAAACAACCACTGTGTTTTGCTACCCCTCTTCTCATCCTTGATTTTTGTTACAGACCTGTTTTACATTAAAGTTTTAAACCAGCCTTCCTGTACTTTTCTCCATCTCTTTAAAAGAACATTTTTTAACGTTTATTCATTTTAGACAGAAAGAGACAGAACCTGAGCAGGGGAGGGGCAGAGAGAGAGGGAGACACAGAATCCGAAGCCGGCTCCGGGCTCGGAGCTGTCAGCGCAGAGCCCGACGTGGGGCTCGAACCCACGAACCGTGAGATCGTGACCTGAGCTGAAGCGAGATGCTTAACTGACTGAGCCACCCAGGTGCCCCATTCTCCATCTCTTGAAATGCCACCTTCGACTACCTGGTTTCTCAAGTCAGACTTTGAGGTTCCTTTGACACCTCCCTTCTCCTCACCCCTAACATCCAATCCTTTTTCAAGTCTTGCTGACTGTTCTCTCCAGACATCCTCAAAGTGAGTGTTCACTTCTTTCCATCAGTGCTGCTACCACTTTAATACAAGCCACCACCACTTTTCTTCTCAGTTCAGCTAATTGCAGTGCGTCAAATGCGCTATTTTGTGTTCTGCCGCTACGTTTTTGCAGATGCTGTTTGCAGTGTCGGGAATGCTCTTTCTCCTTTGTCCACTTGGTAAGTTCTTTCCTTATTTTTAAGACTTGCTTGAGGTCCTCCTCTGGGCATGCTTAATGGCAGGGGTCTGAGGTCCTCCTCTGGAAATGCTTTATGGTGCCCCACCACCTCTGGCTCCAGCTGGCTTCAGCACCGCACTGGTGGACAGTTCCCTGCCCTAGAAGGCTTGCTATGCCTGTCTCTGCTTTGCTGCTGTGGGTCTTTCTACAGAGTCCCAGGAGGGGGCGCCAGTGTGGCCTACAAGTGCCAGGAATGTCATGGCCCAGGAGCAGCCCGACTTCCTTCTCTTTCAGGAGGAAAATTCTGAGGCACATTCTACAGTTCTTCAGTAGACTTTATTATCAAAATTAAAACCCCCTGTGTTCCAAAGGACACCATCAAGAAAATAAGGTAATCCACAAAAATGGGAGAAAATATCTACAAATCCTCTGATACAGGACTTGTGTCCACACTGTGTAAAGTACCCAACAACAAGAAGACAGCCTAATTTTGAAAACAGGCAAAGATTTGAATTAGACGGATCCAAAGAAGATGTACTCATGGCCAGGAAGCACACAAAAAGATGCTTAAACACCGTGAGTCTTCAGGAGAATGCAAATCCAAATGACAACTCGTTACCACTTCACATCCACTCAGGTAGCTACAATAAGAAAGATGAACAGTAACTAGAGTTGGCAAGGTTGTAGAGAAATTGGAACCCCCGTGCATTGTTGGGGGGAAGGTCAAATGGTACAGTCCCTGTGGAAAAGAGTTTGGCCCTTTCTCAAAAAGTTCAACATGGCATTATCCTATGATCGGGCAATTCCACCCCTAGGTATACGCCCAAGAGAATTGAAAAAATACATCCACACGATACCTTGTACGTGAATGCTTCTGCCAGCATTACTCATCATAGTAAGCGATGGAAATGAGCCCAATGTCCATCTGCTAATGACTGGATAAAAAATGTGCTATACAGAGGTGCCTGGCAGGCTCAGTCAGTACAGCATGTGGGTAGAGCATGTGACTCTTGATCTGGGAGTTGTGGGTTCGAGCCGCATGTTGGGTGTGCAGATTACTTAAAAATAAAATCTTAAAAAAAAAGACCCCACTATATACATACAGTTATTCAGCCAAAAAAAGAAATTAAGTATTGACACATGTTACAACTTAGATGGGTCTTGAAAACACTGTGGTAGGTGAAAAGTAGCCAGACTCAAAAGGCCAAACATTGTATGATTCCATTTCTATGAAATGTCCAGAATGTGCAACTCTGCAGAGACAGAAAGTAGGTTGATTAGTGGTCACCGGGAGCTGGGGGACAGTGACAGTGAGGAGTGACTGCTAATGGGCATGGTGTTTCCTTTTGGGGTGTTGAGAATGTTCTGGAACTAGTGCTGATGCTTGCACAGCTTGGTGACTACTCTAGAACCTGCTGAACTGTACACTTTATAAAAGGGTAGGATTTTATGGTATGTAAATTATGTCCATTTAATGAAAGAAGTACTCTTTCTTGCCTTTTCTACTTTGATCCTTTTTGGTCAGCGTGCTTCATTTTTCTGAGTTGCCAAGGTTTCTGTTCATGATTTCCCCAAAGGTGCTGGTGATGGAGTGAGCACACCTGTGATAACTTCAATTACCCTGACCTCTTAGCTTCCTTCTGCGGAGAACACCCTTCTGCCCAGTGCAGCTAAGCTCTAAAGCACCGTGATGTGTTGTGCCTACTTAAAGAAGTGACTGGCATCATCTCAAATGGGGGACCCAGGCCACTTTGTTCCTACACCCCAAGTGGTACCTAGGTTCCTGTACTAACTAAACAATTGCATTTTTCTGTGTGGACCCCGAAGGGGAGAAATGAAGCTTGCTCATAGTTCACTGCAGCTCAGAGCCATTCCGGGCTGGGAAATGATGGCAACCTCAAAACGAGGACACTGCCAAATTGAAACCTCAGATAGCTTGGGTAAAATGTAAGAGGCTGCATGCCCTAGTGGAAAGGGTTCACGCTTTGGGACCATAAACACTTAGGTTCAAGTTCTAGCTCTCCTAAGTGACTCATTTGTAAGCCTCAGTTTCTTCATGGAGAGTAATGCTGCTTCCCTTGGGAGTTTGGGGAGGACTCTTGGGAGTTTGGGGGAGGACTCCAGACAATGAATGGAACATGCTTAGCACAAGGATGATGCTCAGTTAACAGTGGTCAGGCTTAATATGAAATATAAAGTCACGGTGACCTCGTGGATCTGATCCATTAAACCTTGGGCTGGAATTAATTGAGAATTTGGTAGAAAGCACAGCAAGAAATTGATATAAATGAAATCCATCCCCTTTGTTTTCTAAAGAATTGGCTAATGAAAGGGAACTTCCTAACCTGTGATATAGTGAGGCCCCAGGGAACTCAGTGTGGGGTAAATAAGCTTTTTGCAGAAAACTATCCAAGCCCTCTTAACATTTAAATGGTACAAAGCAGTGCATTTTGTCTCTTAGGCAACCAACATACTAGCTTCCGCTTTCAGGTAAAAAAATGTGAATGTTCTTCAGGGACGGCTTGAACTTAACGCACCTCCATATTGAGGATCACATTTCTCAACTCCAGAGCCCAGCCAGGCGGTTGGAAATGTAAGCAGACTCAGAAAATTGTGGTTATATGGCCACAGTTCAAAAACAGGCATGGGGCATCTGGGTGGCTCAGCCGGTTAAGCCTCCGACTCCAGCTCAGGTCAATGATTTCACGGTTTGTGAGTTTGAGCCCCATGTCAGGGCTCTGTGCTGACAGCTCAGCCTGCTTTGGATTCTGTGTCTCCCTTTCTCTCTGCCCCTTCCCTGCTCACGCTCTGGCGCTCTCTCTCACTCTCAAAAATAAACATTTAAAACAAACAAACAAGCAAACAGCTCAGTCCCTGAGCTGACTATGCCAGGGAGCCTGTGGGGAAGAAATGCTGTGACTGCTATCTCCTCCTGGTGCCCTTTGATCGCCTGCTCTCTCCTCCCACTGGCCAAGCTGAAGGGAACTTGGGCCAGTCAGTCCCTAGAATCAGTTCCCAGGCCACTTGCAGGGTACAGGAAAGAAGGTGCTGGGAACAGGGGTAGGGTTGGGGTGGGGGGGTGGTGGTGGGGGTTGTGGTGGTCAGACTAAGTAGCTCCAGACTGAAGCACAGTCTCTGGAAGTCCAGAATGACCTGAACGTCAAGGAGAAAGCCAAGTCCCCCTGGGGCAGGGAGCTACAAGTTGTTTGGGCAGAACGTGGTGAGGTTTTGTGGTAGCTGCTTGGCTGAGTGTTGCTTGGGGTGGCTTTCTAGACCTTACTTTTCTCTGAAAAAGTCTACTCGGCTCTGCTTTTCTATTGAGATGGAGATTTTGCCGAAGATTACATCAGAAGAAAATGCTGCATGCGTTAGAAATCTATTAAAAAAATTTTTTTTAAATGTTTTATTTATTTTTGAGAGAGAAGCAGAGAGAGAGGGGGACAGAATTCCAAGCAGGCTCTGCACTGACAGCAGAGAGCCCAATGTGGGGCTCAAACTCAGGAACCGGAGATCATGACCTAAGCTGAAGTCAGATGCTTAACCAACTGAGCCACCCAGGTGCTCTGATTAGAGAGAAACCTATTTTGAAGGTCAGCCTCTGGAGCCCTCTGACCTCTGCAGGCTCCCTTGTCCATCAGCAGTAGGTCACATTTAAGCAAAGTGCCCCACGAATTCCAGCTTGAACTTTTCTTTCAAAACCTGGAAGGAAGATTCTCTCTTGTGAGTGGTCTTTCTTCTGATGTCCTGCTGGGGAGCGGAGCTAGCGGCTCTCGTGGAGAAGGCCTGACATTTAGGATGAAAACATGTTTTTCCTCTTTACGTTTGAAAGCGGGGAGAAAGGGCAGGTGAGAGATAACCGTTTTGGATTCTGTGCCTTCACCAGATTCTGGGCTGTTCCTTATAGTTCCATAGGAAGATGCCACGTTTTCTGCCAGATGAGTGTGTTTAACAATTCAGATAAGAAACTCTTCTAGGGAAATGAGATTCCAAATATAAGAGGTTTCACAATGGCACTTAGAAAATTCTTTGATATATGCATATTTTCTGTACTGCTTTTTCCTAGAGAATATCACACACCCCACATAAGGACACCTTGGTCTTTATTTTTCTTTAATTCAGCAGCATTTCTGACAGAGGGAGCACCCTCCCCCTACTATTTTTTTGTGGTTTGTGGTATGGCTGATTCCTTCTGTTACAGAATCTCTCATTTTGAGTGTTAAATACCCCAGTTGAAGCTGAAAATTGTTTTTAGCCCAGGGTGAGAAGACAGTGGAGCCTCATTTCACATTAAATCTGGATGTTACCACAGTCCTACAAATTAGGAACTTGAATTTGACGAGGGCTTCGGGAAAGGGCATGTCTTGGGCTCCCGGGCCCTCGCCGGCCCAGCGATACCTCCAGGTGACCTGCAGAGTGTTCCTAACTCTTTCCTCCTGTCTCTCCTGAGGCAGAGTCTATCAATTTTATACAGGATAAGAAGGCAAGCAGAGTGTCCCGTTCCGGCGAAAATGTCTGAGATTTTTCATACTTTCTAGCTTTGTGCTAGATCACATTTCAGTAAGGATTATTGAATCCTTAGGTCCTGCCGGATATATCTCAGCGGATCTCACTGAGTCCAGAAAGTGATTTTGCCCTCCCGAGGGGACGTTTGGAACCGTCTGGAGACATTTGTGGTTGGTACGACTTGCAGGGGTGTGTTGAGGTCTAAAGCGTGGAGGCCAGGGATGCTGTCAGCATCCCACAGTGCACAGGGCAGCCCCCACAGCAGAGAAGTGATCTAGTCCCAGAGGTCAGTGGTGCCCATGTTGAGAAACCCCAATAGAAATTGAAAGCGATTCGGCCGGCATCCTCCTATGCGTTAGGATTCTACCCAAATTGGGACCCTTGCCATGTACCTACCCATGTACTTCTGATATTTTTATATTACCATTTTAATTCATTCAACAGTATTTATTGAGTGCCCGTCACACACTGGGTACTGTTCTTAGCTCTGAAGACACAGCAGTGAACAGGATGGGGCCCCTGTCTGCATGGAGCCCACAGTCTGCAGGGAGTACTTTTCTCGAGTGGGGACTCATTCTCTGCCTCTTGCTTTGTAACCTGCTGCAAGTTCCTTTTAGCCAGATTTCTCTGACCCTCTTCTCCTCCTGGGTTGGGCATGGCCTGGATGCCGTGTGTATGCAGAATGTTAAGATTCGCTAAGAAGCTTTCTCTTGAAGTCTGGAGGCAATAGATGCTGGCAAAAGGAATGTGGACTTTTGAGCCAGACAGAAGTGGATTCAGATCTTGGCTGTGCTCATTAAGAAGCTGTGTGCGCCTCTGAATCTCTCTGTGTCTCACTTTTTCATCTGTAAAGTGGGGCTAATAAATATGCCTACCTTGATGACTGATCACCAGGGCTTGGGTAGAGCATGTCTGGGATTCATAAAGCACAGTCCTGAAGTCTCTGCACCTTGCTGGTCTTACGACGGGGCGGGGGTGGGGTGGGGGGTAGGGGTGGGGGGTGGGGGGGAGGGGGGAGGGATGACAGAGCAGCCCTCTGCTCAGGTAGGAGGCAGTCAGCCATTCTTCCATTCACACTCCTTGAGTGCCTTCTCTGGCCTGGCCCTCGGCCAGATGCTGGGGAAGCAGCGAGTAAACAGGCAGGCACGTGCCGGCCGCCAGTGGTGTAGACATGCTGGTGTTGAAGACAGAGGGTGAATGAACAAACAGCCAGCTACCTGATCTAAGCTCAGGTTCTCCTGTGTGCTAAACATGGGCGTGAATAAAGCATGGCATGGAGGGACCTCCTTTGGATTGAGCATTTAGAGAAGGTTTCTTGGAAGCCTTTTAATAAAAGAAGAAATGCCATCGCAACTGAGCCTGAAGAAGGAGCCACCCAAGGCACGGGCCAAGGGAAGCGCGTTCCGGGCAGAGGAAACAGAAATTGCGAAGGCCCAGAGGTGGGAAGAGATTGGCTGGCTCCTGGTACTGAAAGAAAGCAGAAGAGACAGGGATGTATTTGATAAGGAGGAGAATGGAGAGGAATGAGGTCAGGGAGGTCAGCAGGGCTAAGAGCGGGCAGGGGCTCGTGGGCAAGGTAAGGGATTTGGCCTTAGGATAAACCAAAGGCAAAACAAAGACAGTATGGGTATGTATATTCTTAGCCCTCAAAGCATATCTGAATTTATAATTTTCCTTATGCCATATGCCCAGCTGTGTGGCTCCAGGGTCTCAGTTTTCATCCTGTTCCTGGTGGTTGCCTTGTAACTCACGTTCAGTACATGTTAAGCTCAGTAATTCAAGGGAGGTTCATCGTAATCAGCAGTCAATTCCTCCTCAGCAAACTGGGAACCCAGAGGTTCACAGAGCCTTTTGGAAATCCCCCGCTTCTCAATGTGCGTATGTGGGTTTTCTATTACTGGGTAACAAATTGCCAGAAGCATAGTGGTGCTCAGTATCACTAATCATCGAGTAAATGAAAATCAAAACCACAATGAGAGATGACCTCACACCTGTTAGGATACCGGTTATCCAAAAGACAAGAGAGGACAAGTGTTGACGAGAAGGCAGAAATAAAGGAACCTGGGTTCACTGCTGGTGGAAATGTAAACCGGTACGGCCATTATGGGAAAACAGTATGGAGGTTCCCCACGAAATGAAGATGAGGACTCCCGTATGATCCAGCAATTTCCCTGCTGGGTATTTATCAAGAGGAGATGAAAGCTGTGTCTTGAGGAGATACCTGTACTTCCGTGCTCACTGAAACTTTATTTACAATAGCCAAGATACTGAAACAACCTGGGTGTCCACTGATGGGTGAATGAAGAAAGGAGATGTGATGTGTAATGGAATATTATTCAGCCATAAAGAAGAATGAAATCCTGCCATTGGTAACAACAAAGACCCTCCAGGACGTGATGCTAAATGAAATAAATGAGCCGGATGCAGAAAGACACTCCCGATTTTGTTTGTGACGCAATTTGACCAGCTCACGTACTTGAGTTACTCTCAGGCTTCCTTGCAGCAAGCTGGTGGCCGTGTGACCCGGGCCTGGCCAGTGGGACGTGAACAGAGCTCTGCTGGGGACTTCCGGGAGAGTTTTGGTTTCCTGATGCACGCTGTACTAGAAGGAGGCCCCGAGCACAGATTCAAGTGCCAGTGGTTTATTTGAAAGGCGATCTCCGCAAACAGCGGTAGGAGAGTGGGGAGGTGGGACAGGGAAGAGGAGACCGTCAGTACAGGATGTGTCCTCACACAAGTTACCACGGTGGGCGACGCTGGGAGATAGTGTAGAGTTATTCACGTCAGTGCTGAGGAGGATGGGTATTATATTTATACACCAACTCCTACTGGTTATTGATGGAAGGCTGTTCTTGGGGGTGTTAATCTCCTACTGTTTCCAGCTTGCCCTGTACAGGCTGAGCAGGCTCTAGGGGCCAGAGAAGAGAGTCGCCTGTTGGGTCTTCAGGAGTCTTGCCAGAGACCCCGGAAATGGTGAGGCTGAGTGGAAGTGGGCAGAGCGGGGGCAGCATCTGCTATGTGTGCAGCCTGGTATGTGTGACAGGCGTCTCCTCTGGCCGGGGGCTCCCTGAGCTTTCAAACGTGTGGACCACCCTCACCTCCCCCATTTTCCCCGGCCCCCCCAAATGCTGCTGCAGCAGAAGGTGAGTGAGGGAGGGTGTGGGAGAGCTTGTCATGTGTGCACTTGGACCTGTGGAATGGTGCCCGCCTCTGGCCCAGAGGTGCTTGAAGGCAGGTGGCTGCCCGAGGAGCTCTGAATGGCAGGGAGCTGGGAAGAGAGGACACAGAGGAAGCAGCTTACATTTGCTGAGCTGGGGAGCGACAGTGCACCCTTTCCCGTGGGTTGAGAGGGTGCTGTGGAAGGGAGCTGCGTCTGTGTCACATGGGGAGGTCAGCCAGAAGAAGGGATCCCAGGAGAGTGACCATAGGGCAGAAGTTGCTGGAACATCATAAGTTGCAGGCCAGGGAGCGAGTCATCAGCCTCAGCAGGGAACGATGCTGTATCAGAGGCCCTAAATGGAGTCAAGGGGAACCTTCTCTTTCTGAACTCTGTTTTTCTTTTCCTCCTGGAGCCAGTTTGAGCTTGAGTCTCTTACAATCATCAACAGAATCTTGGCTGTTACGTCCAGTTTCAAATTTATTTTTCTCCTCAAATGAAATCTCTGGTTCATTTTAAAATGTACTTGGTACGATGCGTCCAAATCTGAAAGCCTGGGATGTTCTGCTCCCATGAAGGGAAAGTGGCAGGACTGAGCCTCGTCTCAGTTTGCTCTAATGAGTAATTGCTTTAGCAGCATTGAAAACTATGATTCAGTAGTTCTTTGCTGGGACTAATTGAAATGAGAATGCATTCTGGCCTTGACATTTTTCCTTTCCCTTTCAGTTTCTTTTTTTTTTTTTTTCTTCCATTTTTATTTTGTTTTGAGTTTTCAAACTTTCCTCTCTGTTATTTTCTCTCTGTTCTCTTGTATGAGGTTCCTTTGGAATTGAAACAGACTTCAATTCTGAGAAGATCTCAGTTCTATTTATTAATAATGGAATGTCTGTTCATTAATAATCAAGAAAGAATCAGTCCTTCATTAACTGATAAGCTTTCTGAGACTCTGCTTTTTGGCCTGAGCTAATTAGCTTTGTAAGTATATGGGTTAGATTACTGTATTTATTTTTATTTGTGAGAATAGTTTGTGGAATGATCTCGGCCTGCTCAAGAGAAGACAGGAAGCATTTTATGCAATGCGTTCCTTTTTTTAAAATAAAAAAATCAATAGTTCCAGTTCTGGGAAAAATGTGGCCATGTTATTATAATACTTGGTGATTCTGTCGGTGAGTGTAAATTGGTAGAATCCCTTTGGAAGGCAATTTGGAAAATCTATTAAATGTAGAATGCACACGGACTCTCTTTGGATCCCCAATCCCATTTCTGGGGGGCTATTGTTACAGATATGCTCCCAAATGGGCACAGACAGGGATGTTGAGGGTTATTCAATGCAGTATTTTCTTTATGGCAAAGAAGGGACGTTTGAGAAGTCCCTAAGTATTCCAACAGTAAGGGCCAGCTATAAAAGGCAAGAGCATTAGCAGAACTTTAAAGAATGCAAGGTGTTTCCAGATCCTGTTAAGGAACGACCTTCAAGATAGGGTATTTAGTGAGAAAAACTAAGAAACAGGATAACGGGTATAGTATACTCCTATCTGTAGAAAGAGAAAGAAGCTCTCACCCGCGAACACACACACACACACCCCATCTCTGGATGTCTATAGAAGGAGTGGGCACATCTGGTCAGGGGCACTGAGATGCTAACAGGTAGGCGTGGGAGGGAGGCCATCAAATACCCTTTTGTACTCCTGCATTTTAGATTTTTTTCCCCTACGTACGTAGCACCTATTAGAAATAATTTGTATCATGGTAAATTAGTTATTCTAATCCTAGTTATTTTCAATTTTGCTTCTAGCTTGAGGCTTTATAGCCCAGGAATCCTGAGTGGGTGTGCAGATTAGCTTTAAGGGGAGGGTCTCCAGAACGGTCTGTGTAGCTGTGTATGTCTAGGTGCATTTGCACTGTTTTCATCAGGTTCTCAGAGTGGTCCAGGATCTGCAGGAGGTTAAGAGCTGCTGCTTTTTTTAAATGTTTATTTATTCTTTAAAAAAATTTTTTTTCATGTTTATTTAATTTTGAGAGACAGAGAGACATAGAGCAAGAGTAGGGAAGGGGCAGAGAGAGAGAGGGAGACACAGGATCTGAAGCAGGCTCCAGGCTCTGAGCTGTCAACACAGAGCCCGACACGGGGCTCGAACTCAGGAACCGTGAGGTCACGACCTGAGCCGGAGTCGGACGCCCAACCTACCGAGCCACCCGGGCGCCCCAAGAACTGCTGCTTCAGATAGAGATAAAGCTCCATTCATGGCAGGCAGGGTGAGTTAGTACAAGCTGAAAGTCCCACTCTGGCTTGCTAACTTTAGCCAGCTTAGTCCAGAAATTAATGCTGAGTGGGAAGTGTCTTCAGTACTTGGCTGTGGACTGACTTGCTAGCTTGGGCATGGTGTCCGGGCTGTCCCCGAGGGACTGAGGTTTAATTGTCAAGTGATGAGTGGGAATATGGTGTGGGGGACCAGTGCACACCACCTTTGGCATTAGATGAGAGTCCAGATCAAGGCCTGGAATGTTTCATTATAAACAGTAAAAAAGAACAGACTGGTTGACTTATTGACCCAGGAAGGGGCAACAACAATCCTTTTCTTTGTTCAAGACGAAATCTCGGAATCAGTCCCACCCAACTTCTTTTTCTCTCGTATTCCACATTATCAAACCCTGCTAATTTTACCTTGAAAATATATTACCATTGACTACTTCGGACCCTCTGACTGTTTCTTGAAGGTGTCAGGGATTCTCCTGCCTCCGGACCTTTGCACTGGCTGATTTTTCCTCCTGGAACACTCTTTCCCCCAGACATTCCTATAGCCTACTCCATCATCACCTTTATTAGAATTTTTTTTTGTAATTAAACTTTTAACTTTGAAATAGACATTTTGAGATATTTTGTAGATCCACATGCAGTTGTAAAAAGAGATACCACCGGCCTTAACCAACTTCCCCTCAGTGAAACACCTCGCAAAACCATAATCCAATATCACAACTTGGATATTGACATTGACCCAGTTCAGATGCAGAAGAGACCCATCAGCAGTGAGACCCTGCGTGTTGTTCCTTTCTTTGCCACCCCCTTCCCTCCTCCAGGCAGCCCTTGCTGGACCCTGGAATCCAGTACTTTCTCCAACTCTGTACTTAGTCATTTCTAAAATGTCGTACACACGGATTCATGCAGTCGATCTGAGATTGCATTTGTTCATGGACACAGTTCTCTGAAGATTCATCTGGGGAGCTGGGAATGTCTGTGGTTTGTTCCTTTCTGACTACTATTCCATAGTATGGATGGGCTAGGGTGATTTAACCACCCAACTACTGAAGGGCATCTGAGTGGTTTCCAGTTTATAGCTGTTAGGAATAAAATTGCTATAAACATTCACACGCATGGTGTCCATGTGATCATGTTTTCACGTGTGTGCGAAAAATGAGCAGATGTACAATTGCTGGGCAATCTCCCATCATTACCTTTAGCTCCTTGCTAAAATGTCACCTCAGTGAGATCTCTGTGACCATCTTGTTAAAATTGTAATCCCATCACTTACTGGCAGCTTGGATTCCTCATGTCTTGCTCTGTTTTTTTTTTTTTTTCCTAGTATTTATTATTGTCTAACATGCTCTATGGTTTGCCTGTTTGTTATTTTTATAGTCTGTCTTCCCCCAAGTAAAATGTAAGGTCAATGAAGGCAGAGATTGTTGTGTGCCTAAAACAATACTTAGGACATAGTAGGTGCTCAACAAATACTTGTTCAATAAATAAATGAATGCCATGTATTGTGCTAAATGTTTTATGTTCATTAATTCATTTAATGTCCACAACTGTGAGGTATGTGCTATTATTATTATTTTTTTTTTTAACTTTTTTAATGTTTATTTTTGAGAGAGAGAGAGAGCATGAGCGGGGGAGGGACAGAGAGAGAGAGAGAGGGGAGAAGACAGAGAATCTGAAGCAGGCTCCAGGCTCAGAGCTGTCAGCACAGAGCCCGATTTGGGGCTTGAACTCACCAACTCTGAGATCAAGACCTGAGCCAAAGTTGGGCACTCAACTGACTG
Organism: Neofelis nebulosa; assembly: GCF_028018385.1. NCBI lineage: Eukaryota > Metazoa > Chordata > Mammalia > Carnivora > Felidae > Neofelis > Neofelis nebulosa. The sequence goes on along the minus strand of NC_080790.1, from coordinate 135,192,846 downwards.
AGCCAGCCAGGCGCCCCGTGTATGTGCTATTATTATTTCCATTTCATGCACGAGGAAACCGAGGCCCAGAAAGGTTAAGGAATTTGCTCAAGGTCATATTGTTAAAAAGTGGTAGGGCGGGGCGCCTGGGTGGCGCAGTCGGTTAAGCGTCCGACTTCAGCCAGGTCACGATCTCGCGGTCCGCGAGTTCGAGCCCCGCGTCAGGCTCTGGGCTGATGGCTCGGAGCCTGGAGCCTGTTTCCGATTCTGTGTCTCCCTCTCTCTCTGCCCCTCCCCCGTTCATGCTCTGTCTCTCTCTGTCCCAAAAACTAAAATAAAAAAAAAAAAAAAAAAAAAAGTGGTAGGGCTACAATTTGAAGCAGGCACTCTGGCTCCCAATCCAGATGGAGGTGCAGAGAATTGAGGTGGCTTGGCAAAGGCGAGGTGAGAGTTGAGTAACACTGGGCACCTCGGGCTTTATTGCTATAAATCGCTCAAGCTTTTATAACTTCAGTCGCTGCAGGTTTACACAAGTCACTGGGTGTGCCTGGTACCAGATTACTGATCACGAGAAATGAAAACCTTCCGATGTTAATGATCTTGATAGCAATCTTATGTTTTGCATTTTAGTGTGGGTCGGTATTTTGGTTTTCAAAAACCCCGCCTTTGCTTTCAAGGGGACGGGATCTAGAGAAACTTCCCGTAGGAATCCTTTCTACTGAAACAGCTCTGACCATTGCCTTCCTCAGACCACATGGTCAAGCCTAACACTTCTCTTCTCCCCAGATTTTGAAACAGGCCTGGGGACAAATATCTAACCAAGTATTGCATCAGTTTCAACAAGTTTGGGGCAGGAGGTTCTTTGAAGAAAAATCATTTCCATTTTGTAAGAGGTTTTTTTTTCCTCCCCTGTAAGGCAGTGAATATTGTATCAAGGCACAGACCTCCTCATAAAAAATGAAGAATTTCTTGTTTTAAATAAATCTTTAAAAAAGTTTATTCATTTTGAGACTGGCAGGGAGGGTGTGAATGGAGGAGAGGCAGGGAGAGAGAGAGAATCCCAAGCAGGCTCCGTGCGATCAGCACAGAGCCTGACACGGGGCTCAAAGCCACGAACCATGAGATCGTGACCTGAGCTGAAATCAAGAGTTGGATGCTCAACCGGCTGAGCCACCCAGGCGCCCCAAGAATTTCTTTGAGGGTGTGTGGTGAACACATTCAGTCTTGAGATGACTTCTTTGGCAAATTTCTTGCTATAAATCTATAAATAAATCTATAAATAAATAAATAGATGTATAAGCGAATGCCAATTCCTTAGGCCGTGGTAAGATGGGTTTTCAGAAAGAACTGATTTCTGTAGTTGTTTGAAAACATCGGTGTCCATATTTCAGTGCTTCAGAGGTACATGGATTATATGAACTTATTAGTAATCCTGCAGTACGCTGGTAGTGGTTGAGTTTGTATACATGTGCTAGAGACTGTTCTTTTTTTTTTTTAATGTTTATTTTTGAGAGAGAAAGAGAGCATGAGTGGGGGAGAGGCAGAGAGAGAGGGAGACACAGAATCTGAAGCAGGTTCCAGGCTCCCAGCTGTCAGCACAGAGCCCCACGTGGGGCTGGAAACCATGAATTGTGAGATCGTGATCTGAGCTGAATTCGGATGCTTAACTGAGCCACCCGAGAGCCCCAGAGACTGTTCCTTGTATGTATATATATATATATATATATATATATATATATATATATATATATACATACATATATATATATGTATGTGTATATATATATATATTTTTTTTTTCATGTAATAATCAGGGCAGCTCTATGATGAAGGTGCTGTTCTTTTTTTGTTTCTAATCTTTTTTATTTATTTTTGAGAGAGAGAGAGAGAGAGAGAGAGCATGAGTGGGGAGGGGCAGAGAGAGAGAGGGAGACACAGAATCCGAAGCAGGTTCCAGGCTCTGAGCTGTCAGCACAGAGCCCGATGCAGGGCTTGAAATCACAAACTGCGAGATCATGACCTGAGCTGAAGTAGGACACTTAACTGACAGAGCCACCCAGGTGCCCCCCCACATTCTTTATCTCAAAATAGCTTTGCAAACCATGAGAAAGAAGGAAAAACATGGAAAAACAGGAACGGTGGCTTAGGTCACAAAGCATGCCCTACTCCTATAAAAGAAAACCGTAAAAGCACAATGTTCTCTCATTTCTTCTCTTTTTTTTCTTCTTTCTCATGGTTTGCAAAGCTATTTTAAGATAATGTGTGGGGACGCCTGGGTGGTTTGGTCGGTTAAGCGTTCGACTTGGGCTCAGGTCATGATCTTATGCTTCGTGAGTTCGAGCCCCACGTTGGGCTCTGTGCTGGCAGTGTGGAGCTTGGACCTGCTTTGGATTCTGTGTCTTCTTCTCTCTCTGCCCCTCCCCCACTTGTGCTTTGTCTCTCTCTCTCTGACTCTGTCTCTCAAAAATAAATATTAAAAAAATAAAAAAAACGAGCAGTGTCAACCTTCCTCAAAGGTCTCTCTCTCACATGCACATACACACACACACACATACACACACACACACACACACACACACACACACACACAGGGATGGCGATGTGGTGGGGCATTAGCTGTAGCTGTAATGTTTTATTTTTTATTATTTTTTTATTTTAGAGAGATCTTGAGCAGGGGTGAGGGGCAGGAGGGAGAGAGAGAGAATCTTAAGCAGGCTCCTTGCTCACTGTGGAGCCTGATGTGGGGCTTGATCCCACAACCCTGAGATCATGACGTGAGCTAAAATCAAGAGTCCAATGCCCAACTGACTGAGTGCCCCCAGCACCCCTGAGGCTGTAATGTTTTATTAATGAAAAGAGTTGAAGCTAATATGGCACAGGGTTAAATTTTGTCAAATTTGGGTGGTTGGTACACTATCTGTTATGTCATTTTTTTCATATAGAATGGATTTCATAATCACAAAATGTTCAAAAAGCAACCGTTCCTAACACCTAAGATTTTGGCTAGAACTGTTTCTGTGAGTTGAGTGGTTCTCAACTCTCTCTGTGTCTTACGGTATGTGACTGATGCTAGCTCTGTGTCTGCGCCTCTCCCAGGAGTACCAGCAATTGTGGCAGGTGTTGGTCGGGATAGGGGGAGCTGTGCTGAGGCAACAAGCAACTAGCAGACTTCAATGACTTAGCACCATAGGAGGTGATCTCTCCCTGCACACGTCCAGCGTGACTGGATGGTGGCTTCTTCTAGTTGCTACTGACTCAGGCTGGGGGCCTCCGCTGTGTTGTAGGCACATCATCTGGAGGGTCATCCACCAGCCCTTGTGTGCTGTGGCTTCAAAGTGACACATGCCACTTTACTCACAGTCCATTGGCCAGAACTAGTCACACTGCTCCAACCTACTGCCAGGGGGCTGGAAAATGTGAAAAAGCACATAGATATTTGGTGGGAATGAAGGTCTCTGCTACATCACAAAAACAAGGGAGCTGGGGCTTGGACTTTATTTTAGGGACTTTTGCTGCAATGTCAGTCCTCCTTGCCCCTTTTGAGGTAGCATTTAAAAATAAAAAAAAAACGTTTATTCATTTGAGAGAGAGAGAGAGAAAGAGAGAGAAAGGATCAGAAAGATAGGGAGATACAGAATCCAAAGCAGGCTTCAAGCTCTGAGCTGTCAGCACGGAGCCCAGTGTGGGGCTTAAACCCATGAACTGTGAAATCACGACCTGAGCTGAAGTCGGACCCTTAACAGACTGAGCCACCCAGGCACCCCTTGAGGTAGCAGTTTTGAATAGAGCTGAGGAGAGGACATGTTCTTGTAAGGAGAATCTTGCATCTGATGCAATTTGGGAAAACTTGTAAATCAGTCACAAACTTCAGAGCTATAACTTATCATCCACCTAACAACTGATCAAAACACAGTCATGGACTCTGCCTTAACCGTTGAGAACTGTTGAGCTGTTGTACTATGCTGCATGCATGAATTGTTTAAAGGGTAAAACCTACAAACATTGATCCTGAGATGTGTTCATCTTTTATCCATCCACCTACCCACCTATCCACCCATCCATGTATCCACTTATCCATCCATCCACCCACCCACCTATCCATCCATCCTTCCATCCGCCCACCCATCCATTGATCCACCCCTCCCACCCACCCATCTACTCCTCCATCCACCCATCCACCTACTCATCTATCCACCCACCCACCCATCCATCCATCCACCCACCCACCCACCCACCCACACACTCATCTATCCATCTACCCACCTACCCACCTACCCACCTACCCACCCATCTATCCATCAATCCATCCATCCATCCATCCATCCATCCACCCACCCACCCACCCACCTACTCATCTATCCATCCATCCACCCACCCACCCACCTATCCATCCATCCATCCATCCATCCATCCATCCACCCACCCACCCACCCACCTATCCATCCATCCATCCATCCATCCATCCATCCATCCATCCATCCACCCACCCACCCACCTATCCATCCATCCATCCACCCACCCACCCACCTACTCATCTATCCATCCATCCATCCATCCATCCATCCATCCATCCATCCATCCATCCACCCATCCACCCGCCCACCCCTTTATCTATCCATTCACCCACCTGCCCATCCCTCTATCCACCCATCCATCCGTTCTTCACCTATCCAGCCAGCCAGCCAGCCAGCCAGCCAGGAAATACCCATTGAATGTCTACTATGTGGCAGGCATTATGTTAGGCAAAGGAGATATAGAAGTTAAAAAGACATTGTTCTTGTTCTCATGGAACTTGTAGTCTATTGGGGCAAAGGAAGATAATCTCACAAGCAGCTATGTAATAACATTTGTGGCAATTATTAAGGAAAAGAGATAGGAGTGGACTTTTTCCTCAATAGCTGCTTCTCCAAGTGCCATGTCTATATTTTGATATTAATTTAATGATTTGGTATTAATTGTGATCTGAGAATTCCAAAAAGTGGGAGCTACCTTAATAATGAAGATTATTCTCTTGGAGAGTATGGAAATCAGTGGTGTTTACCTTATTTTTTAAATTGAGCTATTGATTATATGATACATCTTTATTTGCAGATTGTACCTCACATATTAAGTAAACAGAAAAGTAAAGATTAAGTAAACGAAAGTTTCTTTGCAAATGCCATACAACATGAGGAATTTTTTTTTTTTTTTTGCCAGTTCCTCTGCAGTTTTCTCCTGGAACGTCTGTATTTCCTCCTCCCCCGCCTCACCAACTTCCAGACTTGGGAATAATTGGGAGGCCAGGAGGCCAGTGCTAGGCTTAGTTTTGTGTTCTACTTCATGACTGGGGCATTAAGTAGAACACAGAATTTAAACCCGATCCAGACACTGGTATAAGCACTTTGAAAACCTTAACTCATTTATTCCTCACGAGGTGGGCACTATTATTATCCCTGTTTTACAAGAAGGGAAACAGAAACAGAGAGGCTAAGAACCTTTCCCAGGGTCACAGAGCCAGACTACCTGCTTCCACTGAAACGCTTTTGGTTTGTGTCACAGTATTATCGTAGTGACTCCTTTGGGTTCCTGTACCCAGACCTGAACAGGAGCCTCCTTAGTGCCAAGCACCGTGCCTTGGAGGCTGTGGGCCCTTTGCGGGCAGGCAGGTGCCCGGTCTTACCCATCCTTATACCTGCTACAGCACTCAGCCCACGGTAGGTCCAAAGAAGTGTTTGTCAGACTCACAGGTGGTGACTCTTTGCTATTGGCCTTGGAGGAGTTTTTCTCACAGGCCAGATTGCCTGCTCCCCCTACTTGCATATAAAGTTTAAGGTAACACCTTTTTAGAAAAGTGTGCGACACCAAAAGCCCCTGGCATCGGCACCCCCTCCTCCAGCACGTGTCCCATTATTCTGCTGAGTCTAACCTGGAGGCTGATTGATTGATTGATTTCTGAAGCATAGAAATTGTGTGATTAGGAGACATAATTGGAACTCTGCAGAGAGGGCCATTGTGAAGCAGCATCCCAAGGGAGCAGGAGAAAGTCTCCAAAGGGCTGAGCAGGTCCAGGTACCCCAAACAGTCTGTCCTCTGACCCCTGGAATGCCTGGGGCTCGAAAACCACATCACCATCCTTTCCAAAGCTTAAAGGCTCAATCCGCTCTATACAATGCAGTGAAACTACCTCAAGGCTATAGATTGTTGAAATGAACTGATTAAAGGAATCCACACCACAATTTATGAACCACATTCTGATGGCGGAAATGAACACTGGCTGCGTGATTTAAGATGCTCTCCATTCAAGTGTAGAAACAGCTGTGTTATCCAGCAGTGCTTTGTTTTTAACTTCTGCATTTCGCTTAATGACCGTTGGACACATTCAGCCTGGTGCTGACCTCTGAATCATGACCAAGTCATAGAAATTGAGGCGCGGGGGTGGGGGGAATAGAATGAATTGTGGATGTTACAGGGGCAAATTAGGGAAGAATTCTTGAAAAAGATACCAGCCAAAGAAACGTTCGCAGGCTGGCATTCACAAAGAAATTATTTTGTTTGTTGAATCAAGTGTTTGTTAATTTAAAAAAGAAGAGAAGAGAAGGAAATGATTATTCACCATCGGCCAGAATTAGGGCTAGGCATTTGGACACATACCTTACCACAGGGAGATTTTATCTAGCTGGTTGGAGCAGAAAGGTTTCTTGAGTGGGGAAGGACCCAAGATGGGTTTTGTGAGGGGGTTGGGGTTTGGGGTTCAGTGCTGGGAGAGAGGGTCCATTGTGCTGGTAGTAGCTTTTACATGGGGAAGGAGAGAGTGCAGGGAGACAGCGACAGAAGCCTGGAGACAAATGTCTCTTGTCACTTCTCTGGCCGTTGTGTCGTGGATGATGGAGTATTGCCCAGAGCAACGGTGGGGAAAGGGAAGACCACCATGCTTGTGTTTTCACAGCATGCCATTAGGAGCTGACATTATCCAAGTTACTTGGTTAAAATAGACACATCAGAAAATGCAGGGGCCAAAATGAATCATCCTCACTCTGCCTTCCACCGCAATGAACACCTTGGCTGTTTTTTTCCATTAGTATTTTTCTGTTCCTCTGAAAGTACTAGGTGCTTTTATAAGACATTTGAGAAATAAAGTAAAGCAGAAAAAAAAAAAAACCCAGTTGTACCACTGAAACACAAATGCGCTTACATTTTGGTATATTTTCTCCCAAACGTAGATTGTTTTAACACAGGCAGAAACCATACTATATGGCCTATTTGGTGTCCTCGTCTTTCACTTATATTAGGTCATAAACATTTCCAACTTATCATACTTTAGAACCATTGTTTTTAGAGGGAGGTAATACTCACCCAGGGTATGTATGAGAATTGACTTTCTTATTCCTTTCCCTACTCTGGGTAGATCAGTTGTCCTCTATTTTTTCCCCTAAATATAACAGCTCTTACTAATATGACCTTTGTGCATTTTCTCTTAAACTCTTTCTTGGAATTTTGATTCCACTCATCAAGTGGCAGAATTAACAGCCAGAGAAAATGAACAAATAGGAAGTCCGTTTAATAGAAAGAAGAGTTAACTGGGATTGAGATGGCCAGGCTCTGAAAAACATCCAATATATGTATTCGGTGTTTTTCATTTCTCCTTCCAAGTCCCCGTCCTATCCGTATCCACCTTGCTTCCTACCCCTGGATGCACATCTGCATCAACGGGCTTCCTTCCCTCTGGCTTCAGGTTGGTTTGACAAATGGGAATCCACAGCAGGGAACTGGAGGAGGGGATGAGAGTGAGGAATGAGGTCAGCGTGAGTGCCTATTCCCCTGACCCATTCCCTGCAGGTTTGATTTGGGATGGCTGCATTCTTCGGCTAAAGAATATGGCTCCGGGTAGGCATTGGGCAGCCCTCTCCACATGGAGCTCTCCTTCCAGGTGTGATAACTGTTCTCTCCTCATCATTCTTCAGCCCTAAAGGTGTAACTGTGCATTCCCTCTAGAGCTGGGGCATTTCCTATCCTTTGTGATTTCCTTCACCTTTGCACATGGAGTTTTTTATTACTGCTTCTAGAAATCACCCAACTTGAGTGTGCCTGGATGCTGATGGATATGATAGCCTTATCTTTAGTTTTGATGGAAATTCTCAAAACTCTCAAATTCTTAAAGTTATAAAGCCTTATAACTTTATTAATGGGATGACTTTCTTTTGTGACATTTCAATATTTTAATTTTTTTTCTTTGCAGCTGCACTCATTGAAAGCTAGTACTGACTGAGCAAGCAATAGGTTTCAGAGGAAGCTTCTCTCTTGCAGTCACTTAATTAGAAAAGAATGTCATTTTTTTTTTCTTCATAGCCAGCCAGCTCCAGTGGAAATAACTTTTCCCCATCTTTGTATTTGGATGAAAGAATTAGCAGAACTCCTTGGGGAAGAGAATATTGCCTCTTTCCATGACCGGGGGAGGTTGTACTTGGCTGGACCTTGGTCGTCATAACCACCCAATAAAAGCGGTTTCATTTATTGATGTCTTTGCTTTGCCGATACTGTGCTAAGCCAGTCACAAATATTTATCTCAAATGAACCACACGGTGAGTTTGTGACCGCAGTGACATTATTATCCCCAATTTATAGCTATTTAATGTTATTAGTAATAATCTAGATAATCTTCTTTTTTTTTTATTTAAAAAAAAATTTTTTTTTCAATGTTTTTTATTTATTTTTGGGACAGAGAGAGACAGAGCATGAACGGGGGAGGGGCAGAGAGAGAGGGAGACACAGAATCGGAAACAGGCTCCAGGCTCCGAGCCATCAGCCCAGAGCCCGACGCGGGGCTCGAACTCACGGAGCGCGAGATCGTGACCTGGCTGAAGTCGGACGCTTAACCGACTGCGCCACCCAGGCGCCCCTAGATAATCTTCTATATGGGCTCTCAGGATTCCTTCCCTGTCCCCAACGAGGCAGAAAGATCCTGAGCCTGAATTTGTCTTCTGGCTATGGTGATAGCCCCATGTGTCTTTCCACAAAGGTAGGGGTCTCTCCACTGTAGGAAGCTGTTTAGAATGTCTCCTTCGGAGAAAGTGTTCAGTTTTCTCCAGTCTGTTTTGATTCCCCCCCCGCCCCCCATTCTTGGTCCTAAACAGAGAAGCTGGCTTTGCCTCCTTTTTCTTACTGGCACTTCTGCCTTTGTTGGAGACATAGACAGGCACCGTGGTGGTGGTGAAGATTGACAAGGTGGTACTTGCCCTCATATCTTAAATATGTATTTGTTGACTCAGAGGATAAGCCTGTGGCCTCATTTAACCAGATGGTCCCCATCAACCTATGCCTTTGTTTCCCCCACTCAAGGCGACCATCTCCTTGAATGTCGTGTTACTGGTTAGTACTTCCTTTCTCTCTGTTTATGCAGTTTTATTGCATCTATATGTACTCTTAAGGAGTGTAGCTTTAATTTTAGTAGTTTTTAACTTCATAAAGGGGGTATCTGCCTTATGCGGTCTTTTTGGACTTTTTTCACTTACTTACGCCGTGCTTCGTGCAGGTTACTTCAGATCACTGCAGTGGATAGATTTTTACTTCCATCCAGTATCTCGATATGTGAGTACACCATAGTCTGCCCATCTGCTGTCCAGTTGGTGGCCAGTTATTTGGGTTGCTTCCAGGGTTTTGCTTTTGAGAACAGAGCTGGTTTCTGTATATTAATCTCCTATTCGGTTACCTTGATAACCACTCATCTCACATTTCAAAATCTCTGAAAACATGAGTCTTGCAGTCTTGAACCGGTGTTTTAAGATTGCTCTCAGCCAGACAACAGGTGTGATGTGACTGTCCTTGTCTGAATGTGTGTGAACTCGGTCTTGACTGCTGATACAGCTGTCAACTGAGTGATGAGCATCGTTACCATAGGTCTGGTTGCCATTTAAAAATGTCTGCAGACGGGGCGCCTGGGTGGCTCAGTCGGTTAAGCGTCCGACTTCAGCTCAGGTCACGATCTTGCAGTCTGTGAGTTCGAGCCCCGCATCGGGCTCTGGGCTGATGGCTCAGAGCCTGGAGCCTGCTTCCGATTCTGTGTCTCCCTCTCTCTCTGCCCCTCCCCCATTCATGCTCTGTCTCTCTCTGTCTCAAAAATAAATAAACGTTAAAAAAATTAAAAAAAAAAATGTCTGCAGAACAATCACACCGTAATTTGGCATCAAAGTGAAAAGTTACGAGACCCACGGAAAGGGTTGGACACGACAGCAGGTGTAGACATTTCTTAGTAGTGGGGCAAATGCCTGCCATTGGAGCGATGAGTGTAACGCCATATCTTGTTGCAAAACAACGAATAAGTGCGTTAAAGGACTTGAGAAAGGAAGATGGACTCAGCTGATGCTGTGTCTAGTTTTGTGACCAAGATATGCGTGAAAGGTTTTGATTTGGGGTCTTCACACTTGCTCTTCTTCTGTGCAGATTGCTCTCTTCCCAGGTCACTGCCTAGCTCCCTTCCCGACGTCCTTCACATCCGAACTCGTAGGTCACCTTCTCAGCCCGCTCTTCCCTGACCTCACTGTCTCAGATTGCGATGCATCTTCTCCCTATTCAGACCCTTCTCTACATGAGTCACCTTCTTGTCTCTTTTTACTATTGGATATAGGATATATTTTATCTTTCTTGTTTATTATCTGTCCCCCACTAGGATTTTTGTCTGCGGCCCACTGCTTTATCTCAGGCACGGAGGTCAGAGCCTAGAACAGAAGAGCCAGTACCCTCCAAGATAGGAGCACTCGAGTTCCTTCCATGCCTGCTGAGGCAATTGGCCTTGGGAGGCTTATGGTCTGAGTATCAGGGACAACTTGTTGTAATGTTGTAAGTAATGTTGCTTCTGCCTGACAAATACTGGTAGCTTCCCAGGTGGTCCTGGAAGGCTCCTTCCTGCCCTCCATCCTGTGGCTTCTATATTGATTAGAACTAAGACTCCAAGCCCAGTAAAGCCCAGGATGTAAGGCCTTCCAGACTCTGTCTGCGTGGGCATGTGTGCAGATACTGGGACCACGTGGGAAGGGACAGTATGGCTCTATTCTCTATCAGGACAGAGAACTGGAGTTTTACTGAGACATGGCCGATTTGGTTTTCAGCCCAAGACTGTATTGACTCTTTTTTTGTTTTTTTAAAGTTTATTTATTTATTTTGAGAGACTGAGAGTGAGAGGGAAAGAGGCAGAGAGAGAGGGGGAGAGAGGATCCCAAGGAGGGTTCTCACTGTCAGCACAGAGCCTGGCACGAGGCTTGAACCCACAGACCGTGAGATCATGACCCGGGCCGCAGTCAAGAGTCAGACACTTAACCCACTGAGCCACGTGGGTGCCCCAAGACCCTGTTGACTCCTACCCGTGGGTGGCGGCTGTGGGCTTGACGATTGGCCCCAGAACTGTAGCGGCTTTGCCTCCCTGGGACACAGGTTGGTCTGTCGTGTTTGTTCTCCGGGTGAATTCGGGCCATTGCCGAGACTCTTTCCCTGGCTTATTGATTGAGTCGCTGTGCTTCCCTTGTCTGCCTTCCCAGGGCTTCTGAGGATGAGAGGGTCTTTTTATTCATAAAATGGGCCTCTTGCACAGAGAAGCAGCAGGCAGAGCAGTGGATTTTCTCCTACTTAAATCCTCGAAGCAAACCGAACGAAGGTGGTTTTAAAAGAGTTCGGGGGCAGACTCTGGAGAGAACGTCACAAATGGAACCGAGATGCTGCGGAGAGTGTCTGCAGCCATGTGGAGACATTTTCTGGCTTCTCTTCTGGGGGAGGGAGGGTGGGGCATCGATCCCCTAGTTCTTCCCCCCACCCTGCACGCCTTCCTAACTCTCCAGCCCGATGCTGGAGTAAGCGCCCGTCTCTGCAACAGAGGGTTCTAGCTGGGGCCTCTGAATTCCTGGGAGGAAGGTGCCCTCAAAAGCTCAATGATGTGTACACCTGCCACTCAATAATCAATAATCAAACACAGCAGAGGGAAAGTGGCCCTGAAGATCAGTTGGCGGTGGCTTAGAGAGCTGTGGGTTTTGTGAAGGGATGTGGGCCATGTTTGGTTCATTGGACAAGAAAGGAACAGATTCAGATTCACTTGTCTGGGGGTGGGTGGTGGTAGTTACGGACCTTGATTTTTTTTTTTTTTTTTTTTTTTTTGTAGGGAGGGTTTTTATTCCTTTTAAGGGGGTGTTTATTTATTTCTTTAAAATATTTTTTAAAGTTTATTTATTTAGTTATTTATTTTGAGAGGGGAGGAAAGGGCACAGAGAGACATGGAGAGAGAGAGAATCCCACATAGGCTCTGCACTGCCAGCACAGAGCCTGATGTGGGGCTCGAACCCACGAACCAACTGTGAGATGATGACCTGAGCCGAAGTCAGACGTCCAACCGACTGAGCCACCCAGGTGTCCCACCCCTAAGAGGGTGTTTCCCAGCTCAGAAACAGCAGACAGGGTGCAAGGTGTAATACCTGAAAAACTGGAGTTGAGACTGGGAGGGAAGATTATTCTATTTGAGCCTCATACAAATCCTGTAACATAGATACAAAAGGTACGTGGCCTTGACCCAGAAAATTAAGACCCAGAGGGGGGCACTGATGGCCATGGAGCATGTGCAGTAGCCGGCAAACGTGCCAATTTCCATTCAGGTCTCACTCTTGAGTTACAAGGGGGCAGATCGAGAGCCGCTGGAGTCTGGGCTCAGCCTTATTCTGTGCTTTGCCAACACTGGGGTGGGTGAAGACACGGAAAGGTGTGTGGCTCTTTGCTTTAGGTCGAGTTGGAAAGACAAGGCCGCCATGAGGAAATTCAAACAAATACAGCAGCTAAATAGTTTTGAAACCCAAGGCACAGTTCACGGTGGTGGGGATCAGTGAATGACACAGGCCGACAGCCTCCATAGTTTCTTGCATGCATACCAGCCTAAAAGTATTTTGAAAAACAATGAATTCCCTTTATACACCCTGAGGTTGACATTCAGATTTTTCTTGGGAAGTTTAAGTGGTTGTGAAGAATATTACTTTTGGCATATTATGAATGGTTTTGTTTTTTTTTAAATGTTTATTTATTTTTGAGACAGAGACAGAAAATGAACGGGGGAGGGGCAGAGAGAGAGGGAGACACAGAATCGGAAGCCGGCTCCAGGCTCCCAGCTGTTAGCACAGAGCCCGACATGGGGCTCGAACTCACGAACCGTGAGATCATGACCTGAGCTGAAGTTGGACGCTCAACCGACTGAGCCCCCCAGGCGCCCCTGGATGTTTATGTTTTATAATAGAAATTTTACATGTTAAAAACATTGTATCCAGTGGAATCTAAATGCCATAACGAGTTGATAGCTGTCATTATTCATTTAGGAATGGGTGGGAAAAAATTCCGTAAATTTCCCATTAGCCTCCCTTTTTCCTTGAGCTTACAATTTTTATTTCCACAGAGAATTTTATTCTAATGACATATATTTTTATGCTTTAAAAACTTTTATTGACCTTTTCAGCATGGTTCTCTGTAGGTAAACATATATACATTGAAGTCAAAAACATGGCTTCTTGGCCCTCTAAGGCTGTTAGGACTTAAAGAAAGTCTTCTAGATTGAATTTGCAATTTAACTATTATTAATATAATTGGTCCACATCACAGAAATTCTTATAAAATATGAGAATTATTGAGCATAAAAAGTAACATTTTATTGGACAGCGTCTCTTAGGAAGATGGATAGGGCTTTTTAGAAAGGCTCTCCAAAAGAAGGACTTATTACCATAATGATGCCGGGTTCAGCATTAATTCTGTTCTTAGTTTTCATTTTTTTATAGATGTAAGTTCTGAGAAACCTTGCTCACACGTGAATAAATTGATGGGAATAAGAGAGGTTTGCTACAGCAGCGTCACTCAATTATTTAAACTCTTGAGTTATGTGCCAAAAATCACACGGCAGTTTGTCAGGAAATGTATTTTTGATTATCTGTGAGCTGACAACCCAGTTAAGTCCTGCTGTAATACTGTCGCAAGCTAAGAATTGGAAGCCGCTGGACTCATGGGGGGCTCTGACCCCGACATTAAGGGGCCTTCACTTTCTCAACACTTAACTTCCTTTTCTGATGATCCTTCGTGTGGTGCCCCGGAGTGCTTGGACTTGGGGACGATGTAGGACATTCAGGGCGACGGGAGGCGGGCTTCCCTTCTGTAAAGTGGGGTGGAAGGGGGTGGGGGGGGGGCGGGTGAGCCAGGCACTGGGAGCATCTCTGGGCACCAAGAACGTACTCCGCTCGGATTTAGAAAGAGAGCACAGATGAACTTGGAGAATCTGGAGGTGGATGGCTTTGCAGCCATCCGTGAGGCTGATCGCAGAGCTTCTGACGCGCTCACAGCCTAGCGTGGTCGCCGACACGGAGCACGTGAGCTCAGGGCTGCGCGGGTCACAGGCAGTGGGGGGCCCGGGGCAGGTTGGCTGAGGGGCTGAGGTCGCCGGGCCTCGCGGAGCCCCGTGTGAAAGGGATGCGGTTTAGACTGAGGGAGGGGAGAAGGTGTCACGTATCAGTTAACAGCGTGGGTTTTGGAGTTTGTGCTCCTTTCAGATCTTGGCCCTGGCCGGCGGGCGCAGAATCTTGGGAGTTCTCCGTTTGTCATGTGCGGCGTGGCGATGATAACAGCACTTCGAGCCTTCCACTCCTGGCAAGGCCTCCCCTCCCGAAAAAGACGAAGCGTCTGTAGGTCGGGAGTGTGCGTAGGCTGAGGAAGCCAAGAGGCAGCCCAGCGAGGGAGCCAGAGGTTGTTGGCGATCAGTCCGCTCCTCCTATTCCCACTCCTGCTCCAGAGCAAATTACGGTCCTTGGCAGAAAATGAAACTTACTTCAAACTTGTTCTTCCCACAATTACTTGGATAGACTGTTGCTTTACAAGTGTTGTGTTTCCTTTCCGTTTCAGTTGCTGGGTGGGTGTGTTTGTCAAGCTGGGAGGATCAGGGCATGTTTTACGTCACAATTTGTTACCTTAACTTATAACTTCAATATTGAGACTTCGGACGTGCGGACGTGCGTGCATGGTCCTCAAGAAGTAGCGGAGGTGGGCAGGTGCTGTTAAAATATGTCATTCCCAAACGGTGGCTCTTCCTCTCGATGGTGGCCAGTCAGTTACCACAGTCCCAGGAAGCGTAGGCCAGACCCGGCAGGGTCTGAACGTCGATCCCACACAGCAACCACCCGGACGGCTGTATTAAACACTGATGACTGGCTCCCACCTAATAGGTTCTGAGTCATTGGTCCGGGGTGAGGCTGGGGCACCCCGATATTTATGAGCTGCCCAGGTTATGACAATATGTAGTCAGGGCTGAGAACCCGTGGGGCTAGAAGAACGCTCGGTTTCAGGTAAGCCGAGTAAAGGTTTACTTCTTTTGGGTGGGTTGTGTTATGCCTGGTGAGAAAAACAGGGCTAGTCGATTCTCTCGGGGCTTGGACTTTCTAACCATTGCAATTGCCTTTAGCCAGTTGCCGACTAGTGATGTTGCTAGGCGTTAATAGAGCCCTCTGTCCGTTGGTCTGACCCCCTCTGTGATGGACATAATAACGCTTTCTTTCAGAATTTTCCTGGGGATTAATAGATTTGTGAAATGTTTAGAACAGTTGCTGGCATTGACAAAGAGCTACAGAGGTGCTTTCTAAATAAAAGCTAATTTGTTCCAAATGCACTCAACATGACTCATTTCTTTTGTGGACGGCCTGTCAGCGATAGATCCCCAGGACCTTGATTCATGGGCCCCGGCCTCTTTGGCCAACTTCTTCAGCAAAGGTACACAAAGTGACTTGATTTGTTTCTGGACATTTATCCATGAGAAACAAACGTGTGGCACAGCTCAGTCTCTACCATTTCAGTGATGACGAATGTCAGGGGAGCAGTAGAGAGCAGAACAACATATAATTAGCCAGATAGGCAATGCGGTAGGGTTTAACATTGGCTTTTAGAGAGCTTTTATTTTCCTTGACTATTGGCCAACCTATTTTTTTAATTAATTAATTAATTTATTTATTTATCTATTTATTTATTTATTTATTTATTTATTTATTTTTGGCCAGCCTATTTTAAACTACTACTTTTTGAGTCTGTTGTTTCGGGTGGTGATGACGGGGTTGAAATATCCAGAATAACCCAGAGAATGTCCGTGTCAACATGAGGGATGCTGTGTCTCCTGAGGTCTGGGCAGGCCGGCTTCACGGGCAGTTAGTTGTTCCGTCTGAGGTCATGTTCTCGGAGGGGCCCTGAGCTTGGTCAAAATGCCCTACTGTCACCACCTTGAAATTCTTAACTGGTTTTTTTTTTTTTTTTTTTAAGTTTATTTTTGTTTATCTTGAGAGAGGGAAAGAATGGGGAAGGGCGGGGGGAGAGAGAGAGAGAGAGAAAGAGAGAAAGAGAAAGAGAATTCCAAGCAGGCTCCACACGGTCAGTTGGAGCCTGTTGAGATCGTGACCCGAGCCGAAATCAAGAGTAGGACGCTTAACCGACTGAGCCACCCAGGTGCCCATCTTAACAATTTGTCTTTGAACTTAGGTTTTGTAAGTGAAGTCTGACTGGACAGCGGAGTGTCTGTATGAGTGGAGGAGACACGTGTGTGTATCTGCTGTGGGTCCTTGTCTGCCTCATGGGCACATAGGTTTCATGATGCCCGTGAGCACAGGATTCCAGGGGACACACTGCACACGGGCCTCAGCAAGACTCCAAGAGGGACAGGATAAGCACCTTACATCTATGGCTGAATCAGCAGGGACACTGATAGCTTTGAGAGGCTGATTCTTGTCTTCAAACCAGAGCCTGCTTTGAAGGCAGAAAGAAGGCGATGTCGTTCTAAGAAGCACAAATGACCGTGGGACTCTCTCATATCTTTTTTCACTTCTCTGTGTGAGCAAACCATTTATGCTGAAAATGATGCACTAGAAGGAACGAGGAGGGCAGGGGCACCCCAGAGTTCCTTTTTCTTTCAGTCCTCCTGCCTTGTCAATAGCCGAAGGTAGACAGATATCAAAAAGTGAGCTAAAGACAGTTAAACTAGTTTTGTGCGGCATTTCTCCTGCTCTGGTAGGAATGTAATGCATGTGTACATGTGAGCTACAGAATACAAATTGGGTCATTCTGGTAATTCTGCAGAGGAGTTAAATTGCATTTAAACTGGCATTGCATAGGGGCACCTGGATAGCTCAGTTGGTTAAGTATCTGACTTCGGCTCAGGTCATGATCTTGCAGTTCATGAGTTCGAGCCCCGCAACGGGCTCTGTGCTGACAGCTCAGAGCCTGGAACCTACTTTGAATTCTGTGTCTCCCTCTCTCTCTGCCCCTACCCCGGTCATGCTCTGTCTCTCTCTCTCTCTTTTTCAAAAATAAACATTAAAAAACATTTAAACTGACATTGCCATAAAGTAAAGATCAGCGGTAAAATTCATGCTCACCATTTAAAACTCAGGTTTTCTCTGGGATGTTACATAGCAAATAAAAGGTACCATGATCATTTGAGAGACTGCAGAATAAAGGGAAAGCTTTATATTTTAGTCCCTTCATATTTAGTCCCCAGCATTCCCCCCGCCCCACATCAATCTTTTGACCAAGACATCTCATGTTTTCCTTTTATACTGGCCCCTGCAGATGAGGTAGGCTAGACTATGTCAGTGATGGCGGGGGGCGGGGGGGGGGTGTCATTCTGCACTGGTTCAAAATTGTTAAACTTCTCTTAAGCAGCTGTGCAAACAGATTTTTCAGTCTCTTATGGTGAACATCTTCTGCTTTCTCAGCATCTATTTGTTCATTTTTTCAGATTTCTTTTGGCAATCCTCCCTCCCCGCTTCTCCCCCCGGGGTAGGGCCATGCCTGCAGCTCAAAGCGGGAGCAGGACCAGGAGTGAGGTCAGTCACCAGGACATAATCTCTTGGCCTTAGTGATTGGTTCAGGGATGGGCATGTGACCCAAATCAGAGCCAATGGAATGCAAGGAGCCTCAGGAAGGCTGCTTGAGAAAGAGATTCTCATTCATATTGGAACCTGGAAGCAAGTTCCAGGCTGCTGCTGTCTTGCCACCGTGTGCAGCCTGAGAAGCCAATCTAGCTTCTTGGAGAGAAACCGAGTTTTTGTGACAATGTCTGAATTATTATAAAATGGAGCCTGAAGCCACATCTACCCTTTTTTGTTACACAAGCAATAAAATCTCTTTGTTTTTACCTAGTTTAAAAAAATTTTTCAAGTTTATTTATTTTGAGAGAGAGAGAGAGAGAGGGAGAGAGAGAGAAAATGTAAACGAGTGGGGGAGGGGCAGAGAGAGAGGGAGAGGGAGAATCCCAAACAGGCTCTGTGCTCACCGTGGAGCCCAACGTGGGGCTTGATCTCATGACCATGAGATCACAACCTGAGCTGAAATCAAGTATTGGATGCTTAACCACCCAGGCGCCCCTTAGCTAGTTTTTTCTTGTCACTCATAACCAAAAAGAATCTGGATAAATAACATGTGTTAGATTATGGCGTTAATGTTCTCTTTGAATTTCTGTAGCTTGTACAAATAAGACAATAATGGTGACGTAGCAGGATAATTTTTTTTTGAGATATTAAAATTATATATATTTTTTTCTCTTTGTTTTTCCCATTCAGTTAGGGAGAAGGTTTTAGGTTTTCCTTATTTGGGGGAGTCATGTGATACTGCAGGAAGCAGGCATTGTATGAAGAATATCTTGCTTTCCCAATTTCTTTCTTTTCTTTCTCTTCTTTCTCTCTTTTCTTTCTCTCTTTTTTCTTTCCTTCTTTTTCTCTTTTCTTTTCTTTCTCTCTTTTCTTTCTTTCTTCCTCTTTCTTTTCTCTTTTCTTTTTTTCTTTTTCCCTGCCTTTTCTCTTCTCTTCTCTTCTCTTCTCTTCTCTTCTCTTCTCTTCTCTTCTCTTCTCTTTTATTTTATTTTATTTTATTTTATTTTATTTTATTTTATTTTATTTTATTTTATTTTATTTTCTCTTCTTTTCTCTTCTTTTCTCAAAGCTCAGTTAGCCCAGGATCACAAACTGGCCTTCATAGGGCCCATGTTGGCCTGAAAGGCATTTTTAGGGGAACCTCTATAGCATTTTAAAGATTGGACAATTTCATCTAAGCATCTGGATTTCTGAAATCTCCAGGAAATCTGGTCCTGAAATTCTTGTATGACAGCTTTGAGCTGGTGCTGAGGAGCAGGTCTCCCCTTTGCTTCATCCCCTGCTGATTTCACTCACTTATGTGCTCTCACTTATGGGCCCTGAAGCCATTTTACTTGGTGGCTGCTGACTGAAGCCCACTGGAGAAGAATGAGTTGGAGGAGAGTAGGGACGCTGATGGGAGAAGTTTTAAAGGAGATGAAAAGATTTACGCAGATTTAAGAAGAAATTCCACAGGCTGGGGCAGGAGAAGGGAAGCCTTTGTTCTCAATGGGATCCTGAGCAGGATCCTGAGCCTTGCTCTTTGGAAACGCTCCAAAAGTCTTAGAGATGATGGCCGCCTTTACCCCAGGGGGAGTGCATCGTAGGCAGGGGCAGTGGGCATCCCAGAGATGCCGGGTGCTGCACTTGGTGTGGAAGGGGCAGAGCGAGTAAAGCTGAGGGCAAGAAGTGTCTTTCTGCAGCTGCTGTGGACGGACAGCCAGACGCAGCAGCTTCCCAGTTGGGGCATGGCCCTAAAGGAGCAGGCAATGGTGGTTAATGGTTGTGATTTTAGCGAAACACTAGGAATGATCAGGGCTGAATTTTGTAGCCACCCAACAGAACGAGGGCTTCGACTCAAAAAATCAGTTGATGGCAAATAAAGAGATCTGATGCGTTCTGCATATCTGAGTTTTTGGAGGGCAGGCATCTCCTTTCAGACTCAGGCTTGAGCGTCAGATGGACTTGTGTTGAGATCTCAGTTCTTGCAGTAACAAGCTGTGTAGTGTGGGCTCGTTTCTGGTCTTTCTGTGACTGGTCTCTTCGTTGGTCATCTGGTGCTTGTAACACCTGGCTTGTGGGAATCCTGACGGTTAACTGACCCAACGAAGCTGAACGCACTTAGCACAGGGTCCAGCACATGGGCACTCCATAGACAGGACCACTTTCCTTCTAGTCCTTATGCGTGTATGTATTTTTATGTTTTTAATTTTTAGAAATAAAAATTGCCTATGTTTAAAGTATATGTGATGTTTTGATGGATGTAGGCATCATGAAACAATGACTGCAGTCAAGGTCATACACATCCATCACCTCACAGTTACTTTTTTTTTTTTTTTTTTGGTGTTGAAAGCACATTAGATCTGCTCCCAGAATAGTTCAAGTATACGATACAGTATTATTACCTGTAGTCACCATGCTGTGTTGTATCTCTAGAGCTTCTCTCTATGTAAGTGAAACTTTGTGCCCTTTGAGTAACAGCCCCTCATTTCCCCCAGACCCCAGCCCCTGGCTGCCCCCATCCTGGTCTCTGCCCCCATGAATTTGGCTATTTTAGATTCCATGGATCAGTGCGATCATGCAGAATTTGTCTTTCTGTGTCTGCTTTAGTGCACTTAGCATAATGCCCTCAAAGTCCGTCCGTGTTGTTGCAAATGGTAGGATTTTCTTTTTTAAGGCTGAATAATACTCCGTTGCCAAGTACACGTTTTTGTGAAGCAGTTATCTCAGTTACGTCTTCTTACGCTTTGCACTTTGTCGTTTCGTGTATGAATTTTTCAGTGTTGTTGCAGAGTGTTTACAGCTGTTGCAGTGAATATTGGCATCATCCTTCTCTGAATGGAAAGAATAATAATAATAACCAGAGTGATCCAATTAGTCCTCCGTCATAAGCATTGTGCTGGTCACTTTGGATATATCATCTTGACCGTTAAAATTCTGTGGGTTCATTTTCATTGCGTTTATTTCTGGGATTACTGCCCCTGATGGCATTTAGAAGGCATACTTTTCCATCTCTGGCTCCTCTCCCCTTGGCAGGCAACAGCATCTAGCTAGAATTTAGTAACCAGGCTCATTCTTATTATATTTATTTTTGGATTTACGGTCTGCTCGCGATTTATATGGGCAGGCGTTTCCATGACTCGCCCCTGTCTGGCCTCCTGCTGGAGACGCAGGGGGATTGCGTTCTGCTGTCCTCTTGAAGTCAGGCATGGTCATGTGACCTGCTTTGGCCAATGAAATGTGAGCCGAAGGCGCCCTTGAGACTTCAGTGGGAAAGCGCTCAGCAGCGCCTGCTCCGCCCTCCAGCTGGGGACCGTAGAGTCACATGTTAATTTGGCGGGTGTTAGGTGGACGCAGCCTGGAAGTTCTGGGTCTACAGAGCACTGCGGGACCGCAGAGGGGGGCCTGGGGTCAGCCACGAAGTGAATTTGTAGTGTGGCGGGGCGCTGAGAATTTGGAACGGCTGGTTTCTGCCGCAAAACTCAGCCTATCCTGACCAATGCAGCAGGTGGCAGTGGTTTTGCAGTTCTAGGAATGGATATCCATTTCCCATTAAAAAAAAAAAAAAAAAAAATTCAGTTTAAAAAGATACACTCTTAAAAATGTTGACTCGATTTCAAGACCGGTTGTAAGTTGATCTGGCAGTCACCACGAAGATGATACAAAGACCACTAAAATTTGGGAAAGGCAGGTTTGATGGAAAATGGCAGAAAGTACGGAGTGCCCAAAGAACTCTTGGCTTTAGGGGAGACAGGGTTGTCTTCATCTCGTTTTTGTACATTGTGTTTAAGCTGGACATGGGTTTGGGGGAGGCCGTTGGGAAAAGCAGTGACGGGGAGGGAAGTGGCTGAGTGCGGTTAAAAGTTTGAGGAGGGAGTAGAAGCTTCTGGTGAAGTCTGATGGGATGTGATTTTATTGAAAATACTGAGAAGGGTTAGATGGATGAGCATAGATATAAATAGGGCTCTCTTGGCAAATGCTTTCAGCCAGACATCCACTGTGTTTTTCTACTATCCTTATAAAATTGTGCTCGCTGTAGTTTGTTACCTACACTTGGATGCAGGAAAGCGCCATTCTTTAAAATGGCAGCCTCAACATCTCAGAATCCAGGAAGGGCCTTGTGTGCCTGGCTGCTGGGACCGAGCCCAGCCGTGGTGACAGAGGTAAACCTGTTTAATCAGAGAGCAAGGATTTATCCGAACGTTCTGGATGTGGGCAGCGTGCGATGATATTCAACAAAATGACCCGTGAGGGTTTCTGCTCTTTTCATCCCCCTCACCCAGTTACTGTTTTGAGTGATTCATTGCTGCTTGTGCAAGTTTTAGCCAAGCTGCCTTAGGTAATTTTTACATAATATTTATAAAAACCTTCCTGTAATTGTGACTCATGGTCATACTTCTACTCAGAATTGTGTTAAAAGCTGAGCATTTCAGGGAGAAAAAAGTCTGAGCGATGTGGAAGGCTTTCAGAGAATTCAGTTAAGGGAGACAGGAGAGTCAAGGCCATTACCTCTTGCAAATGCCCTTAGTCACTGACACCCCAGTGACACAGATGCTGATTATATTTCTTTTATATTTCCTCCTTTTTTTTTTTTTTTGGTATGAAAAATCAGTAACATATGCATGTCTGTCAAAATATTCAGATACTACCCAAACAGACAAAGCAGAAAGAAGAGGTTTTCTTGTCTCCTTCACTTTGCAGATGTGATGACTCTTAACTCTTTAGTGTGTGTCCTTTTATGCCTGTCTGTATGAACACTTATAATTTTTATTATTATATTTTATATTATATTTTTATTATTATTTTTATTAGCTGATTACAACTATGTTTTCCCTAAAGTAACACATAGTCCATATGGAAAATACCCAGAAGCATTAAAAAAAGAAAAAAAACACGTATCCCCAACTTTTTTTTTTCAGCTCTTTCACTTATGTGAAATTTCGAGTAGGATCATAAAATGGCTCTGTGGACTCTAACACTTTTATTACCCTTTTTCAGATAAAACCATTTGGGCTTACCTCTCCCAAGGTCACATAGCCTACAAATGACCCAGCTGGGATTTGCACCCAAGTTTGTCCGATTTCATAGCCCCTATCTTTGGTAACCATGCCATATTACTACCTTTATTCTTTTTCTTTTAATGTTTATTCATTTTTGAGAGAGAGAGAGAGAGAGAGAGAGAGAGAGAGAGAAAGAAAAAGCTGGGGAGGGGCAGACAGAGAGGGGGAGACAGAGGATCCAAAGCAGGCTCCACACTGCCAGCACAGAGCCTGATGTGGGGCTCGAACCCACAAACTGTGAGATCATGACCTGAACTGAAGTCGGATGCTTACCCGACTGAGTCACCCAGGCGCCCCATGTTACTACCTTTTTTATGTCAACAAACAGACCCACCCCATTAAAAAAATCTGCAGTGGGGGGCACCTGGGTGGTTCAGTCGGTTAAGCATTTGACTTCGGCCTCAGGTCATGATCTCATGGGTTCATGAGTTCCAGCCCCATGTCAGGCTCTCTGCTGACAGCTCAGAGCCTGGAGCCTGCTTTGAATTCTGTGTTTGCCTCTCTCTCTGTCTCCCCCCCCCCCCTTTCAGAAATAAATAAACATTAAAAAAATTTTTTTTAAATCTGCAGTGGTACAAGAAATGCAAATCAAACCCACAGTGAGCTATCACCTTAAGCCTGTTATAGTGCACGGCTATTCTATGCGCATTTCAGGGAGAAAAATGAGCGATGTGTAAGGCTTTCAGAGAATTCAGTTAAGGGAGACAGGACAGTCAAGGCCGTTATAAAAAAGTGTTGGCGAGGATGGGGGGAAAAAAGGGAACCCTTGTGCCCTGTTGGTGGGAATGTAAATTATGTAGCCATTATGGTGTAGCCATTATGGAAAACAGTATGGAGGTTCCTGAAAGAATTAAAAATAGAGCTACAATATGATCCAACCATCCCACTTCAGGGCATTTATTCAAAGGAATTGAAGTCACAATCTTGAAGAGATATCTGAGCTCCCATGTTCACTGCAGCCTTATTCACAGTAGCGAAGATACGGAACCAATCTAAATGTCTGTGGATGATGGGTTGTCATTCAGCCTTGAAAAAGAAGGAGGACCTACCACTGGCCATATCACGGATGGGCCCGGAGGACATCACGCTAAGTGAAGTAAACCCAACACGGAAAGGCGAACACTGTATCATCTCATTCATACGTGGAATCTACAATAGTCAAACCCACAGAAGCAGAGAGCAGAGTGGTGTGTTTGCCAGGGGCTGAGGGGAGAGGGGAACAGAGATGATGGTCCAAAGGTCCAAAGTCTCGGTTGTACAGGATGAGCAAGGCCTGGAGATCTAAGGTACAGCACGGTGTCTAGCTGCCAGTGTGTGTTGCGTACTTGAACTTGCTGGAGGGTAGCTCTGATGTTCAGGGGTCCTGTCGCCCGCGTGCCCACACACGCCCCCCACACAGTAATAATGATAAAGGGGATGAGAGGGCACTGGGGAGATGGTGGGTTGTGGACCTGGGGGTGGTGATGGTCTCACGGGCATATACTCGTCCCCAAACTCATGGCGTTGTGTACATGAAATACATACACCTTTTCCCTTGTCAGTCATACCTCAAAAAGTGGTTTAAAAGCTAAAATGAAAATCTCACTTGTCAGGGTACATGGGTGGCTCAGTCAGTGAAATGTCTGACCCTTGATTTCGGCTCAGATCATGATGTCACATTTCGTGGGTTCGAGTCCCGTGTTGGGCTCGGTGCTGACAGCTCAGAGCCTGGAGCCTGCTTCGGATTCTGTCTCCCTCTCTGCTGCCCTCCCTCCCCTGCTCATACTGTCTCTCTCTCTTTCTCTCAAAAATAAATTAACATTAAAAAAATTAGGATTAGTGTCTTACCCTCTGTGATTCATTTTGGGGGCTTGGGCAAGAGAAACTCAAATGGCCCCTTTATTTTTTTAAAATATTTATTTTTGAGAGAGAGAGAGAGAGAGAGAGAGAGAGAGGGAGGGAGGGAGAGAGAGAGAGAGAGAGAGAGAGATGGAGAATCTGAAGCAGGCTCTGAGCTGTCAGCACCGAGCCTGACGCGGGGCTCAAACTCGTGAACTGTGAGATCACGACTAGAGCCTAAGTTGGACGCTCAACCGACTGAGCCACCCAGGCGCTCCACAGATGGCCCCTTTAAAACTTATTGTTTGCCAAAGTACACACAAGCGTGAGGAGTTTTCATCCTCTGTCTCCTGGACCACTCTTACAGCTGCCCAGATGCTCTCTCTGCTTCTGGTCCTGTTCCTCCTGTGGCCCATTCTCCCAGAGGTTCCTAACAAAATCTTCCGTGGCTTCCTGTTGTTATGAGACTGTCAACTAAGTCACCTCTACCATCCACACGGCCCTGCCCAGTCTGGCCTCTGCCTGTCCTCCAGGCCCGCCTCCCTCCACACGTCCCCTTCCCCTAGTGCTCCAGCCCCACCGATGTCCTCTTCCTCCCACGCCCAAGGCCCTTCTCCCTTCAGCATCCTTGCACGGCTGGCACCTCCTCGTCTCTCTGGTTTTATCGCAAAAGCCACTTGTCCTGAATGGCCCTTCTCCGTCCCCCTTATTCATGTGGCACGTGGGAGCTTGCCTGTCTGCCTCAAGAGAGTCCATGATTAAATTTCCAAGAGGGTTGCAGACATAGTCCCTATTCAAAATAAAGTCATATAAAGTTACGATGAAGTAAGTTGCATTAAAAACAAAGGCGATCGGGGCACCTGGGTGGCTCAGTCAGTTGAGCGGCCGACTTCTGCTCAGGTCATGATCTCGCGGTCCGTGAGTTCGAACCCCACGTCGGGCTCTGTGCTGACGGCTCAGGGCCTGGAGCCTGTTTCAGATTCTGTGTCTCCCTCTTTCTGACCCTCCCCCGTTCATGCTCTGTCTCTGTCTCGAAAATAAATGTTAAAAAAAAATTAAAAAAAAAACAACAAAACAAAGGCGATCAACACTCAAGATTCTTTACTTCCTAGTTATCTTACTACATTTTAGTATTATCTGTGCTCTATGAGGTTCTGCAGTGCTTCTCCCTGTTTGCTGGACCTCTCCTGTGATGGCGGACTGCTGCACATCTCGTCCCGAGTCCCGTGACGCCATGTTGGTAGCTTGAACTCAACCGTGGTGCTGGTGGTTAAACGTGTGTCAGCAGGCCACCGCCTCGTCCCGGTCACTTTCAGTGGTATCCACTGGTTTATTTCCACCATAACTGTTACCACAGTTGATAGGGTCTTGTTATTTATTTGGTTGGGTGAGAGCCAGGAGAGCAGGGCCCTTCTTCGTCTTCCCTGCACTCTGCTCCTGTACCGAGCACAGCCATTGGTGTGGGTAGGTGCTCACACAACTAGCTGCTTTGATGCAAGAACTGAGAGTTGTGTGGAACAAATGCTCCAGGCATTCGGAATGCATCGATCACTGGTGCCCAGTGCCCGATGCACCAGCACAGGATTCCTGCAGAAGGCGGGCCTTTTCGCCGAAAAGTTAGCTCTTGATTAACAAAGAGAAGGGAGTTGGGACGCCTGGCTGGCTCAGTAGGTAGAATATTGTGACTCTTGATCTTGGGGTTGAGAGCTGGAGCCCCATATAGAGGTCAGTAAAAAAAATAATTAAATAAACTTTTGAAAAAGAAAGCAAAGGAGTTGTTCATAGTCCGCAGTCACCCCCAAGGTGTCGGGGAAACATGGGTTCTACCGGGAAACTCTGTCTGTCTGAAAATGTAGTTGGGTTTTCAAGGCAAACTTCATTTTTTTTTTTTTTCCTTCCTCCCTTGAGAGGAATTCATTGTGTTAAACAGAAGGATTTTCGTCTTGCGTTAAAGCACAAATGCCAATAATTCTAAACAAATGCTTTTAAAATATGGCCTTTTAATGCACCTATTGGGCTGTGTTTTTCTTTTACAGCACATAAAAGACCTTGTCCATTTCATTTTAAATGTTAAGGCACTCCGTGGGGGTTACTAAATGTGTCATTAACTTGCTCCTTACAGGGTCTGGAGCCATGAATGTGGCACCTGCTAGATGTTTTTATCGGTGCTTATGAAAGAAAACATGTTAATAGCTGTTTTGACACATTAGCAGAGTGGAGGCATTTTTACCTTAAAACCAGAAAGTTATTCTCGGTTGCCCTTGCCCAGTACTTTCACCCACAGAGGAGTGTGCCCGTGCCCCGCCGTGTGGGCAAACCAGGGGTCAGGATGCACAGGGCTCTAGAATCAGATCCTGACTCCAGCTTACTGTGTGGCCTGGGAAATGGACCGAGGCTCTCAGGGCCTCAGTTTCCTCACTACTGAAGGTGGGAAATGGCAGGTACCACGCAGTGGTGTGGGACTCGGTGAGATAAGCGCTTAAAGTTTCCGACAAGGTGTCCAGGGCTTTCCTTCTGTCCCTCCCGCTTATGTTTATCAGCTCCTGCTACATTACTAGCTTCTGTTGTTATTAAAAAAAATTTTTTTAATGTTTATTTATTTTTGAGAGACAGAGCACGAGTGGGGGAGGGGCAGAGAGAGAGAGACACACAGAATCCGAAGCAGGCTCCAGGCTCCGAGCTGTCAGCACAGAACCCGACGCGGGGCTCGAACCCACGGACCGTGAGATCGTGACCCGAGCCGAAGTCGGACGCTTATCCGACTGAGCCCCCCAGGTGCCTTTTTTTTTTTTTTTAATGTTTGTTTATTTTTGAGAGACAGATAGCTTTTGTTGTTATTGTCTGCTGACCGTGCAGTGTGACTTATAAAAGCATCTCGTCCTCATGCTCCCCAGCGGCCCTTGGAAGAAGGCAGGCAGGGGAGGTCTGGGTTTTCTCCCTCTGGACTATAGTCCACCTCTGGGTCTACTTGGTTCCAGACATTGGACGTTCTCTGGGGACTTCCCTCCGTAGAAGGTGAGGACTTGGCTCTCTCCTCCTGCTCCGTCACCCCATTACATTATTGTTACCACAGAGTTTAGTTATAAGTCTGTTCGGTGTCTGTTGCTGGGATTATACTAATACCGTTCACACTGAAGGCACCTCCTCTCCCCTTACCCCCGGTACCTCCGCCACTCAGCCCATTTTGTTTGCAGATTAATCCCAGGAGAGGAATGGTCGCCTCTAAGAAATCAAGAATTCCAGTAAGTCCTGTTGGAGAAAAGCACAAACATGGGGATGTGTTAAACAAAAGCTCAGGGACCCCCAAGAATGCCTCTCGTACAAGACTACAGGTGGATCCTGGGAGTGGCGTTAACTCATTTGGTCCGTGAGTTTTGCTCGGGTCACTGTCTTCGGGCGTTTGACGAGGGAGAAGCTGCAAGTTCCAAATGACAAAGGAACAGTATGTCTCAGGTTCAGCGTGTTTGCTCTTAAAGGCCTTGTGTGGGCTAGTGGTTTGCACCTGTCTCGGGTGGGTCTGTTCCTGGCACAGCCTGTGGTGGCTGTGGAAGAGGAAGGCACCGGGTACTCGGCAGCTTTCAAAGGCGATCAGAACACTGAAGACACAACTTCGCTGGCTTAAATGGCTAATGGCTCGTGTGACAGTTTCACTCGGTAGGACCGCCTGACCTTTCATTTTGGAGGGGAATGTATAATTATTGAGGTTCTTTATTCTAGGCGGCAACAATCACTTCTGGTTCCGTTTAATGAAGTTAATTCTATTGTGTGTGTACTGAACGCCCAATCATTATCCAGTCATAGAAACATAGAGCCAGAAAGAATTTGGTCTTTTTCTTTTCAAAAGATTCGATTTATGCCTCTAAAAAGTGTGTCCATCTTAACAAAAATTGCTTCTGGATTTTAGGTAAACATTTTATACTCCTAGATTTGATTATTTTCTTTTTTAAACAAATGCTAGCTTTTCTTTTTTAAAAATGGTTTAAACTTTAAAAAAAATTTTGTTAGAGAGCGCGTGAGAGAGAGCGCAAATGAGAGAGCAAGCACGAGCTGAGGGAGGGGCAGAGGGAGGGAGAGAGAGAATCCCAAGCAGGCTCCACGCTGTCAGCACAGAGCCTGACGCAGGGCTTGAACTCACAAACCGTGAGATCATGACCTGAGCCAGAACTAAGAGTCAGAGGCTTAACCGACCGAGCCACCCAGGTGCCCCCAAATGGTTTAAACATCTATTTCAAATTCGTTAACTATTTTTTTATTATGAAATGATTGAGACTCCCCCTCCCCTCCTGCCCAGCTATGTCTTATGAATTGTATTATTGTGCCATAGTGGAAACAGCTCAGGCTTCTGGCTCCCATCTGGGTGCCCATCTTGGCTTTGGTACTTTCTAGCCTTGTGACCCCCGGCTAAGTTACTTGCCTCTCTGAGCCTCAGTATCAGCATTGATGAAACGAGGATGATTTCAGATGTGGCTTTGAAGATGAAATAAAATTAAAGGAGCAGGTGACATCACCGTTTCGCATCTGTGTGATAAGTTTAGCACGGTGACTGGCACGGTCAGTCCCCGGTAAGCAGTGGCCCTTTTGGATGATGTTTTGGATGATGCCCCCGGATCGTGGGTGCTAGACTCCAGGTCCAAATGCCCCATAATCTGATTCTATAGTACAAGCCCTTTACTAAGGTCGACTGACGTATGCTTCCTAGACCAGTCTTTGGTCAGTCCGTGGTTGATTCCTAGAACTTCCGGTGGTTAAGCATGCGTCCACTCACTCGTCGCCTGTCTTTGGCATGGTTCCTTACTTGTTCTGTGCCTTAGTCTTCCTGTCTGTAAAAGGTGGAGAGTAGCAGTTTCTACCTCCAAGGGTGTGAGGGGATGAAATACGCATGAAATTGAATAAACTGGTACATTGAAAGCATTTGGAATGGTGCCTGGTGTGCAGCCCGCTCTCCCTAAATGTTGGTTCTCTTTCTTGCTGTGATCCTCCTGGGGGGCCCTGGGTCCTGACTTCACAGCCTGGCACAGTGTAGGCACTTCAGAAATTGCAACTATTGGCACTAACGAGTTTTCTGCGGGCAGACTGCCGGCCCTGCACAAAGATAGAGCATGTGCTAATTCTTCTTTTCAGCAAGAGAAGCTGCTGTTTGCTCTCCACATGGATGAAAAGTCACAGATGCTTTCTGTTCCTTGAAGTTCCTCTGAGTTGTGCCACTGCGAGGTGAGGAGGTGTTGCTGGCCCAGAGGACGACGGGAAAGTGGAGTTTTTACTGGACTTCCCTACTGCCCTGACCTTTGCCAATGTAGAGCTCAGGGGAAGGCAGACAGGTTAGCACAAGAAGCCCCAGAACCTTCTGGAAGGGAAAAGGTTGATAACACAGCTGCCTCTCCCTGGGATTGAAGTTAAGAAGACCTACTGTGCGTGTGGGTTGGGGTTTCCATGAAGATCCAGAAGCAGGGAAGAGAAAGAGGTGAAATAGCCATGGGGCTACAGCTGCCAGATTTAAAAACCTGATTGAATAAAAATATATCTCATTAGGACCATCTCATTCCCCGTGCACGGTTACAAGATAAAATCACCGACGGATAATTTTTTTTTAATTATAAATATGTCCCATCCAGTGTTTGGGATATACCTCTATTGAAAAAGTATGGGTTCGTCTGAAGCTTAACGAAGTGAGCCTCCTATCTTTTAAATCTGGCAACCGGCATAGCAGGCGAAAGGAAGGCCCCCTGGGGGTTGGGTCTGACATGCAACGGAGAGTTCATTGCGGTGCTGGGTTTAGGTTGCCGTGGGAAGTCTGTGCCCCACGAATTTGCAGCTTGAGTAAGGTCACGGGGTCAGGTGTCCCTGACGTAGCGGGGGTCTGGGCCACTGTGGGGTGAGGTATGCTGTTGGCGAAGTGGGGCTCCTCACTGCGGTCATTGGTCACCCTTGGTCTTACAAGGGCATACATCTAATTTGTTCTTGCAGATGGGCGTCTTGCAGGACTGACCCTTCCCTCCCGGACACTAATGAAAGTAGAGGGTGTTGTTGGAGTCTCTTTGGGAGGTGGTCTGGACTTCCTGCTAACATAAGTAGCTAGCTGGGTCTCTGAACGTTGTGTGCTGGGACAGTGTGTACAACAACTCATGTCGTCTCCCTATTTCCTGGCAGGTTTGCTTTTTTGAACAACTTTATTCAGA
Organism: Neofelis nebulosa; assembly: GCF_028018385.1. Classification (NCBI taxonomy): domain Eukaryota; kingdom Metazoa; phylum Chordata; class Mammalia; order Carnivora; family Felidae; genus Neofelis; species Neofelis nebulosa. Next base: position 135,161,949 of record NC_080790.1, on the reverse strand, counting down.
TGTAATTAACAAATTATTTTTTAATTTTAGGGAGAGAGAGCAGGAGTGGGAGAGAGGGGCAGAAGGCATGTGTGTGCGTGTGCTAGAGAGAGAGAGAGAGAGAGAGAGAGAGAGAGAGAGAGAGAGAGAATCCCAAGCAGGCTCCGTGCTCAGTGCAGAGTCTGACGTGGGGCCCAACCCTGGGATCACAACCTGAGCCTAAATCAAGAGTTGGATGCCCAACTGACTGAGCCACCCAGGCGCCCTGAGATGTCATTTACATGCCATAAAATTCACCCATTTTAAGTGTGCAGCCAGTGATTTTTAGTAATTTTACTAAGTTGTGCAATGAGCAGTTTTACTCACATTTCTGGCGTGAAATGTATGGGATTCCCACTGCCCCCCCCCCCCCCCCCCGCAACCAATTCTCCAACTCTCTGGACACCCACTGGGTGTCCTATAGTTCAATTCAATTCTGGTATTAGCTCCCCGGAGTTGGTGCAGACCCACAGGTTAAGGGCTCCCCCGCAGGACTGCCCTCAGGTCAGACGCTGGTCACAAATCTCAGGTTGTCACCTGCGCTTCTCACTGCCCTGCTATAAATTGGGGTTCCCGCAGCCCCCTCTTCAGGTGAGATAATTCACTGGAACGACTCACAGAACTCAGGAAAACACTTTAGTCACCGTTACCAGTTGATTCTAAAGGATACAGCTTAGGAGCCGCCAAACGGAAGAGATGCCCAGGGCAGGGTGTGTGGGAGGGAGCCTGTGTCATGCTCCCGGGTCCTCAGTATGGTTACGAACCTCCCTGAGCCCCCACCACTTTAGGGCTTTTTACGGAGTTTCCATTACGTAGGCAGGACTGAATAAACCGTCGGTTACTGTGAGTAACTCAGTCTCCAGCTCCTCTCTCCTTCCTAGGGTTGCGGCTGAAACTTCCAACCCTCTGATCACGCCCTTGGTCTCTCTGGCCAGCAGCCCTCATCCTGAAGCCATCTCCTTTCATCCCGAATGAGGCCGCCTTGGCGGGATGATTTCCACCTGCTCATCGTCCCTTTTGATTTTCTGGTGGCCTCCAGGGGTGGAGTCAGTGAGATTCTTTTGCCAAGAAGCTGCCTTAAACTGGCTTTCAGCTGTGGAAAATCATCCTCGGTTGTGATGTCTCTGCTGCGGGAGGCGTCGCCACGCCAACTGTGGGTCTGAGACCGGCAGCATTGGCATCAACGTGGCACCTGTTAGAACTGCAGAGTCCCAGCCCCCACCCCAGTGCTGTGAGTCAGATTCTGCATTTCAGCAAGATCCCTAGGGGGTCTTGGGTGCATATTCCTGTTTGAGAAGCCCCGTGGGATATGCCCAGAATGGAACAAGATGACCCACTAATTTTCTTTAATGATAATGTCAGCAATGGGAGCAATGTTGACGGGCCCCAGGCACTATGACAGTGGGTGCTTTGTGTTTTATTTTTGTTTTTAAATTTTTTATTAAAAACTTTTTTTAAATGTTTATTTTTTAGAGAGAGAGACAGAGAATGAACAGGGGAGGGGCAGAGAGAGAGGGAGACACAGAATCCGAAGCAGGCTCCAGGCTCCGAGCTGTCAGCACAGAGCCTGACACAGGGCTCAAACTCACCAACTGCGAGATCATGACCCAAGCCAAAGTCGGATGCTTAACTGACTGAGCTACCCAGGTGCCCGTCACCTTCTTTAAAAAAATTTTTTTTAAATATTTATTTATTTTGGGGAGAGACAGAGACAAAGCAAGAGTAGGGGAGGGGCAGAGAGAGGAAGACACAGAATCTGAAGCAGGCCCCAGGCTCTGAACTGTCAGCACAGAGCCTGATGCAGGGCTTGAATCCATGAACTGTGAGATCGTGACCTGAGCCGAAGTTGGATGCTTAACTGAGCCACCAGGTGCCCCTGTGTTTTATTTTATTGAAACATCTCAACTCCTCCTGGGTGCTGGTATTATTCCCATTTTTCTTGGTGAAGAGACAGAAATAAAGTACTGTCTTTGGTGAGAGGCTGTGAGAAGCAGGGCCCTGGGCCCAATTCAGGTCTTGCCTGCCTTCTAACATTCATGGCCGTGGGCCCTGCCCTACGATGTTGATCTCTTTAATGTTTTTTTTTTTTTTATTATTTATTTATTTTGAGACAGAGAGAGACAGAGCATGAATGGGGGAGGGTCAGAGAGAGAGGGAGACACAGAATCTGAAGCAGGCTCCAGGCTCTGAGCTGTCAGCACGGAGCCCGACGCGGGGCTCGAACTCACCGACCGCAAGATCGTGACCTGAGCCGAAGTCGGACGCTCAACCGACTGAGCCACCCAGGCGCCCCTGTTGATCTCTTTAAATGAGTTAAAGATGAGTCCCCGTTTACTCATGTCCTTTCATTTGCTCACTCCTCAGATGTTTTCTAAGTGTCTGCTCTGGAGCAGGCCTGGGGGGCGCTTGGAGAAGTGAGATGGATCCCGCCTCTTCGCAGTGTTGCCAGTTACGGGAGGGGAAGGGGGGACGAGGGATGGGAGGAGACATAAATAAGGGTTGATCCCCTCCTGCTCCCTGTGGGCACCCCGAGTCTCTGCCCTGGGCCCACCCTTAGGTGGAAGTCAGCGCTTTGTTGCCCGCCACCCCGAAGGGTAAATCCCTTGCTCCAAGCCCTGGTGACTACGTGCATTTCGGATTTTGTCCCCACCGGACTTCTAGACCCTCCTTGTTCCTTCTGCAGAGACTCAGCTCTCTGCTGGCTGGTCCCAGACCCCGGGACCCATCCATCTCCCCTGTAGTTTCTTTGAGCATCTGCCTGACAAAGGCATATCTTCCCTCTGAATCCGGCTGCCAAGAAAACGTGGGTTGTGTTGCTATCATCGTGTTCTCTGGTGATGATAGCACAAGAGCAGGGCTCAACACATGTCCATGGGGGAGTCACTGAGGAGGAGGTGAGTGGCCGAGCATACTGGAGACCTTGGTTTTGTTGTCTAGTTTTCTACCCTCCTTTTCTTTTTCCTTTTAGAGAGAGAGAGAGAGAGAGAGAGAGAGCCTGCGCATGAGTGGAGGAGAGGGACAGAGGGAGGGAGGGAGGGAGGGAGAGAGAGAGAGAGAGAGAGAGCCTGCGCATGAGTGGAGGAGAGGGACAGAGGGAGGGAGAGAGAGAGAGAGAGAGAGAGAGAGAGAGAGCCTGCGCATGAGTGGAGGAGAGGGACAGAGGGAGGGAGGGAGGGAGGGAGGGAGGGAGAGAGAGAGAGAGAGAGAGAGAGAATCTTAAGCGAACGCCACGCTCAGTGTGGAGCCCAACTCGGGGCCCAATCCCATGACCCTGGGATCACGACCTGAGCTGAAATCAAGAGCTGGACAGTCAAGCAACTGAGCCATCTCAGGGGCCCCTCCACCCTCCTTTTCACACCTTAATTAGAACTGTTTCCATACCCTTCTGCTTGCCTTTAGTATAACAGGGTGGCAGATCAGAAGTTCCCCTGGAACATCTACTCTACCGGTCGGTCTTTGTTTTCAGCTAGTTCTTTTTGCGAATCTAATCTTACCTGGAAACCCAGTACGCCCTCCGGGTCATGATGGAGCAGGTCTCGTTGAGCTTGGAACCCTTCCCTGTTCTTACTTTTCTCCCCTTCTCTGCCCCTCCTCCCTCGTCACCGCGCAGCCTACACCTGACGACTTCTCCCTTGGCCTCTGAGGAATGCACACATTGGCCTCTGTATTTGTCGGAATGCTGTTGCTTGTGAACACAGCAGTTCAGTGATGTGAAGACCGGGGTTAGGACTGGTTTCAGGCATAGCGGGATGCAGGCACTCACATAATAACAGTGGTTGGCGGTGGGGGGGGTGGGTCTCCTTGCTTTCTTCTGCCTGCTTCCTTTGATGCTGGCCCCATCCTCAGGCAGACTGGTCCCTCACTCCTGCAGCCCCGGCAGTTTGGTACCCAGGGTTCCAGGGGCCGCAGGGCCTCTGTTTCTCAGGGGCTCAAGTACAGGTACTGAGTCCCCCCTAGGCTGCCTTGGGTCACAGGTGTGGCTGCTGTGCTAAGAGGCTGGAGTATCCACATATGGTCGGGTGGGGGCCGGACACCTCCTTTGTGGCTGATGTTGGGGGGGGGGGGTCTGTGTCACGTGAGCCACAGTGCTTGAAGCAGCAGGCACCTTTGACTGCCAGGGACAGGGACAAGGGTTGAAAATCACCCACTGGATCTAGCTCTGCCACTGGCATCGGTGTGTGCCAGAAGCCCAGAGAGGGTGACAGACGTGCGCAGAGCCTGGTCCCAGGCTCTCCTGAATTTCAGCTGAGAGCTTCCTCCGTTTGCCGCCAGCCCTCCCCCACCCGCTGTCTTTTCAGGGCAGGGCACACAGCGTTTCCTTTCCTGATAAACAGAGTCCTTCAAAGCCATTCTCGTGGCACTCACTCCAGAGGACCATCTGTGACATTGCTCTGTGTCCCCTCTGATGTTGAGTGGGATGTGCCAGCCTCTTCAAAATCCAGCACATGTCAGAGCACAGACAATAAACTCAGGGAAGGATCTTTTCCTGCTACAATTGAAAACAAAGAAAGCACACCACCAGAACACGCATGTATCTGTCCTGGTCAGACATGGACTCTATAAAGTGTTTAGAGAAATGAGTTGATGGATTTTTCAGGTATTTTATGTGAAATGCATTCCTTTGGCTCAAGCAACTCCTACCATTGTGCTTCTCCACTGCTGATCAACTGCTGGCTCTGGGGTAGACACACTTCCGGTGGGGCCTGTCACAAAGCCTGGCAAAAGAGAGAACTTGCGAGACATTTTCTGTAGATCTATTACACTTCCGTTAAAAGGTACATAAATGATAAAGCTTAATGAATGTTCACAAGTGGATTGAGAGATGGAATGCTTCCAATGCCTCTGGGAGCCCCCCTCCTGCCAAAGGAAATAATTTAATTATAAAACCAAGTTCCAGCTCGGTGCCTGCCAGATTTCTACTGGGTTGATGAGAATTTACATCCTGCGGCAAAGAGGAGACACAGGCTTGGAACCCAGGTCTGTCCGACCTCAGAGATTTGGAAAACAAAACTCACACGGGAATTCTGGGAATCAGGGTTTTCTGGTACGTCCGTGCAGCGAATTGCAGATTCCTTTGTCAGAAGCCCATGCTTAGGCTTGTTTTGCGGCCAGTGCCCTCTCTGCCTTGCTGCCTTCAGTGCAGCTCACAGCCTGGCAGAAAAGGGAGAGAAGTTAACAGAACATTTACACAATGCGGTAGGTTCTCTGGGAGGTCTACGGGGCTGGAGAGCTTTGGGGAAGGCCACTCAACCCCATCCCTGAGCTCTTGAGAAAGTGGTGTGTGTGAAGGGGGCACGTAAGCTCCAACACGATTTGTCTCCCCTCTTGAATTAGAGATTACTTGACCTAGTACAGCAACACTGTTTTCTGAGCCCTTACTGTTTTCAAGGCTCCTCGATCGGATGTTCGCGTATATTTCTTGGCAGCCTGCAGACAACAACACTCAGTTCGGTCTCCACGTGGCATCACAAAGGAACAAGAGGCAGAGGAGACACGAGTGTCCTTCAGAGGTTCTCCACTGGGGGTGGCCCTGCCTTCCCCTGCCCTGGGACATCTGGCAATGTCTGGAGATGTTCTGACTGTGCCATGCGTCACGATGTGATGGCGCCGTTGACGTCTAGAGAGTTAGAGACCAGAGATGCTGCTAAACCTGTCAGGTACAGCACGGCCCGTGACAGAATTACCTGGCCTCAACGTCACTGGTGCCAAGGTTGAGCAACTCAGGTAGAATTCAGTGGCAGTGACTGCAGTCTCCCGAGAATGCCTAGTGACCGGAGAAAACCGTGCCAGGAGCGTGGCCAAAGTCCTGGAGATGCCTCTCTCTAAACGCACGTGGATGGACATCACCTTCTCACTCCCTTCTTGCCCCATTTCTTGACCGTTTTCCCTCTCCCCTCATAGTTTTCTTTTCACAGTGAAAATCTTTGGGCTAGATTTTTCTCAAACTTCGCTCATTCATATCGGCCCCTTGTGATTTCGTCATGCCTGTGACCTATTTGCGGAACAGCTTCATTATGGGCCACTCGTGCCGTTATATGTAAACGCTAAAGTCTCATCTCGAGCAACACTATTTAAGAAATCTTGAGTTTCAGGAACGACGTAGCTTTCGTTTAGACATACTTGTAGTATAACTATAAATCCAAATATTTAAGTTGTGCTTTACTTGGGAAAGTTTTCTTTTAAAATAGAAATAGTTGAGGGGTACCTGGGGGGCTCAGTCGGTTGAGCGTCTGACTTCGGCTCAGGCGTGATGTCACGGTTTGTGAGTTCGAGCCCCGAGTCAGGCTCTGTGTGGACAGCTCGGAGCCTGGAGCCTGCTTTGGATTCTGTGTCTCCCTCTCTCTCTGCTCCTCCCCTGCTCACACTCTGTCTTTCTCTCTCAAAAATAAATAAAGATTGAAAAAATAAAAAATAAATAAAATAGAAATAGTTGACAGGTGTTGGTATGCTTCACAGACCATCTTGCCTCCAGTGGAACCCATTCTGTACCTTGGAAAACACTGGGCTGACTTTCACCTTCTCCTTCCCTCCCCCTCCCTAGGGACAGCCATTTGCAGGTACCTGGGGGATGAGAGGCTGGCAGCTTGCAGGCAATTCCAGAAATTTCCAGAGGCAAGCCAGTGGGGGAGAGGGTCTGTGAAATTCATATGTTGATTTTTTGGGGGGGTCGTGTTATATTTCATTCCGTTGTCACAACTAAATGCTACCAGGCAAGTGGGTGGAACTCCCTTTTACACATGAACAGAGCAGCATTCAGAGGTCAGAAGATGGGCCTTAAGGATTCACAGCCAGGCTTGGGGTGATCACCCCCGTGTTGTCTGATTGCCCTGAAGCTTCTTTTCCCTTGCTGCCACGGTAGCCCAGCCTTGAGTATCCTTGCGTGTTTTTTAAAAAATCTATTTGTTCATTCTTGGGTGGGGGAGGCAGCGGTGGAGAGAGAGGGAGAGAATCCACACTGTCAGCACAGAGCCCGATGTGGGGCTCAGATTCACGAACCTTGAGATCATGACCTGAGCTGAAACGTAAGAGTCGGACGCGTGACCGGCTGAGCCACCCGGGCTCCCTTGCGTGTTGGATTTTATCTGCACCTCCCTGATCTGCCTCCACACCGTGGCAGGAAGGGGGCTCCGGGAACTCGAGCGGTAATCCTGCAGGGCTGGCGGGCATGTCCCAGGGGACCTACTGCGTGGGTCCTGCGACCGGTCAGGTGCATGGCCTCTGTGCAGCGAGGGACGCACTGGGAGGCTCGCCCGGGAGAGCTGCAGAGGGACTTGGCTTAGTGAAGCTGGTGTTTTCTGACACTGTGTCTAATCCCTTTTGGGGCCTGGAAGGTTCCCAGGAGCTGTGACTAGTCTCTGGGGGGGGGGGGACGATTCCAGGACCTGCCAGAGGCCCCCGGGTGCCTGTTCTCGAGGTGGCCGGTCAGAGAAGCCAGCCATGTAGCCTGGCACAGCCCTCGGCCTCCAGGCTTGCCGAGACGCCTCCAGTTCCTGGCTCGTGCCGCCTCTGGTTTCTTCCATTTGTTTCTCATTCGTCTCCCTCCTGACTCCCACCTCCTCAAGGGCGTCCCTGGCTGGGGGAGGAGCCGCTCTATCCCCTTCCTACCTGTCAGGTGTCACTGTACCTGTCGTCTCCCTGATACCCTGGCAGTCTGGCAGGGCAGGGCCACATCCGCCTGCCCACCACGGTGGCCCGCTCACCCGGGAGGTGCCAGCACAAAGCAGGCCCCCTCAGCGTGCTGAACGAATGGCGGGGGTGAGTCTGGAACCTGGGTTCTGTGGTGGGGCTTTCGGGAAGCAGCGGAACCCCAGGCGTGCTCTTTTCTGAGGCTCCTTTTCCTCATCTGTGAAAGGGTGAGAATTGGCAGTTAATTTACGTGACGGCGAGGTTTCTTAACCTCAGTGCTGCTGCCCTTTGGGGCCAGGTCATTCTTGGTTGTGGGGGCCTGTCCTGTGTGCTGTGTTCAGCAGCGTCTCTGGCTGCCATTTATTAGATGCCTCTGCCACCCCCACTCTAGATGTGACCCACAAAAACATCTACAGACGTTGCCAAGTGATCTCTGAGGTCAAGATGGCCCCGGGTTGGAGGTCCAGTGAGCTAAAACGTGAAGCACCAAGGACGATATCTGGCATATAATTAAAATACTCTCTAAGCATTTGTTACTGTTGTTCTTAATGACCTGTTTACCCAGAGCAGTCAAGCTCCGGGCGCCCAGATTTTTCCTGAGTGAATGGATCTGAGTCATAGGACCCCACTTGGGACTCACTGAGCTCCAGTGACGCAGCCCCGCTCTCGGTGAGGACCAACAGTGTATGAATTATGCTCCTCCCAGCCTAGAGGGGACGTAGAGTCTGTGCCCCGTCGTGCTCGATGCCAAGTCAGTTAATGATGAGTGTGGAACACGCACGGCTGGGGTGCTGTGGTGAGCACGCGGGCTGTGGAGTCCGACGGCGTCTGTGAGGCCCAGGGCTGCCCTTACCTTCTCAGTAGCCGGGGCCAAAACCATCCAGCTGCCTTCTCTATAGGCTACGATGGTAGTGTGCCTACCTCCTAGGCTCTAGGTGAGAATTCAGCAAGTTAATGTGTCAGGCTGCTTAACACAGTGTCTGGCCCATATTACACCTTGTAGTGTCTTTCATTATTATTATTGATTTGCCTTCCAGGTAGGTGTCTTTTTTTTTAAATTTGCTTTATTTTTAATGTTTATTTTTGAGAGAGACAGAGAGAGAGAGAGAGAGAGAGAGAGAGAGAGAGAGAGAGAGAGAACGAACAAGCAGGGGAGGAGCAGAGAGAGAGGGAGACACAGAATCCAAAGCAGGCTGTGCTGGCAGCTCAGAGCCCTGCGTGGGGCTCGAACCCACGAACCATGAGATCCTGACCTGAGTCGAAGTCGGATGCTTAACCGACTGAGCCCCTCAGGCGCCCCTCCGGACGGGTGTTCTTAGGTGAGAAAGGTTGGCTTCCCCTTTCATTCCGCAGCGTGTCATCTGGTGCTCTCAGCTTCTAGGTTGATGCTGGTTCTTGGACGGCCCACGTTTACCCACTGGTGCTTCACACCATGGCAAGAAATGGTGACAGGAATGAGACTGAAGCTCCCGGGGTGCTGGTTTTTGTCATTCTTCAGAAATGAGCAGTGCCTGTAGGTGGTTCTCCTAGTATGGTGTGCATCGTAATCGACAGCAGATCCTGAAGATTTCAGATGCCTGGCATGACTTCTGATCTAGTAGGTCATGAGTTTTCGAGATTGGGCTGTTTCTCTGAGACTCCACATTCGGTACTGATACTCACCAAATCTGAGGATCACTCGCAGATTTCCTTCTCTTTGGTTAGACTTGAATTCGTATTTGAGTGTATGCATGAAGTCACTTCTTCATTTAACACGTAATTCTTTATTGACCAGTTCTACATGCTGGTCCCATAAAGAGTATGGTGGGAGAGATTGATGAGAATTAAATGAATCAACTAACAAGAAAGTATAAGATAGCAACAAGGCCTGTGATAAAATAATACCTCGTGTGAATACCTGGGGTCTTCTTGCAAAAGAGTAGTCAGTGAAGGCATCTCTGAGGATTGGGCTGGAGCCTGAATGACGAGAAGGTGCCGGTCATGGGAAGATACAGGGTGAGGAGAATTGAGGTAGAGGAAACAGCAGGTTCAAAGGCCCTGGGGCAGGACTGAGTCCAGTGGGGGTGGTTAAGTAGGGCCAGGGGAGCACTGGGGATTTACCAGAGGAGATCAGATCATTAAGGCTTTGTAGGACCAGGTAAGGAAGTGAAATTTTATTTGAAGCCACTGAAGAATTTTAGTAGGAAGGTGATATGATGTGATTTATGTTTTTAAAGGATTGCACTGGCTGCTGCATGGAGAATGGATTTTGGTGGAGGTGAGGGCGGGTGAAGGTTTTCAGCCAAGGAGGCTTGAGTATGTTGTAGCCCCCAGCCCTATCGGAAACGATCAGAATTAAACTCAAAAGTTCAACTTAAGTAAGGACAACAGGCGACGATTCCTAGAGACCCATGGCATCAACCACTGCAATGATCCTGCCTAGAATCATGATGAGCTTCTGTATCCCCAAATTAGGCTTGCTTATTTATTTAT